>NC_073304.1:177317508-177632675 GCF_027595985.1 Sorex araneus | reverse complement strand
CGGCTGAGAGCATGGTAGAAGTTGAGTTCTGCAAAGGCAGAGCTGCAGACCAATGGAACAGGGTGGAATATCCCCACACACAACCTCAAATGTATGATCATCTAATCTTTGATAAAGGAGCAAGAGATGTGAAGTGGAGCAAGGAAAGTCTCTTTAACAAATGGTGCTGGCACAACTGGACAATCACATGCAAAAAAATGGGCTTAGAACTCGACCTGACACCATGCACAAAAGTCAGATCAAAATGGATTAAAGACCTCAACATCAGACCACAAACCATAAGGTACATTGAAGACAAGGTCGGCAAAACCCTCCAGGATATTGAAGATAAAGGTATCTTCAAAGATGACACGGAACTAAGCAATCTAGTAAAAACAGAGATCAACAAATGGGACTACATTAAACTAAAAAGCTTCTGCACCGCAAAAGATACAGTGACCAGAATACAAAGACTATCTACAGAATGGGAAAGGATATTTACACAATACCCATCAGATAAGGGGTTGATATCAAGGGTATATAAAGCACTGGTTGAACTCTACAAGAAGAAAACATCCAACCCCATCAAAAAAAATGGGGCGAAGAAATGAACAGAAACTTTACCAAGGAAGAGATACGAATGGCCAAAAGGCACATGAAAAAGTGCTCTACATCACTAGTCGTCAGAGAGATGCAGATCAAAACAACCATGAGATACCACCTCACACCACAGAGACTAGCACACATCCAAAAGAACAAAAGCAACCGCTGTTGGAGAGGATGTGGGGAGAAAGGGACCCTTCTACACTGCTGGTGGGAATGCCGGCTAGTTCAGCCCTTTTGGAAAACAGTATGGACGATTCTCAAAAAACTAGAGGTTGAGTTCCCATTTGACCCAGCAATACCACTGCTGGGAATATATCCCAGAAAAGCCAAAAAGTATAGTCGAAGTGACATATGCACTTATATGTTCACCGCAGCACTGTTTACAATAGCCAGAATCTGGAAAAAACCCGAGTGCCCTAGAACAGATGACTGGTTGAAGAAACTCTGGTACATCTATACAATGGAATACTATGCAGCTGTTAGAAAAAATGAGGTCATGACGTTTGCATATAAGTGGATCAACATGGAAAGTATCATGCTAAGTGAAATGAGTCAGAAAGAGAGAGACAGACATAGAAAGATTGCACTCATCTGTGGAATATAGAATAATAGACTATAAGACTAACACCCAAGAATAGTAGAAATAAGTACCAGGAGATTGTTTCCACGGCTTGGAGGCTGGTCTCTCATTCTGGGTAACTCAGGGAAGGGACCACCAAGCAAAATGTGGTTGGAGGTCATGTGGGGGAAGGGTGAGGCGGGCGGAATACAGACTAGAGACTGAACACAATGGCCACTCAACACCTCTTTTGCAAATCACAACACCTAATCAGAGAGAGAGAACAAAAGGGAATTCCCTGCCATAGTGGCAGGGTGGGGTGGGGGGAGAAGGGTCTGGGGAGGGGGGGAGGGATGTTGGGTTTACGGGTGGTGGAGAATGGGCACTGGTGAAGGGATGGGTTATTGAACTTTGTATGGGGGAAGCATGAGCATAAAGATGTATGGATCTGTAACTGTACCCTCACGATGACTCTCTAATTAAAAATAAACTAATAAAATTAAAAAAAACAAAAAGTTGAGTTCTGGAGGTTTTCAGCTGCCAGGGCTGGGTCCCTTGGGACAAGGAAGGGCCTCACCCAATCCCACTCCAGGTTGGCCCCAATGAAACAGCCTGGTGTGGGGTCAGGCAGCTGGCTATGGCGAGTCGTTTTATGCTCTCTTCTGAGAGATTTATAATGGGTGTCTGGATCGTGGCCATTGATGAGATTATCTGGTGCCAGCCACAGGTGGCTTGTGGGCATGACTGCCAAGTTGCTGGAAACAGGGGCAGATGGAAAGAAGCCACCCATTCCTGGTTCAGGTGAACCTGGAATTTGCAGTCACAAGTCCAGCATACTCGGGTTTTCTTCAGAAAACTCGTGGATGGGGCTTGACCCAAGCGTGTGGAGAGCATATAGTGTTTTCTTATGCAGGGAAATCACTCAAAGGGGGGCATTAAGGCTGCCATGAACCTGACCCTGTGTTTTACTCTGTACCACATGCTCCTTAGGTGCTCCTGCAGTGACACTGAGCGCCACCAGTACCCATCAGCAGGCAGGACACCCCTGGCTCCTGGTGTTGAACTGGCAGGTCTATAGAGCCAGCAGAATACTGCGAGCATGACCTCAGGCTCATGATCACAGATTTTGGCTGGGTTTCAGGAACAATCTGAACACTGGAGCTTCCGTAAACAGCAAACATGAGAAAAATCCCTTTCGGTTACTCCTCCATTTATCTTGCCTAACATTGCCCATGCTTTCCGAGCTATCCATTGCTTCTCATTTCTAAGCTTTTCCAGAATTCTGAAGCATGAATCACAACTTCTTCTGGGCTCCTGCCCAGGCAGGCTGCAGTTTCACTTTGCAGTCACCTACTAAACTGGGGAGCATTTCCCGTTTCCTTTCCTCATTCCACAACCGCAGAGATGTCATTAGCCCGGTTTCATTTCTCATTGCTTTAGTTCCTTTGTTTTGGGGTCATTCTAAAAAGTATTTTGGCATGATGCTAATGTGGTTTTGGAAAGGAGCAGCTTATCACTGTTTTCTTCTGCCACATTTAATGCGTAACCTGAAATCCCTCTGATAGCTTTTGCATAAATTGGTCATAAGACAAGACTTACTAATTTTTCCTCTTTGGAAAAATTTTTGTGTTAGCCTCATTGAACATCCTCTCTTGGTAAGAAAAGTTAGGACAGGAATGAGGTCTATAAAGACTGAGTGAGACCATTCCGGTTTAGCTCACCAAATAAAGTCTTCTTCCTGGAAAACACAATTTTAGCCTAGCAGGTTCCAGATTAAATTGAAGGCTATGATTTTCAATGAGTAATTTTTAAAAATTGGGGGATAGCTCACCCAGTGGTACTTAGGGGCCACCCCAGGTATATGCATGGGAGAACCAAATAGTGCCAGGCATCAAATGAGCTCTTAACCTGCAAAATATGTGCTCAACTCACCTATTGGCTTGAATCATCCAATCCTTTCTGTTATTGTTCTCTGGGCATATAATATTCCTGGAATAGTGAGTAACAGATAAATCAATACCTTAGATAATTGTTGACAACATCTAACATTTCTAAGTTTCTTGTCAAAATACTATATTGTTTCTCTGCTATATATTTAATATGTAATGTTTATAAATACATTGAATATGTGAATCACATACACATAAATCTGTAATTTTAGATATGTGACTTCAAGAAGGGTGTTCTGCCAAGTATTAATAGTGTGTAATTAGATTATAGTCATTTGGTCGTATTCCTTCTTTTTATTTCCCAAGCCAAAAGATATGCATTGAATATTTAATTTGGGGAGGGGGAGTTCTAAAAAAATTACCAGTTCTCAAGACTCCAACTTTAGCAATTATAACTACCCATTCTGTTACCTGAAAAACTGAAGAAAGAGGAATAATCCTGAGGAAAGCTTGAGGATACAATTTTCACAGTGCTTTATATGAAGAACAAATTCCAACTGGGTCTGGGAAAACCTGGCTCAATGGTTCCCTAACTTTCTCTTTTCTTCCTGACCACCTGGGGGACACAAAACGCTATGAAAACAATCTTTGATTCATAATATGGGCATCCTCATTGCTCTCATGGCGTGCAAACACCAGAACTTAACTTGCCACTGTATTTTGACACAGCAGAGACTTTCTGAGTCTCCTGAGTAGATTTTCTCAGTGTCCCTTAACAACTTGGCAAGGAAAAGAGACTGGAGGGGATGGTCACGTACCTTGTTTAGTACACTTGCGCCCTCAGATTGTTTTTTAATATCCCAGTCAGCCCAGAAATGTGTTTCACACATTTTTCATAGCACAGTAATTTCCAGAATACAAGTGTGAGGTCACTGAGCCATTGTATTCCTCATCAGAGCTAAGGGAATTGTATTAATCTTCTCATTGTCTCTTCATACATACCAAGAATGACTGATTGTTTTGCATATGCTTGAGTGCCACTCAGTGCCAAACAGATGGAGAGCGTTCAGGCAGAAGCTGAGTTGGGCAGAGATGAAGTCCAGAAATTTGTGTTTGAGATGAGAAGCAAATGGATGGGTTTCTTATTCTTCTTTGGGTACCTGGATTCTGAACTGAAGAAAAAGTATCACCCTAAATTAATTGCTGTCTCTTTTATTGTTCTCTAAAGCAATAGGATGGAGGCACATTTGTGACCAATCAAACTCTCCAAATAAATCAGTTAATACCAGGAATTTTTAAAAACACATCTAAATTCATTATTTTATTTCATAAATAGAAATCTAATTGCAACTGTGGGTCTCTTCCATTTGTTTCCTTACAACAAATCTAATACAGTCATTTGTTTTAAAATTATTTATAACCTACTCATTATACTAATTACCTAATACTAGATTAAATATGAGAAATAAGATGTCCCTTTCATTCTAGTAAATTAAATTATCTGTCATCACAGTAACACTGCCCCCCCCCATTGCTCATCGATTTGCTCGAGTGGGCACCAGTAACATCTCCATTGTGAGACTTGTTGTTACTGTTTTTGGCATATTGAATACGCCATGAGTAGCTTGCCAGGCTCTGTCGTGCAGACAGGATACTCTCGGCAGCTTGCCGGTCTCTTGGAGAGGGATGGAGGAATCGAACCTGGGTCGGCTGCATGCAAGGCAAATGCCCTACCTGCTGTGCTATTGCTCTAGTCATCACAGTAAATAAGGAATAATAATATGTTGTACAGTTTTATGGAGAATGGTAGAGCAAATTGAGAGGAGAGACTATCCTTGGGGCAGGATGTTCTTTGATACAATAAAATCCTGCACTGTGTCTCCAGGGAGGTTCCACTTGGAAATGTATATGTAAGAATTGTGCAAAATTCATATGAAGAGATAGTACAGTGGGTAAGATGCTGGCCTTACTTGCATGTGGTTGACCCAGGCTCCATACCAGCACCCCATTTGGTTCCCCAAGAATGCCAGGAATGATCTTTGAACAAGAGTCAGGAGTCAACCCTGAGCACAGCTGGATATGGCCAAATTAACTTACCCCACCCGAAGATAAAAAGAACTCTGAAAAATGAAGAAAGGGAAGATAGAAGAGTTAATTAATGATCATGCAAATCTGCACAGCAAACTTGAGGATCAACCAAAGACCAAAGTGGGTGAAATTGGAGGAGAAAATAGGGAAGAGGTAGGATAATAGGTGGAATGAATTTTAGAATCCTGTAAGAAATTTTAGGCTTTTTTAAGGACTAAAGGGCTGGAGTGATAGCACAGTGGGTAGGGCGTTTGCCTTGCACGCAGCCGACCTGGGTTTGATTCCTCCGCCCCTCTCAGAGAGCCCGGAAGCTACTGAGAGCATTCGCCCACATGGCAGAGCCTGGCAAGCTGCCCATGTCATATTCGATATGCCAAAAACAATAACAACAAGTCTCACAAAGGAGATGTTACTGGTGCCCGCTCGAGCAAATCGATGAGCAACGGAATGCTAGTGATAGAGTCATAAGGACTAAAATTCCACTCTGAATGAGAGGATGCCATCAGATGTCTTTGTTCAGGGAAAAAATGTGATTATTTGAATTTTACAGGGTCACTGCAGTGTTGGTTTGGGATCTTTGGGCCATAATAGTTGACTCAAACCTTTGAGAAAGCTGTAGTAATAATTAAGATGAAAGATGATGTGGCTTAGCCTAAGACGCTGGTAGAGGATAAGAAGTAATATTCTGCCTATGTTGAAGTGCTTCTGATGGTGTTTGATAATATATTAATTACAAACAGGAAGAAACAAAAGGAGTTCAAAGGAATTCTTTATAAAATTATGGTTTAGTTTGGTACTTCTGATGGCATGTAGACCTCTGAAAATTCTGTTTTTTAGAGGTAATAAGAGTCATGGAAAAAATTCTCAGCATGAAATGTTTTATGAGTCTACAAATTAACCCAGAGGTTGCAACAATTCAGGAACATTGTTTTAAAATAACGGATTCTTAGTAAAAGAAAATTCTCTATTAGCATGCTTTCTTTCCATTGTCTTTACAGTTAGTAGTCTGACGGCTCCCTAGCATAAAAGAACAGAATTGGAGTTCCTTCAAAACCACATTCTCAGGGACCTCAGCTGCAATGTCATCTATACCTGTTCTGATTTTTGGCTTTTTTTCAGTAGGAATAAAAGACTTTTTCCCTACGGGCATTTATATGTAACAGTTAGATACAGTTGATGGGCTATGCAGCTGCCTCAGCCACGGATATCAATAGGGCAGAGGAAAGGCTAGCCAAAGGTGCTTACAGGAAATGAGAAGTCTCTGGGATAGCTTAATGATTCTGACAATTTCCTGGAATAAAAAAAAAAATCCATGCACATCAATGGGGATGTGTATATGCTTGAAAATGAGAGGAGAAATTCTAAAGCCCTCACCTTTGGTTGACTCTTGAGACTCTACACAGGCATAGAGCGAAGTTGGGAGGAGCTGTCTGTTCATTAGCTGCCTGCCTGGTTTGTAATGAGTGTCCTGATGTGTACACCGTGTCAGCTGAGACTGGAGAATGTATGCTTCTAGTCACTTAAGGAATTCATTTATGAGACCCGAGAGACAGTACAGGGTTAAGGTGACTGTCTGGCACAGGGCTCACCCTGGTTAATTTCCAGGTACCCCCAAGTGGTTCCCCAAGTACCACCAGGAGGGATCCCTGAGTTTAGAGCAGGAATAAGCCCTGAGCACTATGGTCTATGTCCCCCAAAACAAAAACCAGAAAATGCATTTATCATATGACTATTAATCTACATAAAAGACTTCTTCTGGTGTGGTCACTGAGCAAAAACTCACATTTTTTAAAAATTTTTTATTGTGGAAAGTTACAAAGTTACAAAGTTTTCAGGTTTAAATCTCAGTTATACAATGCTCGAATACCCATCCCTTCACCAGTGCTCATATTCCACCACCAAGAATCCCAGTATAGCTCCACCCCGCCCCCTCACACCCCAACCCCCCCCACGCCCCTAGCCCCCCCACCCTAAGCCCCCCCACCTGTGTAACTAATAAATTTCACTTTACTTTCACTTTGATTGCATACAATATTTCAACAAAACTCACTATTATTGTTTGGAGAGTCTCTCCCCTAAAGTCAGACCTGCTGAAAAGGAAGCATTAATTTGTTTTCCATTGCTGAAAAACTCACATTTTAACAAAATTAGTTCAAATGAAATCACTAAAAATAGAGCAACAGCATAACAAGCAGGAAATACTTCTCAGCTTTGAGGGTGGGATAGGACAGAGATCCAGAGCTACAAGATTATATTATATAGAATGTTTGTTTTTAATTAAATTTAAATTTTATATAATTTAGTGTGAAACTACAAAGTAATAACTTAAAGAATGTAAAGTAAGGCATACATACGTAGGGAGGGAAGTAAGAAACTATCAATAAAAACTATCTCTCGAATGTGGGATATACTGGACCAAGACTTAAAATCAGCTTTTTGCTCCGGCAGGCATCAGTAATGTCTCCATTGTGAGACTTGTTGTTACTGTTTTGGGCATAACAAATATGTCACGGGTAGCTTGCCAGGCTCTGCCATGCGGGTGAATACTCTAGGTAGCTTGCCGGGTTCTCCAAGAGGGACGGAGAAATAGAACCCCGGTCGGCTGCATGCAAGGCAAACGCCATACGCGCTGTGATATGGCTCCACACACACACACACACACACACACACACACACACACACACACACACGTATTTTTAAAATATTTTATCTTAAAAAATTGAAGGCATAAATAAATGGTATTATATTAATAGAGAATATCATTAAAATGATCAAAATTATGAAGAACTAAATTGAAATTCTGGAATATAAATGAGAAATAGCATGTAATAAAGTCAGCAGAGGAACCCATTAGAAATTTTAGGTGGTGGGGGAAAGTCAGAAAAATTTAAAATATGGCAATTGCAGTTATTTACTCTGAGGAATATAAAGGGAAAAAAAGAAAAAACTCTCCGGGAAATGATGGATCTTTGTACAAAATCCTCATCTGAGGTATCCCAAGAGTAGAGGAGAAAAAGAGTCAGGAAAATATTTAAATAAAGCATGATGAAAAACTTTCCAAAATTGAAGTAAAAAGAGGCCTTAAGCTCCAAATTCGCAATGCTCATCAAGCTTCAAGTAAGAGGAACTCAAGGGTAAGTACACACAGAGCAATGTAGATTAACATTTGAAAGTTCGAAGCAAAGCAAATGTTGAAAATACCAAGAGAGAAGATAATCAAGTCACACAAGAGACTCTTTGCTGTTAACAACAGTTAACATCTCATCAGAGATTCTGAGACTAGAGGCAGTGATGTAACAGAGTCAAAATTATAAAGGAGAGTGGAATCCTGAATCCTGAACCCACAAAAGTTATCTTTCAGAAATGGACAAATCCAGGTTTGCCCAAACAAGTAAAAAATGAAAGAATTTGTCACTTGCATATATGTTTTATAACCAATATTAAAATGAATCTTCAGGCTAAAATGAATGGATGCAAGGTAATAACTTATAAGCATATTGTTTTTAAAAAAGAGCACTGATAACTCTAGCAAGTACACAATGCTGATTATATGTGTTTGGGGGTTTAAACAATTTTCTCCTCTCTAACTTAAAGATAATTGCATTAAGTGCTAACTGTAGAACTGTGTTGAGAAACAAATAATTATAAAACTGTGATGTGTATACCTGCAATCACAAAGGAGAGATTAGAAAATGATGAGCTATCTTTATAGAACAAGGTTTTAGATATAGGCTGTGTTGTATTAAACTGAACTCAGTTTTTATAAGCTTTAATGTTAATATGAATCCCAGAGCCATAACTGAAGAGCTAACTTAAAAAAAAAAAAAGTAAGAGAAAGCTCTCCCAGAGCTCTGTCTTCTGAACTCAGAGTTCTCTTCCTCTGAGTTAAGCTCGATTCTCTGTCCCTCCTTGGCAGTCTGTGTCCAGGGAGCCCCTGGAAAATGCTGGAGTGCATCAGTTTGTCCCTGTGCTATCCGGGGTCCTGGTCCTGTGCAGCTGGCTGGCTGCCTAGGGCCGGAAACGTTATTTCCCACACTTCTCTCCAGTTTGATTCTTCTCATGGAGGGTCCCAGCTGTTTCCTACTGTTTGTCATAGTTGAGGCCATAAGCAAAAGCTGGCTTTCGGAATACCTTGGGTCTAAGAGAATAAGAACCAGACAGAGTAAGACGCAGGTCGGAGGGAAGGGAAAAAAAAAAAAGTGTTGCTTATATCCAGTAATAAAAAAAAAAAAAAAAAAGATCCAAGAACCTGAGGTGCTTCTGTCTCCTATTTTTAGGAGATCCTAATCACTGCATGGGAATTTAGTCTGCAGAGTTTCAGCTCTAGTTATATAATATGCCACAGGGGACCGCTCACGGCATTTTAGGGGAACAGCACCTCATCGCTGGCAGTTGAGGACGCCTCTGTGATTCGGAGCCTGTTGACCTCCTCATCATCCTGCTCAGCACACACTTCCCTTGACAAGCACAGTCTTTGCAGGGCGGCTGATGGATTATATCCGTAGCAGGGAGCAGGCTCAGCGTCACGCCAGCGTGCTGGACCACAGGCAGAAGATAAATGACTAGGGAATATATCCAATTTGTTCCTTGGCTTTTCCTATAGAACTTCCAGCCAAGATTCTTTACGGGACAAACAAAGAGCCAGAAAGAAACACCAGTAACTCACTAACCTTCTCCTCCTGACTCCTGACTCTTCTCTCTGAACAAATATATGAATTTTAATCGCCACAATCTGCACACAGCGCTGTTCCAATTGGTGCGTTTAACTCAGTCTCCCTTTCCTCCTTCCTCCTTGAAGCTGTTTGCAATATTGGCTCCCTGACTAATAATTCGCTGTCTCATTAGTGAGATGTGTTGGCTAGTGATTGTTTTTGTGGTTTTTATTTATTTTTTAAATGAATTTCCTGCATCTTGGGCATCATTTTGACTGATTTTCAGTTCTCAGAAATCGAGGGGAGGCTTTAGGAACTATTGTGGGTTTTTTTTTCAGCTTGCAAGTATGTAAAGTGAGAAAAGAGAAAGGAAATTTAACCAGTAATGACTGAGGACTTTTTTTCTTGGTTTCTGGTTTTCTACTTGGAATTGTGCATTAGATCTCTTTCACCAGCCTGTGATGTACATGACATTATTCTGAGTTAACAGATAGAGAACAGAGTTTAAAAGACTTAAATCTGTACCTAGCTTTCTTACGTTCTCCAAATTTGCAAAATCTTTTCCTTCAATTCTTTTGCAAAGCTCCTTTGGAAAATAAAGCAGATATTGTACTATTTTATTTTCTTTAAACATCGATCTGCTTCCATTCCTATTATAGTGATCACGAGCAACTCAGAAATATAAAAACAAATTTAAAAAGAAAAAGAAAAAACAGAAAAAAGTGGTTAAATGCAATTATCACTATTGAGATCCCATCATTTAATAATTTTAAGTTTTCTATGTATTACATGCAAAAATATTTAAACACACATCTGCCATTTGGTAATGTGCATGTGATATATTTTGTATGATGTTTTTCAAAATACTTCTTAAAAATGAAAACAAGGTCTTTGACTTTTGTTCTCTAAGCATAATGTGGCATCTTATATGAGGCAGCATCACTTTTTAAATCACTCACTGCTCTATTGTTAGAGATATAGAGTATTTATAATTGTTAGTGTAATAAATAATAATGCAGCTGACACCCATCTTTTTTTAACATGCACAAATGCATTATTCATTTTCTTCCACTATTTGGCCCTTTTCCCCTTTCCGTTTTAGAGGCTGTTGTTTAATTAGCAAATGCATTGGTCAGTAGCTCTGCCAGGCTTACCTCAGTCTAGCTTGGGAGTTTAAATGATACCTACCTCATTCCAGCAGTTTTATGCTGCCTGATATTTCCTGCCAGACATCAAATTTCTGATTCACAGCCACCTTGCTTTTCAAAGTCTTGGGTGTTCCAGTACTCAAATTGTCAGAATAGTTTCATGGAATTATGGAAATAAAAAATGAAAATGACCTACTGGGTCCACTGTTTTATTCACTTGCCAACATAAAATTGTTCCTTGCGGCATACATTAGTAACGGATTGAATTATATCTATTTCTTTTTAAATCAGTCCCATTCCCCAAGCAAAGAAACAAACCAAAATATGGAAAAGACCTCCAGTGAAAACAGGGATCCTTCCAAATGAATGATTTCAGAGTCATGGAGAGGAGGGGACATTGCTTTATTAGAATACTCACAGAATTATGCAGAACGGTGTAATTTTTATCTAGTGTAATGTTCTTAATAAGTAGAATGACCATCTACTCAGAACATCATTCCTTTACTTAAAATTGATTACCAACAGATAGATAAGATGGATAATGGGGGAAATGGATCCTATTTTTATTTCAAAACTATGGACTCAAGAAATATGCTGTCAAGATAAAGGCATGCTCCTTGCTATTTATAGTGATCCATAGTTTTCTTAAGATGTAAGTGAGAGAAGCATGAGAATCTAGAGGTCTTACATCTGATTTGCATATAGATTGAGAAAAATTCCTGATTAATGATGAATCCAAGAGTTTTCCAGATGGAGGGAAGAAGAGAGGCCTAGGGTAAATAATGCACAAAAATTCTATTGTCAGAGGAAGCATGGCAGAGGAAGAGCCAATCCAAGGCAGCCAGACTGGTGAGAGGCAGCTGGATCAGATGCAGCCAGGGAGCTCCGGGAAGACACGTGGGAATGGAACAGGGGGTCACAGGCAAGACGGGGCTCAGGAATCCCTGCTGGCACAAAAGTGCAGCATTCCAGGGCAGAGCAGGAATTCTTGGACTTAAAGGGAAGTGGTAAATATGTTTGGGGAAACTACAATTTACCACTCTTCAATTCAGGAGGTCACTGCCACTGTCATCCCGTTGCTCATCGATTTGTTCAAGCAGCCACCAGTAACGTCTCTCATTGAGAGACTTATTGTTACTGTTTTTGGCATGTCCAATATGCATGGGTAGCTTTCCAGGATCTGTTGCACAGGCTCAATACTCTTGGTAGCTTGCCGGGCTCTCCGAGAGGGGCAGAAGAATCGAACTCTGGTCGGCCACGTGAAAGGCGAAAGCCCAACCGCTGTGCTATCTCGCCAGCCCATTTCAGGAGGTATGATATATAAAACTCTGATAGTTCTATTTTGCTTTATGTTATATGGCTGAAGCTTATAAACCTAGCTTCACATTTACCCTTGGGGGAAAAGCCTTTAAATAACATTTAAAATTATTATTTGCTCACAGTTTTGTATATTTAAGAGGCATGTACAGGAAAAATGAGAGCTTTTAGTGAGTAAACAACACAGGTGGGCAATGCAGGTTGGTAAGAGAGGAGAGAAAAAATAATTTTTTTTTTGGTTTTTGGGTCACACCCGGCAATGCACAGGGGTTACTTCTGGCTCATGCACTCAGGAATTACTCCTGGCAGTGCTCGGGGGACCATATGGGATGCTGGGAATCAAACCCAGGTCGGCTGCATGCAAGATAAACGCCCTGCCAGCTGTGCTGTTGCTCCAGCCCCAGAAAATAATTTCTTAATATGGTTAATCCTTGATCTTTAAGAGATGAGAAGACACTATTTTGAGGACTTTGTCCAATATCCTGCCTCTAATTAACCCCCCATTCCGTTCATCAAAAATTCTTCTGTAAATCCAGTAGTAAAAGACATACTTTGCCAGTCCAAGTTCAGTACAAGTTTATGCCAGTACAGGGGTTTGATCTCTGGCATCCCCCAAAAAAGATATTACTGAGTTGAATCATTCTGGCAGATAACATTAGAATTCCAACTATGTGCATGTGATATTAGAGATGTGTTGGCTTTATGTGAAAGGGAAGATTGGGTCAAAAGAATTTGGTACATGGTTATTCTCGATACAGGTCACTGCCTCTCAAGAGATTGTCTTTTCTTCATGCCTTAAGCACTGTCATTTGTGGTGGTAGCATTTGGGGTTTCCATAATGCTAGGAATCAAACCCAGGGCCCTACACATGAAAGGTATGCACTTTGTGCCTTGCCCCCAGCTCTTCAGGCTATTTAAGGGCACAGTCTCTATTTTATTTTACTTGTCATTTAGAATGCAGCATAACAATTAGTAAACCAGATACAACAAAAATGTCTGAAAAACAATTGAAAGAATGTACCACCATTTCTTCCTTTTGTTAGCTGAATCATTACTTGAGTATAAGCACCATTAACCTTTGGCGTTTTATAAATTTATAGAGCTTGATAAATCAATTGATAACACACTCCTCCCTTTACAAGTGAGCAAATAGAAGCATTAAAGAGGGAATTTATTAAACGTCCCTGAATTCTGGTCAAATAAATGTGTTTATTATGTTAAGTCAAAAATTCATTTAGGATGGAACGTATAAGGTAAGTTTTTGTGCAATAACTCGATTTCAACAAAATGTTCATGATCACTCATACATTGTTGAAATCAATTCCAAATGCTGCTCACATTTAATCCATTATCATTTTATCTACCTTGAAATGGATGGTTCCTTCTCCCTTGGGCATGTTTTGAGATGTGCTATTATTTTGACCCTATGTTTTATTCTCTGGTCTCATCACAAGATGGTGCCAGTGTGTCTCTGTCACCACAGATAAGAATTAAAAGATAATCTGTGTGTATACTCACGTTGGAGGTAGGCTGCTGATCTACTGAATTCCAAGAATTTTGACATTTTCTTTTTTTCTTTTAAAATCTCAGAGACCCTTTTAAGCAATTCATAAGCATTTTTCTATGAGTTGTCTTCAGAGTGAATTCTACATGACTTCTGATTTCATTGCACTTCCCCCATTTACCTCAAGGAGCGCCAGCATAGTCTGCACACACATCCCAGGCTGTGCTCACCATTCTTGTCCTGTCAAATGTATAGAAATTTTTATGCCAATCAATCTCAGTTCACAAACTCCATTTTTCAGACTAGTAGAAAATTTTACTTCATCTTGTGTTTCTCGTCGGACAAACTACTGAAACATTAAACCATAGTAAATATCAGGGAGGACTAAGTTGTCACTGATCATGTTTCCTTTGAGTATTGTGTCCTGAGGTTGACTATCACCTGCTCATCTGCACTTTCCTTGAATATGGGGTAACACCAGTGGTTACCGGTGTTCATCTCTTATTCTCAGATCTGTCACATCCTTAGGATACTATCAAAGGACACATTTTTATAAACAATTATACATGCATACATCTCTCCAGTCAAGAGGTGTCTTGTTTAACTCTAGATCTCAAATTCTGCAGTACTGCACTTTTCAATGAGTTGAGACACTTGAAAACAAAAGTTGAGAAATGCAACCTCATCTGACAATAGAACTATTCACAGCTACCAACTTAAGGAGAAGAAAGAACAGAATGAAAAAGAGGTTGCAGCAGAAAACAGCGTTCTCTGTCACAGAACACATCATCAGAAATTTGCAGGTCTTCACTCAATTGTGACAGAAATCCCCCCACCCCTGTAATTCCATTCCTGTATGAATGGTAATTTTCTGAGTTGGCTAAAATAACAGCAAATGTCTTGACCAATATCAGCAAACAGGAGAACTAATTAGAAAAAAAAATCAGTGAATCAGGTTATTCATTTGTGATAAATCAATTACATAATGTTTTAACTCCTGAAAGAATTAATTCATCTTTCAGTTATTTAACTGCAATGGGATATGCAGAATTTCCCATGATTAATCTGCCTTATTTCTTTAATGATTTGGTATGTCTCACAATGAGACTGCCTCTTGATTCTAGTTGTGATAAGGGTAGGAGTTGTTTGCACGTAAGGGAAGGAATTGTGTGCATGGAGAAACTTGATATTACATATTCCAGCTTTTAGTATTTTAACATCGGTACATATTATTTTTAAATAATTATTTGTTATTTCCTAACACTTATTAACATAATATCTCATTTTCTAATGAAGCATCTCCTAGGTACTCCATACAATAGTGATGTATATTAGTAATATAACTGTTATTGTAGTTATCAGAAGCAATTTTAAAAACAAACATTCTATCTAGGTAACTCCCAAACTGTGTGTGTTAAGTAATTTGAGTCAAAGTATAAACAAAATAAAAAATATTGACCTTTTGCCAAGACACTTTAGGACCCACTGAATTAATTAGACATTTAAACACTGAAGAATTTATAGGTGTCAAAACCAGAGTACCCAAACAATCTTTCAGCTGAGAACATGCCTGACTAGAAAAATATTTTTAATGGTCTTGTGTCATGCCCAGAAGGTAATCAGTGAAATGCTTAATATAGTCACAATTTCCATAACTCTACTGCTTCCTAGAGCAAAAGGGGTTCTTTATATTATATTTTCTGTGCTGGTAGTTTCTGGATGATTACCCTATCAACTTCAGTGGCAGAACTTTCTTCCTCCCTGTCCCTTATTCTTCAGTCTCTAAGTTGGTATGTTGCTTTGTTATTCTCTGGTTCTAATTTCAGAAATTCACTGTATCACTGTCTCTGTAATCCCGTTCTTCATCAATTTACTCGAGCAGGCACCAGTAATGTCTCTATTCCTCCCAGCCCTCCTTACTTGTCTTTACAACGATTGGAGGCTCTTTCAGGGTCAGGGGAATGAGACCTATCGTTACAGTTTTTGGCATATCGAATACACCATGGCAGCTTGCCAGGATCTGCCCACTCAGACGGGATACTCTCTGTAACTTGCCAGGCTCTCTGAGAGGTATGTGTTATATATATATACATATATATATGCACACATATATTATACAATATATGTATTATATAATATACATTATATATAAATATATATTACTTTCTATGATTTGTTGCCTACTGTCTGAACTCCATCAAATATGGTGTAGTAATTATAGAAAATGGGTAGGAAGTCTCATAGATTCTAATCTATGGAAAAGAATTAACTGATGCACACAGGGATTCAGAATTGTCTCATAATGCATTTTGAGAGGAAAGCAGCTATATGCAAAACTGAGTATACTCTGTACTTCCAGTCGGTTTTCTTGGAAATAAGTAGTTATTGTCAGAAATGAGACCATTGGTGCCTTAGGCAACGTGTGATGGTAATTCATTTGACTGTTAGGGGGAATTTGAGTTTTTGGTAATTTTTGGAAATTATGTCAGAGTTAATTTTTTAAAGATTTAAAATTTTAAATTTTAAATCAGAGATGTTGTTCAAAATTTTACTCAAAAGTATAAGACCAGCTTGTTTTCAGGTGATTTCTGCCAAAAGTTCAAGCAGCAGATAATGCAAATTTATACGATTTCTTTCAGGCAGTGGATAATGAGGCATTATTCTTTATCTCATTCAGAGAGAGAGAGAAGTGGAGGGAAGGAGTAGAGAGATGTAACACTAAAAATTCTGGACAGAACATTACTTGTATCACACTTGTCACTTGTCATCCCGTTGATCTTCGATTTGCTCAAGGGGGTGCCAGTAACGTTTCCATTTGTTCCTGTCACATGCTAGTGTGTAGCCCAATGGCATCTGCTCACTCCAGGAACTTGAAGAGCCTCAAACCATTTGTTCAGGGTTTTGACGAAGAAGTCTGACCATCTCGTTGTTGGGCGGCCACTCGGTTTTTTGACATCCTGTGGAATCTAGTCGGCAACAGCTCTAGTCCAGCGGTCATCTCTAAATCACATTATGTGTCTGGCCCATCTGATTTTTGACGCCTTGGCAAATGAGACAGCATCCCTGATTCTTAATCCTTGACGGACGTCGGAAATCCCGATTCCTTCTCTCACTTGAGTGAAACTTGATACTCCAAGCATAGCTCTTTCGGTTCCTCTTTGGAATACCCCAATAGCATTCTCACACATGAGTGAAGCATCACAGAACCATGTAAAGCAGAACTTTGTGTCGTTAGACTCCAGGCTCAACGAGACCCGGAATCAATATCCTCTGACTGCCTCCTCCAATCTCCATTGCCCCAGGGATCAAATCCAGCCGACCCACCTTACCAGCACCAGATAAATACCTCATCAGCTGACCTCCACTACCTCCACTACCCAGTCACCACCATGCTCTAGGCCAATTTCTGGATCATGTGGTGACTCTGCAGCCACACGACACACCATAGGTACTTAATACCCATTTTCCATAATTTCTGCACCATATTTGATGAGGTTCAAATATGGTGTAAACCATGGGAACACCTGTAAGGGTGATTGGAGACCGCTCTAAAAGCCTCTATTCCTCTTGGAGAGCCCAGCAAGCCACAGAGAGTACCTCGCCTGCACGGAAGAACCTAGCAAGCTACCCGTGGCGTATTTAATATGCCAAAGACAGTAACAACAATGGGCCTCATTCGCCTGACACTGAAAGAGCTCCCGATATGGCAGTGTTAAGAAGGATGAGCAAGGAGAGGCTGATAAAATCTTATGGACGAACTAGACTGCCAAAACGAAGAAGGACTAAAATTACTGTCCGTACTTTCAATGCACATATACTGGCATTGGAAGCATCCATCAAGGAACTGATGATGAAAATGCAGAATATCAGGTACGAGATCATTGGTCTGACCGAAATGAGAAGGCATTGGTCACATCACACCATTTACAACACTGGAGAAGAATTGTTGTTCGGAACATGTGACAACGGAGGTGTTGGTGGCATCGGTGTCCTTGTCAACACGAACTTGACCATGAGCATTGATTCATTTGAACGCCTAACAACCCAAATCGGACGATTATGCTTGAATAGATGTGGCTCACTGCCAGCAGTTTCTATCTTCGTGATCTATTCAACAACATCCAACTATGATGAAGAAATTGAGAAGTTCTACATGGAGCTGGAGAAGTTCTATAAAGAAGACCACACCTTCTACAATATCATTGTTGGTGATTTTAATGCCAAGATAGAACCGAGAAGGTCGCCCGAAGAACTCCACATTGGGACCCATGGCCTAGAGTGGAAAGAACAGGGTGAGAGACTGTCTGAGTTCATCATGTCAACCAAGACCATCCATGGTAGCTCACAGTTCCAGAAGTCCGAATCTAAATGTTGGACATGGGAGTCTCCCAGTGGACAGTTCCACAATGAAATTGACCACATCATATTCAATCGAATGTTTTGCCTGACCGATGTTGCTGTTGTCACAAAATTCCAAACACCATCTCCTTCGTGCAAAATTGTACTTCACAGAATGGGGAGAAAGGACTGCAAAATACACTGGCTCAGCTCTTCACACATTACCTGTCCATATGCAAGGTTCCGTTCCAATGGAAAACCAGCAGAACTGTTCTGTTGTACAAGAAGGACAGCATCCATAACATTGGCAACTATCACCCAACCTGCCTGTAATCTGTCATCTACAAGTTGTTCACTGAGTCATCCTGAATAGAATAGGCAGAACACTAGATGAAGGACAACCATTTGAGCAAGCTGGGTTCTGAAAAGGATTCAGCACCATCGACCATATCCACACAGTGACCAATCTCATTGAAGTTTCAAGAGAGTTCAAGATGCTGTCTGTCTAACATTCATTGATTTAAAGAAGGCCTTTGATTCTGTTGAGACTGAAGCAGTCATCGAAGCCCTAGCCAAACAGGGTGTTCAAATTCAGTACATCAAGATCCTCCGTGAGCTGTATTACAGATTAACCATCACTTCTACAAGGAAGTGATCATTGACATATTGGGACTTGGCAGGGTGATATCATTTCACCAAAAGTCTTCAGTGACACCCTCAAAAACATCATGCGATGACTGGAATGGGAAGGAATGGGAGTGAAGATAGATGGTCGGCAACTTCACCACCTCCGCTTCACTGATGACATCATTCTAACAACACCAAACATTAGCCAAGCGGCACAAATGCTGGCCGACTTCAACCGCAAATGTGGAAAGGTCGGACTGCAGCTGAATTTCAGCAAAACAATATTCATGGAAACAAACTATTCCCTGATGTTCCATTTTCTCTCAATGGAAGGAACATCTTCGAATGCAGCAGCTATGGGTACCTGGGTCGAGAACTCAACATGAGGAATGACTTGGCACCAGAACTACGCAGGAGGAAGAGAGAAGCGTGAAATGCCTTCAAGAGCATCAAAGAAGTTGTTAAGAGGACGAAGAAACTCCAGCTCCAGGACATCTTTTTGACTCCACCATTCTTCCTGCAGTAACATATGCCTCAGAGACCTGGGCCTTTGAAAAAAATTTCAGAGTATACATATTTTTAATATGCTCTAGTTTCCCAAGCATAATATTTTGCTTAGATTATTTCTGCCTTATCTCCTCTTCCTCAAAGTATTAAATATTTTAGCCTATTTTACCTGTGTTTTCTTTCTTCTAAGGATTCTATTTTACCTTTAATATTTATTTCAGTAATTCCTTTTGATGTCCATTTCAAATTTTTGTCCATTTAAAACTTATTTTACCATTATTCAGAGTCTTACAAGAAAATAAAATGTCCTATGTCTTGCTCATTCACCCATTCTTTTCATTCATGAAACATTTATTTAATAGAAATTATGAGTAAGGTCCTACACACAGAAATGTTATGAGATTCATTCCCAGCACATCAAAGTTCTGATAGAAACTGAAAAACAAGTGAATGTCAGGTTCCAGAGCCTTGGTCAGTAATTCCACAGACCAGACATGTCAAATCACCTCTAGAGTTTTTTTTTTTTTTAAATAGGCTCAAGAATAATGCACAATCACAATCACAATCACAATCACAATCACAATCACAATATCCCGTTAATCACCGATTTCTCCGGCGGGCTCAGTAAAATCTCATCTCATCCTTTCCCTGAGATATTAGAAGTCTATTTCGACTTGGCTCTCCTAAAGATGTTGCACTGGGGGGCTCTTCAGGGTCAGGGGAATGAGATCCGGCTTGTTACTGGATTTTGCATATGAATACACCATGGGGAGCTTGCAAGGCTGTCCCATGGGGGCAGGAAACTCTCAAAAGATTGCCAGTTTCTCCTAGAGGGAGAAGTAGGCTAAAGATATCCCTTCTGAGAGCTTGCTTTTAAGTCTCTGGATGTTGACCTTTGATGGGATTACACATACCTGGGTTCCTCTGCATGAGGCCTGTTAGAATGTGTAGAGAGAAGCCTCCAGTATGGCTGCAGAGCTAGGTTTTGGTGGTCTTCGGCCGCTGGAATAATACAATATCTCAAAATATTCGTTGAGTAGCAAATTGGTTTAGTATTTATGAAACATTTCATGTGTCTTTGGAATGTGGTATTGATAACTTAGAACTTCTTTTTTTTTTTTTCTTTTTGGGTCACACCCAGCAATGCTCAGGTGTTATTCCTGGCTTTGCACTCAGGAATTAATTACTCCTGGCAGTGCTTGGGGGACCATATGGGATGCCGGGGATTGAACCTGGGTCGGCCGCGTGCAAGGTAAACGCCCTACCCACTGTGCTATCGCTCTGGCCCCAAACTTGGAACTTCTTGGGTCATGCACGTAACACCATTAGGAATCCATTGTTGAAGATATATACACATTCACACAACACACACATCTCACACTTATTCCCTTCCTTTGACTATAGAACATAAAAATACAAAATTACTGAAGAAGCACATTCCAGCTTTTACCAACTTTATACACAGCCTTCCTGCCTTGGAACTATGGCCTCCTTGCAAGTTTTACCAGTTGGTCCTTATTTCTGTCTCTTGACTGAATTGGAATAAAATCCCGTGGGACACCATTAATTAAGTGTGGTGTCTTTCATCACTCTGTGGTTAATATAGCAGTTTAAGAGCTGGAGAGATAGTTTTGAAGATTTGGCAGTTGCCTTGCACGTGGCTGACTGGGTTTGATCTCTAGAACCCCTTATGGTCCCTTGAGCCCACCAGGAGTTATCCGAGAGCACAGATCCAGGGGTATGCTCTGAGCACTGCCAGGTGTGATTCAAAAACAAACCAGAAACCCAGCTTACATTTCAAACATAGCATATACTGACAAGGAGTAAATTACTTTTCTTTGAGCTTTATGATGATTATTCTAAATGCACTTTTTCAAGCCGAACTTTTCCCACTTTTTCATGCCCTTTTCCTACCAGTTCATAAGCTCTACACTTACTCTGCCTACTGAATAATCTGGCAAATGTTTTCATCTATAAGGTATTGATATAATGATTCAAATGTCTCTGTTATGGAGTGAGCGCTGCATAGTATATGTTTCAGTATCTTACTCTTCCTCTGATTGTTATTTTTTTTGTCTGCATATTTCAAGCTGTCTTACACAAAATGTTCAGTCCTCATAATTCCACTCAACTATATAATAATGGCAGTAGTTTTTAGTAATGTTTCAAATAAATAGGACAATCCATAGCTTTTTTACTTTTCAATCCTTTCTTATTCCTAAATAAACTGGAGATAGTGTTTAGAATGTATGTCTACAAGGAGTTCAATAAAACAAATTTGCATAGAGTTTTACTGTTCTGACAGAACTAAATGAATATTCATGTTCAAACTAAAAATTACTGGTTACTCTAGATACAAATAAACTTCTTTTATGTTTCAAATTGGTGGCATTCCACAATATAATAATTAATGTTTTTTTAAATTTTAATTTCCCTCTGCTAAGTACAGTTAATATATTTTATAAAAAATTTAATTAAACCTTTTATTTTGGTATAATTTTTAATTCACATATATATAGAGAGAAACAAAATGTAGGAGTCCTACATACTCTTTACTCAGTTTTCCCAATGGTAACATATTGCAAAGTTTTTGTACAATATTATAAGCCATTTGTATAGCTAAGAAACAGAATTTTTCTCTTCCTGGGAATTCTTGACTTGTGAATTAAATTTTTCTTATAGTAAAAGAGATGTTCTGTTCTCCATTTGAAACGTGTGTTGTGGTAGTTGGCGTTGCCCAAGAAAGTGGTCCTGGTCCTCCTGAACTGGCAGATTGCCCTGTGATGCTGTGCTTATTATTTTCTCATTCTCCTTGTGAGGTGTGCCGGACGATCACTGCACTGTTGGCCATTTGGGTTAGGGCAGTTGGCTCTGACTTGTTCAAGCTGCCCTCGGCTTCTGTTGACCTAGAGTGTGGTGGCTGTTCCTCACTATTGTTGCAAGTTGAGGTGGTCCTATTCCCCCATGGGAGGTTGGTCTTCACACGGAAATGACAGCAGTTACCAGGTCTGCCAAGTTCCTCACAGCTTCATGGGGCACAAAGCTGTCTGCTGGTGAGAGTTTCCACCTACAGCCATTTCGGGGATATTTGTCCAAAGTTCAGTGGTTCTGATTAAAAGGTTTCAGTCTTACAAACCTGTGCCCCTCCTTTTCGTCTTGCTCCATGGCTCTGTAGAGACTTTCTTTGTTGATATTCTTGGTCTACATTCTCAGTCACTTCTACATGACTGGTTTCTCCTGTTCAAATTGGGAACTTGTGAAGCAACAAGACAAAACAGAGAATTCAGCACTGTGTCTCTCCTCTGTTCCCAGGGTATTGGTTAATCTGCTCTCTCCTCTCTCTTCCATTGTCCGTGTTTTCCTCAGATATAACTTCCAGGGTTTTGTGTTGTACTTTAGTAGGAGACAGTGGGAAATACATCTACTTCATCAACCTGGAATGGAAATCTACCGTCATCAGAAATAAATTTATTCCCAAGTGAGTGGGTCTTGAGTTTTGTGTCAAATATTTTCTTTTTTTTTAAATTTATTTTATTGAATCACCAAGTGGAAAGTTACAAAGTTCTCAGGCTTATATCTCAGTTATACAATGCTCAAACACCCATCCCTTCACCAGTGCCCATATTCCACCACCAATAAAAACAAAAACAAAACAAAAACAAAAACAAAAACAAAAAAAACAGTATACATCCCCCCCTCACCTCCCAACCCCCCCCTTGCGTGACTGATAATTTCACTTCCTTTTCTCTTTACCTTGATTACATTCCAGATTTCAACACAAAACTCACTATTGTTGTTGGAGTTTCAAAACAGACTCACTATTTTTGTTGGAATTTATCCCCCAAGAATACAGCTCTATTAACAAGGAAATATTTGATAATAAGTTTTCCACTGATGAGAATGAAGAGATAAAATGTCGCACGGCCGCAGTAGCGGCCGCGTGGTTTACAATTTCTGTATTCTAGTAATTAAGTCCGCGGAGATTTAAGTTGGAAAATGAATCATTTCCCTTCCTGGAACAGCTTGTAGCAAAAGCTTAGTTCACAGTCTCCATACATGGTTGCAAGCACTTGCTGGAACCCCAAATCCTAAAACTGTCTCTGGTTCCTGCTCGTTCCACATCCACTGGCTGTGCAGAGGCATGGACACCCGGGTCAAAACTCGGCCGGAGCCCGGGCTCCAGCCCAGGCTGAGACTGCCCCCAATATTTTCATACAACGCCAGAAAATATTATGAAGTTAGTGGTCAGTACCCCTTTTTGAGACTTACTACCTCATACTCCCAGTCATTTCATTACCTATTTTGATGGGTAAAATTTACTAGGACCAATGAAAACTTCTAGATTTCCTGAGGCCTCTTCCATCCTCTCCACTTTCATCATAATATTCATGATTAGTTTTAAAATAAGCACTGCAACATTTTTATGAAAACCCTGATATATTATCATTTTAGCAGTACTCTATTTTTTAAGTGGGTTCTGCATTTTATTTTGCTTCAATTGTGCAGATAAGGCAAACAGTTCAGCCTAGTATTTAGCACAGAAGCGATGATTTTTAGTGGGTGTTCTATATGCCATTTTGAACTTGAAGTTCAGAGATATATTTTCATGTGTTTTGTTAGTGCTAATTCAGTCATGCTTCCCTCTTGTCACAGAGATCCAGTGATCATGGCTTCACCCTCACTCACAGCTTCCCTGTGACGAAGGACAAGCACAGAGCAGAGAGAGCTGGGCCTGACTTACTCCACACCCAGAAACTCCAGCATATTACCTCGCTTTATTTCATTACCGAAGCAAATTATTTAGCGCCTTGAACTAAAGAAGCCAGAGCAGTACCATCCTACCACTTACCCAGAGGCAGAACTGAGATTAGAACTTTTATTGCCTATGTTTTACACACAAAATAAAGAAGTAAGGCTTAAAGCTCTTGGTTAAGGTGGAAGGCACAGAGCTAGAAAATAACCATGCTATAAAAAAAATTAAATCCCTGTTTCTGGAAAACTAAAACCTCCAAGCTTCTAATATCAACCCTTTTCTGCCTTTCTTTGGTAAATAGAATCTTTTAGTGATCTGACAAAACATACCAGGTGTATTCTCCTCCTCTTTTTTAAAACACCAAAGCAAAAAAAAACAACCAAACAAACAAAAACAAAAAATTAAAAGAGATGCTGTTCCTCTCAGCCTAAGAGGTCACTGTCATCTTGTTGCTCATTGATTTGTTCGAGCGGACACCAGTAACGTCTCTCATTGTGAGACTTATTGTTACTGTCTTTGGCATATCCAATATGCCACGGAGAGCTTGCCAGGCTCTGCCTTGTGGGCTAGATACTCTTGGTAGCTTGCTGGGCTCTCTGAGAGGAGCAGAGGAATCGAACCCAGGTGGGCCACGTGAAAGGCGAATGCCCTACAAAAGGCTTTTAGCTGTCCAGCAGAATGTCTGAATGCTAATTAATACATTATGGTCCAGTTACCAGTACTGACATCAGCTATGCTCATAAAACAATGATAAGAATACAAACTTCCAACTTTTTCATGAGAAACTGAGCCTTTATAAGCATTATAATATTTGCTTCCATATAGTAAAGCCATTTCTTTCATATCATATTAGCTTATTGTTAGGAAAGAAAGCAACAATTATGGAAAGAGATAAAATTAAAACAAAATCTGTAGTACTGAATGAATACAGTATGCAGTTGATGTTTAGCATTACATGATGTCAGTAGAGCAATGTAGATACAGATATCAGTGCAAACATGGAGGTAGATGTGTCCTACTGCTGTCATTTGGGAGAAACTGGAATGACTTCATCATGGAAGCAATGATAAAAAATACAGTTTATAGATTGTGTTTTTAAATATCATTCCAATAATGAGCGAGTCTTGGTAAAATGACAAATTTCAACCATGGGGCAAAGCGTGCACAAGAAGAACCCAAACATTTTGTCAGGCATGGCAGTCACATAATGCTCAAAACACCACAGAGATACTTGGAACGTCTTGTCAGTGCCTATGCATTATCCTGGACCACAGATAGATAACAGTAAACCAGATGCAAGTCCTAAAGTCCTATCTTCAAGAAGTTTAGATCTAGTCAGATGAGCTTACTGGTAAATAGGCTGCTCTAACTGTAGCCAAACTCTGGACTGAATTCCATTTTACTGAATCCCATTACCGTAAGTGATATTTAGATTTAGACCAGAGAGGACTGAGTTTAAATGATCCAGTAAAAGGGCCAGAATATTTTACCAGAAAAAGCAAAAATCATGGGCAAAAATTGAGAGTTGGAAGAAATAAAGTAAATATTAAAACACATTGATGTGTTTAAAATATAAATGATGATAGTAGATATAAAAAGTGAGGCATGGGTTAAGAAGCATAGCTATGCTGGTGGAGTGTGTAGAAATTATTACTTGTCCTGGGGACAATAGAAAAATAATTTTAAAATATTAAGCAAGGAATTATGTTGTCAGATTTATGATTAAGAAAAATTACTTTTGCAATGATATCAATTGGATGCTATATAGAAAAACAAATTTTCTCACATTATGGAGGTTTCATCAAAATGTCTAAACATAAAGTTGGTTAAAACTAGAATTCAGTGTTAGGAATGAGTGTGCTAATAAGTTGCATTCAGGAAATAGTCGTTTCTCATTTTTGCTTTTCCTTCTCTGTCAGTTTTTCTTTTCTCCACAGTGATACTTACATTTAAGTGACTGTCTCCCAGACCAAGGGAAAATAATCAGTAATGTCAGCTAAGGAAAAATAATTAGACTCAAGAGTGGAAAGTTAAATGTAAAAGAGAAAAATAATTTCTTATCTTCTTTTGAAGAATAGGCAGTTCCTGGAATAAAGATAAGGGTTTAATGAAAATGTTTTTCTTTTCTCAGAAGAAAGTTTCCCCCTGATCCCTGTTTCCCTAAACATCCAGCTAAAGAGAAATAAATTGCCTTGATGTAAGTTTATAAAGTTCTATCAACAAGTCTTCAAAACTACTGTGTTAGGTGTCTGAGGACATGATTCTTACAATCATTTTTTCCATAATCTTAAAACTATCTAGAGGCATATAAAAAACCATGTACATAGAGAAAAATTATATTAGATATCTTTGAATATAGGAGTCAGGATATATTTAGAAAATAAGGTAAATATTGAAAACAATAGAAAAGCATGTTCTTTTCTCTCTATTATTTTACTATTCTCGTTTTTCCTTAAGATTTATCACCCATATATTTGTTTTTTTTTAAGCTACTGTATTCTCAGTTATTTACCTGCTCATCAGCTCATGCAAGCTATGAGGTTGCAATCTATGACCCTGCATGGGCTTTAACCATTTTTAATTTTAACCATTTCCTACCCTCCATTCCTCCTCTGAGCAACTAACAGAGTCAGTTGTTAAAAGGCACAAAAGCTTGCCCCACCTCAGAGCATGGGGCACTCATGGATGTCCCATCTGGCTTCTCTGTCGCCATACCAAATTTAAACATCTTCAGTCCTACCTTCCGTGTCTTCTTCACCATACTTAACCTCTCTCTCCCCCTAAAGGGTGATCCCTGTGACTGACAGTCAAGAAACTCTTATTGACCCTGCATGGGATTTAACCATTTTTAATTTTAAGCATTTCCTACAATCCATTCCTCCCACGAGCAAGCTTTCTGCTCAGGTTCCAGATGTTTTTATGAGATTCCTAAACATCTACAGCTTCAACACAGATGCATACCTTGCTCAGCAGCACTCATAATTACTCTTCTTAGAGTGAATTATGCAGGAAGAGGAAGAATATTCTTCTGTTTCCTTTTTAAAGACATATATAGATCGATTTGAAAATTCTCCTTGCAATAGTGATTTCCCTGAATGCCAGGCATAGTTAAAGACATCTATGGAGAGAGACTGTGATGCTGATTCATCTATCTTATTTCATTGTTCACTGTGTTTCTCAACAATCACCTTAATTGTCCCCATCATTTTGCAATACAGGACAGTTTACTCCTGCCAGAAAAATCTATGAGATTGCAAGTTCAATACTCAGATTCGAAGTTGGAATTGGATTGTAGCTGAAGATGTGTGCCATGGATGCATAGTTTGGAAAAATGTTTTTTAATCCCCTTCCAATGAAGATTGAGGCCTGAGAAGTGGTTTCTCTTTTTAGAGTGTGTGGCTCAAAGTCCTTCTGTCTGAATTGAGAGTGGGGCTCTTGCAGGCTAGCTCTATGAACTCAGACCTGAACTGCACTCTGCTGTACTTTGGCTTTCTTAGGCTTGTGAATGGCAAATGAGTCAGTGCCCATGAAGCACTTAGAAAAAAGGGCTTAAAGACTAAGCCAGCAAAAATGTCTGGACGTTATCATTTTTTAGCTTCAAGGTAGTTAATTTTTCCTAGATAAACCTGTTAGTGCTTTAATGCTTCCATGATTATTTTATTGCAGTCTGCTAACTATCTAATTACCTTAGATCTATATAGAGAAAGGTTATTGCCTTATTAACTACCCACGGTGATCTCAAGAAGAGTTTGAATAAAAGAAAGGAAAGTGTCTTTTCAATAGTATATATTCTCATCTGCCCTTTTATGGCTTTATCAGTACTGTCTATGGGATTGTATTTACATAAGATGTCACCTAAGTATCTAAGTATATTATAAAAGAAGATGCTTCACTTTGATTAAATTTTATAACATTTTTCATAAAAATAAAATAGCATTAACTTTCATGTGGGACTATATGAAGAATCATTTATATGCAGTCATCAAACTAAATGTTAATGTTTATTATTATTATTATTATTATTATTATTATTATTATTATTTTGCTTTTTGGGTCACACCCGGCAATGCACAGGGGTTACTCCTGGCTCTGCACTCAGGAATTAACCCCTGGCGGTGCTCAGGGGACCATATGGGATGCTGGGAATCGAAGCCGGGTCGGCCGCATGAAGGCAAATGCCCTACCCGCTGTGCTATTGCTCCAGCCCCTAAATGCTAATGTTTAAAGGTCAAGGAAGGACATCACAGTTCAATGATCTGGAGCAAATTAAGATATGAAAGCATCTTCAGAATTTTTTTTTCTTGAGAATTGTTGAATCCAATAACCAAAGTGATACTGGTACCAAAGTGATAATAGAAAAGCAAAGGTGCTCGTTTTATATATTGCCAACTCAAGATGTAATCCCAGACACTAAAACTAAACACTAAACTAAATAAAATCCAATAGAATTTACTAAGTGTGGAATTATATGGTCGATACAGAAGTTAAATTGGTGTTTTAGGAAGATATTTAGCATCAAACAAAATTTTCAGTGATTTGTAGGGGAAAAATAGACAATTACCTAGAGGTTGGAGAGAAAGAGCAAGTAAAATGTTTGCTTTGGACAAGACTGACTTGGGTTCAATTCACAGCACCACTTATGGTCCACTCAGTCCCACCAGGAGTGATCCCTCAGCATAGAGCCAGAGATGAGACCTGAGCACAGTTGACTGTGGCCCAAACACCCCTCAAAACGTAAACCTCTTTAGGGGCTGGAGCGATAGCACAGCGGGTAGGGCGTTTGTCTTGCTTGAGGCCGACCTGGGTTCGACTCCCAGCATCCCATATGATTCCATGAGCACCACCAGGAGTGGTTCTTGAGTGCAGAGGCAGGAGCAACCCCTGTGCATTGACGGATATGACCCAAGAAGCAAAAAAGAAAAAAAAATCTCAAAATGTAAACCTCTTTATTTATCTGTAACTCTACAGAACATACGTATAGTGAAACATGGAACATTATACCTCCAAAGTCCATTGTAACCCTCCATAAAAGACTGCATTATGAATATTTTTACATTTTTTTCACTGTACATTTCTGCATTTGCCAGTTTTTTTAAGCAGAAGAAAAAGTACCATTTTTAAATTCCAAAAAAAATAAATAGATTGAGTATAAATCATTTAAATTGTTATGCTTCCAAGTAAAAGAATTTAAAATGCACATATGCTTTCTGTCAATCATGTTATAAATGGTAAAGAAACTATTTACTTGTCCTCATGACAGTAAATTCTCATCTTTAAATTCAGATTTCTCAAAATATTGCAGAAGCTATAATGATATTAGTATTAATGACCAAACTTCGAAAGCATAGCATCTCACATGTCACTCAAAGCGAGGTTTACTTAAACACATATGTGTCTTTCATTTAGTATATGGAAATAAACCCTGGTATGATGGGAGCCCCGATTTTTAAGTACCATTTGCCGTGTCATTAGCAAGTAACAAGTATTTACAGAGTTAACTTGTTTTTCCAAATACATAGTTCTTTTAGTTCTTACTTCCAAATCCCATGTTCCTCTTTGCTTGAGGAAAGCAAAGAGGAACAATTCTTGTGTTCCTCTTTATTCCTCCTGGGGGTTACAGAGACTCATAAAGTATCAATATGACAGTCTAGTGGTGGATATTTTTTGGTTTATTACAAGGATTTCTGGTGTATGTTTTAATTTAGGTGATTGTGTCTGAAGGTATTTGTAAAGTTGAAAATGCTTAATTCATCATCATCATATTTTCTTGGAAAGATGTCAAAAAGAAGAAGATAATGTGATGAATCGGAGGAGCTTTTTTTAAAAAATAATTTTCATTTTCACTTTCTGAGGTAACTTTGTATACAAAACTTAAATCTTTTTTTCTTCTTTTTTTTTTTCTGTTTGAATCACACTAGCGATGCACAGGGGCTACTCCTGGCTCTGCACTCAGGAATTACTCATGGTGGTGCTTGGGGGACCATATGGGATCTCGGGGATCAAACCCGGGTCGACCATGTGCAAGGCAAATACCTTACACTCTGTGCTATTGCTCCAGACCCCAAACTTAAATCCTTACATCTTAGGAATGCAGAGTTACTTACACACCCACCAGCCAAGTCCCAGCGTACTTCTCTACTGCTCTGGGAACTGTCCAGCTTATGCCCTACCCACTCCTCTAAGGCAACCTCACAGCTGGGAGGCTCTATTTGGCATTGCCTCTCCCCTTCCTTTCTTGCAATTTCATTCATAAATGAGATCACCTTTCTCCTCCTGATTTATTTCCATTGGCATGAGCCCTGCAGGTCCATCCATGTTGTAACAAAAGGTACAGCTTTATATTGTAGCTGAACCATATTCCACTGAGTCTATAGATCATACCTCTGTTAGCTGTTCATCTGTCACTGGATTTCTAGTTGTTTCTAGATTTTGAATATGGTAAACAGAACAGCAATGAGTTAGTATGCAGGTATCCCCTTGAGTTAGTGCCTTTTTCCCCCTTGAAATTGAAGGGGAGCTAATTTTTTTTTTTTTGAGAGTTCTCCTACCATTTTCCTTCCAGGGCAGACTAATTTATATTCCCACCAACAGTGAAAGACAGCATTTCCTTTTATTCCCCCAGCACTGTAATTTTTGATCTTTGGGTCCAGGACATTCTCACTAGTATGAGGCACTTTTTCATAGCAGGATTGACATTTCTCCGATATTAAAAAAAAATAGTTTTTTCATGCGCCAGTTGACCCTCTCTGTATTGCTTATGGCAGCATCTGCTGACCTAATTTTTTTGATTAATTGCTTGTTTTTTTTTGTTGTTGTTCTCAAAGTTCTGCTTTTGGGGCTGGAGCAATAGCACAGCGGGTAGGGCATTTGCCTTGCATGCAGCCAACCCGGGTTCGATTCTCAGCATCCTATATGGTTCCCTGAACACCTCAAGGAGTAATTCCTTCCTGTGTGTACAGCCAGGAGTAACCCCTGTGCATTGTCGGGTGTGACCCAAAAAGAAAAAAAATCAAAGTTCTTCTTTTCTTAATTTCAGTTTTGATTTCAGTCATCAAAAAGATACAAAATTCCAAGAATAAGAGATGTGTGTGGCTCTTGAACAATCACCGATTTGCCCATAGTTTCTTAATGCAACTGTATTTGGTACAAGCGAATCTGGAAGATTTGACTGTGTGTCTTACCAGAAAGATGTGTACTCTGAGGCCACAGATGGAAGCTTAGTAGCATGGAAGATTTTGTATAGCAATGCCTGTATTTTGTAACTTGACTTGATTACCCCTGTTTCATTTCTGCAAGAACATCCTCATGAAATTTCCTCTTTGGTTCTGAGGTTTTGCTTAATATTTCCCGTGTTTGCAACATTTTAAAAAAATATTGGCTCCCTTAGAGAAAGCATGTAAAAATCACGAGCCACTGTAAGAATGCATTTGGATAGGACTATTCTTCAAAGACTTTCATATTTATTAAATCATTTGACTAACAACAAAGTATAGTAAATAGAGTACATATGGTGTTAACTTTTTAATTACTGAAAATCTTTAAAAGAGTAAATAGGCTATTAACTTTTTAATTACTGAAAATCTTTAAAAGCCGGGTAAAGTTATGTATCTGAGTCCAGGATTCAGTGAAGTTTTATCAGCCAGCATGGCAGGTAAATAGTTGGCGGTGCCAGTTGAGGTTTATTATTATGACATTTTTCCCCAAAGTCTTTCTTCTGTCTTGATGGCATTTTAGTACTTTCTCTAAAACTAGCTATGCACATATAATAGGTGAATTTTATATGTGGAAAGCTATAAGCAAGAAATCCTCACCATTTGTTCCTTGAGTAATTTTTAAAATGTGTATGTTTGGGGAAGCAAATAAGGCATTTTTTTAGAGGATGTTAATTGGCGACTCAATTGCTTTTAATCTTGATGGGACCTAATTTAAGAAAAAAAAAGAGGGAGAAATCCTTCTGAGTGCGTCTGTGTTATAGATCCCCTTGTGTTGCATCTTGCATTCTACCTGGGGCGAATCTTTCTCTGCAAGGACATACTGCCTTCCAGTGTAAATTAGGTTCTCAACCGCTACATGCCTCTGAGAGTGAAAAATCCTGATTTATGCCTATCCTGAGCAGCTATGGCAGCTATTTTATCCAATATTAAGCCCCACAGTCAATCATACATAATAAAAGTGAAGTCTGTATAACTCACTGAGCTACACAGAGAGTTGGCTCCTTGGGAGCCGACAGAGCTTACAAACAACTAAATGACTGTCATTTTTAAATGGACCTATATCATAAAATTTATATTTCATTTCAACATAGACACAACCCCAGGTACTTTGTAATTTTTACAAAATTGTAAGAAGGAAGAACAGAGGTCCTTTTCTGATATATCTGTTTAAAAGTGAAGGCCTGCTGATTTTTGGAGGTATAAGCATCTTCAAGAAAACATCGGTATGACATCCAAATTAGGAGAGGAAAATGGATGAGCAGGAGAGAGAGGTCAGCTGGTGGAGAGCCAATTTAAATGGACTTATAATTAAATAACTATGACCTATATTTTTTCCAATTTTTTGGACAAAATTATGTAAGAACATTTAAGACTTCATAAAAATATTTAAAGAAACTATATCCTCTCTAAGGATCTAACACTCTCAAACTATTCTTTAATGAACTAATTTTTCCTGAATCTACTCAAGGTATAGTAGTAAATGCATCAGACATGCCAGAGATTGATTTCAAAGAGAGCAAGGTGATGGCGCAAAGGGCAGGTGGGTGTGTTTGGCATGTGGAGGCACAGGGTTCACTGCATGGTTTCCATGAGCACTGCCAGGGCATCTGATGGGCCAATGGTAGGCTAAAGTGGTGTAGCAGCATTGAGGTGAATATGGCTGGGAGTTACCTCAGGATCCCTATGCACTGCCTGGTAGAACACTGGAACCCACTAAAAGGGGCTAGAGTAATTTACCAGCAGCATCTGTAATAGTAAGAAATCTCAATGTAGGATTGGAGCACTGTACTGATTCACAATATTTTCTCTGAGTCTCATTCACGTGGTATATATTAATCTTTGTGATTTTTAGATTTTAAAGTATGATTCGCTACTGATTCTGTGATATTTATGTTCTCTTAATGACCATGACCTCCCTCACTATTGAAAGATGATATATCAACTAAAATAAAATAGCATTTTTCATGATGCTCCTCCATCACAATTCTACTTTTAAAATATTAAATTTTAGAGTTTCTATGCATATATCAGTTTTATATTTAGGAAATGTTTTTTAAAAATTTGAATCTCAAAAAAAAGGATATAAAGAAATTGAGAACTTTACTATTCTGCTAGAACTAAAGTTCTAAAATAAACAGAGACATAACTGATTTGCAGGCATAAAATTAATATGAGGGTCAGAGTTATAGTACAGCAGGTAGGACACGCCAGCCCAGTTCCATCCCAGCACCCAATATGGTCCCCAGAGCACTGCCAAGAGTAATTCTTGAGTGCAGAGCCAGGAATAATGCCTGACCATTGCAGTGTATGGCCCAAAACAAAACGAACAAAAGAAAAAGAACAGTTATATGAACAATCAGTAGTTAGGGCTGTCATTTTCTGGAGAAAGCAATCCTTAACTCACAGTTAACTTTATCTGTATCTGCTGCCATGTTATGGAAGTTGTTTTGGAAATGACCATGTTGTGGTCATCTTCTCAAGAAAAAGGGAGTAATTCTAGCAGTATTCAAGAAATAACAAATTTAGGAAACAAAGAAGTCCTTGAAAATGACACCCTTGCTGTATTACTCTACAAGGCAAAGTTATCTCTCTGAGGTAAGCTTTATGACACAGATTCAAGTTTGTAGCAGAAGGATAACCAGGTTGTCAACTACAACTCTTATAACTATTCCCAGACTTAACATGTCATTTGTGTCCAACAGTGTTTTAAAAAATAACCAAATAATAAGGGTGAGAAGAATGCCAGGAATATTGCAACAAGAGCATATTTTGGAATGTTTTCAATAAATTCTGAGAATTCAAATTTGTGGTTCCTCAGTCCTGAATACTGATCTCTGACTGAGCAGATGAGTATGTTGGAAATTATATACCTGCAGATCTCAGTTCACTGGAGGCACTGACATCAAGTTTATTCTTGACAGTTGCTGATGATCATTCTTGGAAAACAATGATTTTTTTCTCTGACTTAATTTGAATTGTTTCTTTAATTTAAGCAATCCATAGTCTGGTTCCATAGACATGTAAAAGGGGTGGAATTCTTTCTTTGAAGTTGTTTCATGGATCATCATCAGATCCAGTTCTATTGTATGATCTTCTTTCACCGAGAACAATGAAAAATCTAAGAAATGGCATATTTACCATGAGGTCTTACAGTTTTGATCTAATTTCTAAGTGGTTGAGTTATTTATTACAAATGTAGTTTTCAGTGATCCATCTGAACATTTCGTCATTCCCTATCAATTCATTACAGGAAGTAGGGTAAGAGACGCGTGACTCAGGAGTGAGACCCAGGTTTGATTCCTGGCAACACACACCCACACACATATACGGGAGGCTCAGAAAGTAACCAAAATAGAACTCTAGGGTTATAAAAGATGCATTTTGGTAAGAGTTCAGCGGTTGTTGTTATCACTCAAACCAGGCTACTTTAATATTCCTGCTTGTCTTGTGAAAACTGACACATTAACACACACACACACACACAAACACACAAATACACACCCTCACCACCACCATTTTCTGTTTCAAAACCCCTGAAGCAATCTGCTTCAGAAGAAGGTCAAGGAGAAAGAATGCTGTCTGCAGCATCATCTTAATTTCTAGTCTAAAATTACTTCTGCCCTGGATTCTAGACAAAGTTTTTAACTAATGAAACACTCCATCTAGTAAATTTACTCTGACTCTGTGGTCACAATTCTAATACATAATAGAAAATTTTAGGAGTTGTTGAGTTCATAGGTGACATAAAACGGCAGTTTAGAATGCACTTTAAAAAAACCATTTTCTTAAGAGATATAAGACTTTTTACTGCATTATAAAAGTGGAACATTAAGGACCTCTTTCCTAGTATCTATGTCCCCAAAAGTTATTTGGTAAGGCAACATGATATATTGATTACCTAGAAACAATTTGACTTTTCCCACGTGATTGATATACTCCTTTATGGGTTTGTTTGCTTGGGGTTTTTTAGTGAATGGGGCAGGGAATTTGGGCCACACTTGGAAATGCTCCAGTCTTACTCCTAACTCTGTTCCAGGATCACTCCTAGTCACACTGGTTTGACTCAGGCAAGGCAAATTCCTTACCCTCTGTACTATCTCTCTGCCCTTATATGTTACTTGTTTTTAATATCACCTATTCAAAATTCACAATTTGCCTAAAGAATAGAAAAGACCATACAACATCTGCAAATACTGCAGTGCTGGCGTCCCAGTAGGAGCCACCAGATTGGACAGGAAAATAATGTAGCAGCCAGCTAATCTTGACTAACAAGGGCATTGACACAGAAGGCTTAACTTCAGCAAAAGCTTAGTAAACCCTCAGACAAGGATTTAATGTCCCCACGGTGCGATAACACAATTTTTACAATTTTTTTCATTGAAAAACAAAAATATTTAAAAGAAAGTACTTTGCCATTGTAAGTTACAGAAACAGTCAAATTCTCTTTAAAAGGAGGCCACATAAGATGTGGATGGGATTAGACAGTCTCTTACTGGGTATCTCAAAGTTGCGCATGTGACTCCTGACAGAACATAAAGGCCAGTCCACTTGTTTTCTGCTTTCATAGAGAAATAAACACAAAGTACAAAATTTAGCATAGCTAAACTTTATTTTTCCTGAAGTACTTTATAAAATGCAAGAAGGGCAGCCTAATACAATCACGGGCCAGCCAGCAAACTCAGTCATAGCAAGATGAGGAATCCTGTAGGAAGCCCAGTTAGTGCATCATGCGAAATCCACTACCCCAGATTTTCCAGAAAATCAGCTAGGGCAGTGGTTGTTCACTGCTGGTTCATGGGCTGGTGCCAGCCTGCAGTGTAGAAAGGGTGGAAACCTGTGACCTGCCACAGCAGTTCTCACTGCAGTTGTGATATAGGTGAGGCACAAGAGGCAGAGGTGGGTCTCTATTTGTTTGCAATTCCAAGGTTCTTCAGTCACTGTCACTGTCATCCCGTTGCTCATCGATTTGTTCGAGCGGGCACCAGTAACATCTCTTATTGAAAGACTGATTGTTACTGTGTTTTGCATATCCAATACGCCACAGGTAGCTTGCCAGGCTCTGCCGTGCGGGCTCCATACTCTCAGTAGCTTGCCAGGCTCTTCAAGAGGGACGGAGGAATCAAACACAGGTCGGCCATGTGAAAGGCGAAAGACCAAGCTCTGTGCTATCGCTCCAGCCCAAGGTTCTTCAGTATTTTCAAGAATAAAAATATTGACTAACAAAAATGCTCAGTCTCAGAATTGGAAAGTAGAAAAGTTTACTGGAAAATAGAAAAGAAAAGGAGCTCTCCATGTGGGGAGGAATTGATATAGAACTTAAAGTGCTTTGTGTAGGCCTTTCTAAAGGCCCTTTGCATTTTCTATCAATCAGCAAGTATTACAGAGAATGCAGGGAATCTACAGGGCTGTTGGACTCATTTGAGTCTGCCTGATGCTCTGCCTCAGGTACTGTCCATTATCTCAGTCTCCCTGTGAGTCTAACTCTGGGCAGAATTTTATGATGAGCAATCATTAGTACCTGGTGTATTAGAAAATCCCAGGAATTTGAGGCTCTTTCAGGTTCGTGGATTGAACGCAGGTGTAAAGAGGTTGAAGAACATTCCTCAAAAATAGTTTTTCCCAAAGTGGGCAATGGGGGTGGACACTGGGGATGGGCTGGGAACAGCCTTGAGTTGAGGGATTCCTCCCATTCGTTTTAGGAAAGTTGATTTCCAGGGGTCACTGAGTAGATTTTGTCTGACAAGGGCAATGGTAAACCAAATAATTTTAATAATCTCTAATCTAGGGTATTCATTCCACTTATCTGTACTGCTCTCTCTTGGACTCCAATGCTGAAAAAAACAGTGACTAAAAAGGGATTATACTGTATCTCTACTGGTGGCTCCCAGCCCTGCAGGCCCCCACTGTGGTTTTGGCTCTGTAAAACTGAAAGAGAAGACCTCAGTTTACCCTGGCCAGCTGTTGTGAGCAGTCCCTCTTTGCGCTTGTCCATCCTATATTTTTTGACTCCTGCAAATCTCTGAGCTTTTCTGATAAACAGGGAGTTAACGATTGTTCATGATAGAGTTCTGCCACAGATTAAGGCTCACAGGGAGGCTACGATAATGGACAGTACCTGAGGCAGATTGCCAGGCAGACTCCAACCAGCCTGATCCCCTTGTATATTCCTTGCATTCTCTGTCACACAAAGACACGATTTTCCTATAAAAATCTCACAAAAAAGAGCCATAGTTCACTTAGTCCCATACTAAGCTCCTCCCCACCCAGGGAACTCTTTTTCTACTCTACTTTCTCTTCTACTTTCCAATAAACTTTTCTACTTTCCAAATCTGTGCCTGAGCATTTTTATTATGAGAAAATGAAATGAACGAAAATATTGAAGAAGTTGGGAATTGCAAATGAACACAGAGACCCACTTCTGCAGCTTCTGCCGCACCTGTATCAAAACTAGGATTGGATCACAGTACCCCCCCTCCCCCTGAAACCTCCTGTCATTGAAAGTCTTCATTTTCTGCCCCCCCCAAATGATTGATTCTAATAAAAGTTTGTCACATTTGTACAATACTCTTAATCAACACTCAATAAATATTTAGTAGTTATTGTGGTTTCAGTCTAGCAGCTGTTATCATTGTCTGGCGATGGGTGCCAGTGATCCACTGAAGCTCAGGGCCTTTCCTTCCTCTCTATCCCTTGCAGTTCAGAGTGTTCTCAACACACAGTGCATTCCCCATAAATATTATTTTTCACAGACTAGAACTTTACTGTTAACCCTGAAATAGAATTCAGATGGAAGCTCTTGCAGGTCATTCTGGAAGAGTAGGAAGTCAGCTGATTCCAGAGAACCAGTGAGGGGGATCTGGGAGGGACCAGTCAAGGGTCAGTGTCAGATGGGAACTTTCCACTTGTCAGCCCACCAGTCATAAAGGCTAATTTATTTTATTTTCTTGCCAGGGGTGAAAAGAATTGAGCTCCCGACTAGGGGGAGGAAAATAGAATTTGGGAAGTGAGGACAATTAGATAAACCATTTGAGAGATCCAAATTAAAGGCAGTGAAATGCCCATTACTGAAGACGCCCAGCGTTCCTTGCTAACTCTTTTGGCCATTGGGTCATCTTTCACTGTCAGTGCTAGAGACATTTTTTCATCATCGCGGCCAGGAGTAAACAAGCACCTTTTCATTCTGGGTAAGAAATTGGAAGGATTTCTGGAAGAAAGCCTCCAAGCAGTTTTATCTTCTCTGTGCTGCAGGCAAAAAAAAGGGGGGGGCAAAAAAAAATATCCAAACCTGTGCATTCATTGAAATGAACTGTGCTTGGAAAAAGCCTTCAGAGCATGCCTGAACTTTGTGGAGCCCTGGGAATGGATTGATCCCTATATTGCATAAACAACACAGAACAAACAAATGAGAATAAGTAGCATGGACGCTAGCTTTATGCCTGAGTCCTGAATTTTGAACTTTTACTTTTGCTTATTAGAGAAGTTACATTCTGGAGCCACAGTTTTCTCAAATAGCAGAGAGAACAGTAGCACTGTACTGTAGCACTGTTGTCCCCTTGTTCATCAATTTGCTTGAGCAGGGGCCAGTAACATCTCCATTGTGAGACTTATTGTTACTGTTTTTGGCATATCGAATACATCATGGGTAGCTTGCCAGGCTCTGCTTTGCAGGCAGAATACTCTCGGAAGCTTGCCGGGCTCTCCAAGAGGGACAGAGGAATTGAACCCGAGTCAACTGCGTGTAAGACAAATGCCCTACCCGCTGTGCTATCGCTCCAATCCTCACCAGCTCTGCTCTAGTATACAATTATTTTTAAGTGATAAACCTAGTCAATGAATGCCTTCTAACAATTATAAATTTTAAAAATAACCTAAGTCCACAAATCAACAAATGCTTTCTATGACAATCAAGTTTCACAGAAATATATCAACTGTCCCTGAGCAGTGACATCAGACCAGCTTAAATTTCCTTAGGAAAAGTTACCTTTTTCAACTAGCAACAGGTCAAAAAATTAGGTTGTTGTCTTACTTTATTCAGATCTCAGAGAACCTAGTTCACCAGAGCTAATTGTTAGCATTATGTTAATCTAGTAGTGCCCCAATTTGCAGAATTTAATTGAGAAACTGCCCAGAGTAGGGACTGAGAAAATTTTTCCTTTTATTGCACATTCCCTCCCTTTCCCCCTGAAATGAAAGACTTTGGTAACTAACTCACCTGGACCCAAAGAAGCCTAGGACTTGGAGTTAAGAAAGCTATTGTCATTGTAATCCACTCATTTGCAGTTAGTCTTTCCAGAGAAGGTCCTAGAAGTAGAAATGTGAAATGGAAAAAGGAAAGCCTCTTCAACAAGTGGTGCTGGGTAAGCTGGATAGCTACCTGCAAAAAAAATGAACTCTGACTTCTGTTTAATGCCAGGCACAAAAATCTGATCAAAGTGGATTAAAGACCTCAATATCAGACATGAATCTATAAGGTGCATAGAGGAAAATGTAGGCAGAACTTTCCATGACATTGAAGCTAAAAGCATCTTTAAGGATGAAACAGACTGACCATGCAAGTGGAAGCAAACATAAACAAATGGGACTACATCACACTAAGAAGCTTCTGCACTTCAAAAGAAACAGAGTGAAGAATTCTGGCCGGCAGGCAATGCAACACCGGAGAATGCTCTAGGCCCCAAACCAAGCCAATAACACCAGGGTGCCCCATATGGAGGAGGTGCAGTCTCCCCGCCTTCTCCAGATGGAATCCCAGCGACTCTGAGCTTTTACAAACATGGCTCTGATATGTGGGAACCAGGACTATTTCTCGGAACTGCATGGGGGCACTGGAACTGGGAAGTTCCATCCCGGCCTCCAGCCCTTTCCTGATATACAAAGTGAGCAATGGAAAAATAGATGATCTAGCATCTGCCCCTAGAAGGCAGGCTTGAATGGTGATGTTGAATATCCAAGCAAAACATAATGCTCAAAACTATAGAGGGAGTCCCAGAGGCTCACAAGCCAATTTTGGAATGCAGTGACTTCTTGCAGAAATGCCTCTAGACTGTGAACTAAACTACGGTCCTGTGCTGCCCCGGGAGGGGAAAGGTTTTTGTCCCTTGGCCTTTCCTTTCAGCAGCAGCAGCATGGCAACTGCCATCTTTCAGAGCCCATTGGACGGAGGTCGGGTTTGCAGTGACAGGGCATACGGGAAATCTCAGGATGCGGGGAGCGGTACCAGTGCTGCTCCCCACCCAGACAAGACCTTGAGAAGCCACCCACAAATGACTTGTCTGCTCCTGAACAGCCATGATTCCAGAAGCCTACAAACCAAATCCAGAATCCAGCAACTTCTTGCTGAAATGCCTCTTGACTGTGAACTAAGCTATGGCTCCGTGCCATCCCAGGAGCGGAAAGGTTTTTGTCCCTTGGCCTTTCCTTCTGGTGGTGGTGGCATGGCGACTGCCATCATTCAGAGTCCATTGGATGGAGGTACGAGTTTGCAGTGATGGGGTACACAGAAACTCTTGGGATGGGGGGGCGGTACCTGCACTGTTCCCCACCCAGATGAGACCTTAAGCAGCTGTCCACAATCGGCTCCTCTGCTCCTGAACGGCAATGATCCCAGAGGCACACAAACCAATTTCAGAACCCAACGGCTTCTGGCAGAAATCAGTCTGGACTTAATTACTAAAATACCAGAAATCCAAAAATCATATGCTATTCATTATCAGCAATGGAAAACAAATTATTAAATGATGCCTTTTCAGCAGGTCTGATTGTTGGGAGGAAATTCCAAATAATAGTAGTAGGTTTTCTGTCCAAACATTGAATGCAATAAAAGTAAAGACAGAGTAAAGTGAAAATCATTTGCCACACAGGCAGGGTGGGGGGAGGAATGGGGGGTATACTGGGGTTCTTGGTGGTGGAACATGTGCACTGGTGAAGGGATGGGTGTTTAATCATTGTATGACTGAGACAAATCTAAAAGCTTTGTAACTGTTCTCACGGTGATTCAATTAAAAAAAAATTAAAAAGAAAAAAAAACAGTGACCAAAATACAGAAAGAGCCCACAGAATGGCAAAGAATATTTATCCAATACCCATCTGATAATATCCAGGATATACAAGACACTAGTAGAATTGAACAAGAAAGAAACCTCCAATCCCATAAAAAAATGGGGAGAAGAAATGAACAGAAATTTCCTCTAAAAAGAAATATAAATGGCCAAAAGGCACATAAAAAAATGCTCCACATTGCTAGTCATCAGGGAGATTCAAATCAAAACAACAATGAGATATCATCTCACACCACAGAGACTGGCACACATTCAAAAGAACAAAAGCAACCAGTACTGGTGTGGATGTGGGGAAAAGGGGATGCTATTTCACTGTTGGTGGGAATGCCAACTGGTCCAGCCTTTTTGGAAAACAATATGGACAGTCCTTCAAAAACTAGAAATTGAGCTTCTATATGACCCTGAAATACCACTTCTGAGAATATATCCCGAGGATGCAAAAGAGCACAGTAGAAATGACATCTGTACCTATATATTCATTGCAGCACTGTGTACAATAGCCAAAATATGGAAACAACCCGAGTGCCCTAAAACAGGTTACTGGTTAAAGAAACTTTGGTACATCTACACAATAGAATACTATGCAGCTGTTAGGATAGATGAAGTCATGAAATTTGCTTATACATGAATACACATGGAGAGTATCAGGCTAAGTGAAATGAGTCAGAAATAGAGGGACAGACATACAAGGACTGCACTCATTTGTGAAGTATAGAATAACATCACATGAGGCTGACATTCAAGTACAATAGATACAAGGGCCAGGAGGATTGCCCCATAGCTTGAAGACTGTTTCATGAGCAGAGGTGAGAAAGCAGATGGAATAGAAAAGGGATCACTAAGAAAATGATGGCTGGAGGAATCAATGAGGAAGGGAGATGTATGTCAAAGTAGGTAATAGACCAAACATGATGACCTCTCAGTGTCTGGGTTGCAAGTCACAATGCCCAAAAGTAGAGAGAAAGTATGGGGAATATTGTCTGCCATGGAGGCAGGGGAGGGTGGGAAAGGGGGGGTATACTAAGGATATTGGTGGTGGGGAATGTGCACTGGTGGAGGGAGGGGTGTTTGATCATTGTGTGATTATAATTCAAACATGAAAGCTTGTAATTATCTCACAGTGATTCAATGAAATTAAAAAAATTGATTCACAATCCAACACTGGGCTTTCTAGTTAGCAGAAATTTGCATTTCACACTTGGGAAACTGGTCTTTTTTTGGGCTCCTTCCTTCAGACACATTATCCTTCCTGTGAGGAACAAGCTCCAGAATAGAATTGTATTCTAGATGTTGTCTTTTTGAACAGCTCGTGGATTTTCTCTAGCTCCCTTTAGCCTCCATATAATCATAAATCTCCGAGTATAATTTCAGTTTGCAACAAGAATCAATCCGAACCTTCTTTTGTTTCAGTTCATGTAAATGTGAGTCTCTTAGCACTTGACTTACTCATTTAGGAGCTGGCCTTAAAGTTCTCTGTTGGAAAGATAGATAGCTCAATAGCTGAGCACATACTTTGTGTGTATGAGCATGAAGGAGGCCCATGTTCACACCTTCCCCAGCAACAGAAGTTCCCCAGAATACCACCAGAAGCGAGCCCTGGACTTAGAACTAGGAGTAGCCCCTTTTCATTTCTGGGCATACCCCAATTACCATCAACCTAAAGGGAAAAGTTTTCTGGACTTTACAATACTCCTATTTCAAAATCCATTCAGTGTCCTGAAATCTTTCTAATGTGAGGGAGTTCTCAAGTTGGGCCTCACTTATTACAGTGATGGTTTTGATATTTATATTTAGAATGACATGATGCTGATGGTATAAGCAATTAGACAGTGTGTATTTAATCTCCCAATAGACAACCAGGATCCGGTTCAGCTTAGAGTAATTGTACAGCCCAAATTAACAGAAGCCCGTAGCACACATAAGGCAGACAGCTAGCCAGAACCTTGGTGGCTCGAATAGTAAATGACAGCTCTGGCCTGAGGTAAATGGCAGAATGATGCTGTATTTCAGCTCAGGGGGCAAGAGGTTATCCAGAACGATGGCATTTTTCAAAACTGTGCTCATGTAGTCTTAGGGAAGATGAATTCTCCGAAGGAAGATATGGCTTTTCAATATAACTATCTTATAGAAGAGAGAGATTATGGCTTTATGTGTAACAGATGAGAAAGGGGAGAGCTACTATTGTTTTAAACTTAAATACTGTTTCTGTTTTACATTTCTGAAAAAATAAATCCACATATTTGTATGTGTTTGCACACAAAATACCATAGTACAGGTATGGACACAGGTTATATCTCCCTGAAGATGTTATTTTAAAAAAAGCATCTTCCTGGAGGCCAGAGTGAAAGTACAGTGAGGAGGGCATTTGTCTTGTATGTTGCCAAGCCAAGTTTGCTTCTCTGCATCCCATACAGTCCCCCAAGCACCACCAAAAGTAATCCCTGAGCTCAGAGCCAGGAGTAACCCCGAAGTATTGCCAGGCATACCCCAAACAACCAAAAGAAAAAAGCTTTTCTAACCCCTAGGAAAGGAAATTTCATCACTAGAAAGTGATGAAGTTTACAATTGTATATGTTTTTAATGGTAACAATACTAGCAATAATAATGGAAGTAAATCAAGTATATCCTGTTTCTAGTTTTTATTCAGAGAGACAGAGACCAAATAAAGATAACTTAATTTTTTATTAAAAAAAGTGTGAATGGGTTCTTTTTCTGTCATAGATTTTTATTAAGTACTATTTAGATAAATCAATTGATAGGACTAATTGTTACTAGTTGTGCCATTACTAGTAGGAGTTATTAAGGGTAGGAATGAGCCCAATGAATGACTTGGGTTTTTATAGGTGTAAGACCTTGTATGGCTTTGTGGACTACATGTGCACCCAACCTTTCAAAAACCAACAACAAAACTGAGTTGAGTTATATAAATCTTGGATGTAGCACAGTGCTTTTGTCACTCAATCACAAGGATGTATACTCTTGAACAAAGAAAAGACTTGAGGTACTGATGTAAATATTGATTTGGATGCATACTTATTTAAATAAAGTGGTAGGGTATTTGGCTGGAGTGATAGCACAATGAGTACAGTGTTTGCCTTGCATGCAGCTGACCCAGGTTTGATTCCTCTGCCCCTCTTGGAAATCCAGCAAGCTAATGAGAGTATCTCCCCCGCACAACAGAGCCTGGCAAGCTGCCCGTGTTGTATCTGATATGTGAAAAACAGCAGCAAGTCTCACAACTGAGACGTTACTGGTGCCTGCTCACGCAAATCGATGAACAACGGGATGACAATGATACAGAAATACAGGGTATTTATGGCAGGTAAAATGTGGTTGTTACATAAGATATTCAAGCTTCCTAATGAAATAGCTGCAAGGTTGTCATTTGAATTATGGTGCATATTTGTATGCAATAATGTGGAGGATTGTTCTGAATAAATTATTTGTTAGAGGTATTTAATTTTTATACCACTAAGACTTCTAGATATTTCATGATTATAAAGGGACTTCTCATTTTTTATTGTATTTAACCTTCAAATATACTTTGAGGTATACTGAGGAGGTGCTATTGTCTTTCCTTCACATTATGGAAATGTATTTACAATACATTACATATCTTGACCAAAGTCACAGAGGAAGTGGAGGAATTTATTTTTGCTTATGCAAATAAAATTTATTAAGTTCTTTCAGCAACAATATGACATAGCCCATGAACATCAAAATGAATAGGAAGTAGTGTCTGCTCTCCTTTGTCAAGCTCAAATCAAAGTGAAGTGAGCAAGCTCTGTGGGCAATTATAAAAATATCTCCAAGAAGCTCTGTAGAAAAGTCCAAACCACATAAACTGGTTTTTGCCTTTGATAATAGGAGTTGCAGAGCAGATCATAATAGAATATGTGTAAAAAATTTTTTTAAGAATGATCCAGTTAGGACATCTAGCTAGAAATGAACTAATGTTTTTATTAGGTAGCTCTTCTTGAGACTCAGATTTGTCTATATATGAACTTGATTATAAAACTTAGCTAAATTTTAGTGTACTAGCAAAGAAAAATGGAAGTATAGGTCTGTAGTCTTTTTTTCAAGGTATACTTGTCAGGTAGACACAATGAAGATGAGTTAGAGAGTTCTACAAAAACACTATTAAAGTATGCGTGTCATCTTCTTCAATTTCAGAGATTCATGCTTTCTGTCCTTCACTAGAAAAATTGGCTATTGCTAAAGAAAGATTCTGTGGAGCTGAAATATTCAGCAACCCCAGGTCAATTTCACATATCTCTCAAAATGGCAGAGTGCAGGATGCATTGAAATCTGACCTAGTTCAAAGATTAGAAAGTTTAATATTTAAGCAGACTAGGAAGTCAGCTGTCTCTGCTCAAGAATTGGAGAGAAAATGCTGGTAACAAAAGCAAACAAAGATCAAGGGACGTGACTCTTGGAAGTCATGGAAATGGAAGAGAACTAATAGTAGGCTGAGAGCAGCTATTACCCAAATTTGGAATTTAATCCTGAACTGATTTCAAAAAGTCCTACTGCCTTTCTTAAATATAAGGTGCGAATAGACATTATACTTAGAGAAGCTAGACAATGTTACAGTTTAGTGACAATATTAGAAATGTATTGAAGAGTAATGAATAAATTCATTAATATTCCTGCACTGCACTGCACTTAGGTCCAAATTTCTTTCGGTCTTTCTCTTTCTTTGCTTCTTTTCTTCCTTCTTTCCTTCCTTCCTTCCTTCCTTCCTTCCTTCCTTCCTTCCTTCCTTCCTTCCTTCCTTCCTTCCTTCCTTCCTTCCTTCCTTCCTTCCTTCCTTCCTTCCTTCCTCCCTCCCTCACTTCCTCCCTCCCTCCCTCTCTCTCTTTCTCTCTCTTTCTTTTTCTTTCTTCTTTCTTTCTTTCTTTCTTTCTTTCTTTCTTTCTTTCTTTCTTTCTTTCTTTCTTTCTTTCTTTCTTTCTTTCTTTCTTTCTTTCTTTCTTTCTTTCTTCTTCTTCCTTCCTTCCTTCCTTCCTTCCTTCCTTCCTTCCTTCCTTCCTTCCTTCCTTCCTTCCTTTCTTTCTTTCTTTCTTTCTTTCTTTCTTTCTTTCTTTCTTTCTTTCTTTCTTTCTTTCTTTCTTTCTTTCTTTCTTTCTTTCTTTTTGTTCTTTGGGTTACACCTGGTGATGCACAGGAGTTACTCCTGGGTCTGCACTCAGGAATCACTACTGGTAGTGCTTGGGGAACCATATGGGATGCCAGAGATCAAACCTGGGTTGGTTATGTGCAAGACAAATACCCTACCCACTGTACTATTGCTCCAGCCCCACATTAATATTCCTTTTGACAGTTTGTACTTATATTTCTTCAAGGAATATAGAAGAGGGGATTTTAAAAAAAATTATAATTCAAATCTCTAGGCTTCATTAAACATCAGCTTAAAATTTGTATCTTAATCACAGAACTATCAACCTTTTATTTTTATAATTCTGTAATTCATCTCTGAAGAGAAGTTTGATGCATGGTAAACTCTGGTAGAAATGAACAATAAAAATGAAAAACTAAATATCATACACCCTGCATATGTTACTTCCTAATTACCAGGTAATAAATAGATCATTGCATAACTTAGTGGAAAAAAAGATATATGAATTTTTCATTTTTAAGTCAGTCTACTGTAAACAGAAACTCATAACTACATTGTTAAATATCAAGGAAAAGTTTCATGCATTAAGATACCACTCAGGAAGCAGATTTATGTTTAAGAGAAAAATATTCATGAATGAGGTCTGGAGCTTTACATTAAATTAAAGCATAGTAAGTGCCATAATAGAGTAAAAGATATGCACGTATATATTTAGGTAACTGATGTCATTAGAGGATTGACTTGTATTTAGAATTTCCCTTATGCAAACTGTATCAAAATATAATATGTATAAAAAGCAGCTTCGGGGTCAGAGAGATACCTTGTGGTTAGAGCACCACTGCCTTGCATGTGGTCAATCCAAGCTTGCTCCCAGACATCCCATATCACCACCTGAGCACCTCAACGAGTTGCTCAGGAGTAATACAAGGAGTAATTCTTGAACACAGAGCCAGGAAAAAACCCAAGCATATGGGGTATCAGGTATTTCCTCTCCCCCCAAAAATGCAGTTTGAAACATAAAGTATGGAAATTTTAAGTGACTTTAATAAGTTTTACACCTTTGATTTAGAAATAGAAATTGAGCCCGAGTAAGAGAGAGCAAGCAAGAGAGAGAGCAAACAAAAGAGAGAGAGAGATAGGGAGAGAGGGAGAGAGAGAGAGAGAGAGAGAGAGAGAGAGAGAGAGAGAGAGAGAGAGAGCAGACAGCAGAGAGCACAGAGGTTTTTGTGCCTACCTTGTATGTTGTCAGTCTTGGTTTGATCTCTACTACTGCATATGGACCCCGAGACATCCCCTGAGCATAGAACCAAGAGCGGCCTTTTTTATGGCCCTAAAAGAAAAAGAAAGAAGAAAAAGAAAGACAAAGAAGAGGAAAAGAAAGGAAATAGAAACTGATCAGTTATCTTTACATATCTGTAGTGGGTGTGAGATTTGATCCATAAACTGAGGTACATGTGCACTTCCACAAACTTTCTACTGTAAATCAATTTAATTTCTCAGCACAATACCACATATTGGTTAGTTAGCCACCTTCAGTTACATTAAGATGCTGCTCCTTCTACCTCAACTTGGAAGTCTGTTTAAGTTTGGGATCTTGTTTGGAGCCAAGGTACTGACTGAGAGTGTCTTAGTGACTGGTTGCTAGTCAACTCTGGGCTTGCTCGGACCCCATTGTGCTGAGCTTTTGGTCACTGCCAAGCTGCCTCTCTGCTGAGCGCTCTCTCTTTCTCTCTTCTCACGCAGAACTTCTGTGTCCTATGGAGACAAGACCTTTGATGAGGATGGGGGCTCCCACATCTGTCAATAGGTGTCCTACAACACCCCACAGCCATTTCCACTGTGGTTCTTCCATGTCCTGCGTGTTCTGGAAGGGGCACCCTCCTGCCCTATGCCACTCCCTCCGTGGCTCCAGCCCCAATTCTGTTGTCTCATGCTGAGGATCACTGAGAGATACACAGTTACAAGGCTATTCATGGTCAAGTTTTAGTCATTCAATATTCCAATATCCAACTCGTCACCATTGTACGTTTCCCACCACCAATGTCCCCAGTTCCCCTTCTGCTACCACCTGCATGCTGGCCCTAGCCTGCCTCCATGGCAGCACTTTTCTTCTTTTTCTCTTTCTCTATGTTCAGATATAAAGCTACAAATTCCCTTCTCTTTACACTTCCTCCAGCACTTGAACATTTTTTAAAAATAATTTTTTTAAAGCCCAGAAAGACTTCCACATATTTCATAAGCATCTATACAACAGAGTGGCCTATTTGCTTGAATGTCAGGAAAACAATTGGCTCATGGGGTCAGAGCACTAGTACAGGGGGTATGATGCTTACATTGCATGCTGCCAACCTGGGTTCAATCATTGGCCCCACAAATGGTCCTCTGAGCACTGCCAAGAGAAATCCCTGCGTGCAGAGCCAGGAGTAAGCCCTGTGTACTCCTTGGTTTGACCCCAAAACAAGAACAAAAAAATGAGCCCAAACATCGGTTACACGCTGAATGACTGAATTATGTATTGGAACTGTTTCTAGATGCACAAAATAATTTACTAATTTTAATGGATTCATGGTGAAAACCCAGTCATCCTTCTCTATTTAAAAAAAACAGTCAATGCATTATAGACTTTTCAACAATTATAGACTTTTTTCAGACTAGAGTTGTAGTCAACCCAAGTTTATGTTAATGTATACATGTATTTTGTATTATGGCATATTTCCTCTTGTCAGCATGTATATTAATTATTCTTTATGATAAGTTACTTATATATTAAATCAAAATGTTTAAAATATTTCAGCATAATAAATTATCAATCTAGATAAAAACAGATGTCTTTGTTTTTCATACTCCTTCCCAAAACATAAAATTACTTTGTATCCCTTATCACAGTCTTTTTTCCTTGATTAATCAAGTGATTATTTGTCTATTGACCTTATTTACTAGGTGAGACTTTGAAGAGAGAATTTTAATCTAAAATCAACTTTTCCCAGCTATGTGACATTGAAAAATATACTTATACTTCTTTCCCTACTCTTATCTCTTCATTTGCAACAGTCTGTAAGAATTATCCTTTTATGTATGCTATGGAATTCTAGAAAAACAAGACCCACATACAGATCTGTTAGTTTTTTGCCTGTGACATATTTTTTATCCAATGACATGACACATAACGTTAGATACTCAACAATGAAAACAGGTGAGGGGTGACTAGAATTTTCTTCTCTTTACTATGTATATGTACATATGTACATAGATACATAGAAACACATTTAAAGACACATATTTTGTTCATTTAACATCTCAAAAACATAAATTAGATCACAAAATACCTAGGTTAAAACATCTGGTGACCTTAACTATTAATACATTTTTCCTTTTATTTCTAATTGAGGTATTATTGACATATAACATTTGCTACGTTCATGCATACAAGTGTAGGAATTTGATAAATGTTTATATTTATAATGATCATCCAATTAGTATAGCTTACATCTGTCACTATGTGTAGTTTTTTTCCCGTGTGATAGAAACTTTGAATATCCTCAGTACATTTTAAATACATAATATAGTATTATTAACTATAGTCATGTGTTTTGTATACAAATGACTTGGTTATTTAATAACTTAATATTTTAAAATAATAACAATACAAAATATTCTTAAAATAACAATGCAAGTTATAATTAAATTATACATTTGTTTTAATTCAACACTGTCATTGTCATCCCGTTCTTCATCAATTTTCTTGAACGGGCACCAGTAATTCTCCATTGTGTGACTTGTTGTTACTGTTTTTTCCATATCAAATACTCCATGAGTAGCTTGCCAGGCTCTGCCGTGAGGGCAAGATACTCTCGGTAGCTTGCCAGGCTCTCTGAGAGGGGTGGAGGAATCAAACCCGGGTCAGCCGTATGCAAGGCCCCACATGCTAACAAAATAATCTTACTCTATCAGTAATCTTACTCTATATTTCAAAATCTTGTCAGATTTTCAAGCTTCAATGCAATCTTGTTGAAATCTCAAAGGATTATGAAAAAATGTAATATCCATAAAATTACTAAATATTTGTTGTAGAGTAATTTATTCATCACTTAAAAATTAATACTTCAACTTAAATTCCTGTATCATTATTCTGTTTATATAGTATTTTTCACCACCTTTTTCTTCATTTTTTTTTTTGTTTTCATAGAAAGCTTTGAAAAATTTCTGGAAGTACATTATGTTTTGTCTTCCTCATATTCACCTATATTTCCTGCATCCAGGCAGCTTTTCAGTTTATAAAGAAGATACTTTATTGGTCAACATTTTGGGGCCTTACTGTTTATGCATGCTTGTAGCCTAACATAGGTGGAGTCACTTAGAAAACACAGTCTAGTAGGAAATTAGAATTAAAGGCATTATCTCTAGGGTATATTCTTCTGAAACAAGACATATGAAAGATAAAGAAAAGGTTTAGCTGAGACAGAAGGGAAAATGAAGTGCAGTTTCAACTGAGACCTCAGCCAATATCCTGGGGAGTGTGTCCAAGCTGGGATGGAATTTCTGGAACGTGGCAAGGAGAGATCTGCTTGGGCCTCCCCAGAAAGGAGACACTGGATTTGAGAGCTTGTCTTTATCCTCTTTAATTTTGTAGTCATGGGCACAGCAGAGAGACTTCTACAGCCTGAAATGCACTAAAGAGAGAGAGCAAGAGAGAGCGAGAGCAAGCGAGTGAGAGAGAGAGAGAGCATCTCAGTTATGGAAGGACAGTTAGGTTATGCCAAATAGCATCCTACTGAGTCATTCTGATACTCTTGCTTTGGGAAACAAGTTGACCCGGGTCGAAATGACTCCTTGAGCATTCTAAAGGACCACTTTCATGAGGAAACTTACATAAAATAAAAGAAGTAGAGCCCCAGATGCTGAAGCTACTCCCAAAACTACAGCCAATCTCAGTCTCCCCTTTGTTTTTGATTTCTGCCATTTCTCACTTACATTAACAGCTCTGCTAGCTATATGCGTGTTTTTCTGTACATACTGGGAATTTGCTAAGAACATAAATGTCAGGTGTTTCTCTTTTGGAAGGTGCGGGGGGGCACACATGCTGATGATCAGGGGTTCTTTCCAGCTCTTTGCCCAGGAGTGACTTCTGGAGATGCTCAGAGGACCATAATCAGTATTGGGGATTGAACCCAGCTCAGCTGAAAGTAGCCCCTTGCAAGGCAAATGCCTTCCCTCCTGTACAATCCCTCCAGCCTAGGAAAATATACTTTACGTACTCACCATCTGCACAAAAAATAGAAGCTCTGATGAAGTGACTCTATTAATTATATTTCAGGTAATAATTATGTCATTCTATGTTTACCTGTACAAAATGTTTCTACATACTAAATATCATCACTGTGTCACTGTATCACTGTCATCCCGTTGCTCATCAATTTGCTTCAGTAATGTCTCCATTCATCCTAGTCCTGAGATGTTAGCAGCCTCCCTTTACTCGTCCTTCCCAATAGTGCCACATTGGAGGCTCTTTCAGGGTCAGGGGAATGAGACTCAGCCTCAGCATTGTTACTGTTTTTGGCATATCAAATATGCCATGGGGAACTTGCCAGGCTTTGTGGTGTGGGTAGGATACTCTTGGTAGCTTGCCGGTTCTCTAAGAGGGAGAACTAGACAATAAGAGGTCAACTCTGGGAGCTTTGTTTTATAGTCTCTGGATCTTGGCCGTTGATGGGATTACACAGCACCTGGGGTAGTTTGAGGGTGTGACTGCCTGGGTGTGACTGCCTACCTACTGGAAAATGGGGGATCTGGGCACATACTAAATATAAAATAATTTTTTAATTATTCACAAGAGTATAAATGATGTTTCAGAGACTCTTTGTTACCTCCCCATAGCCAGTACCAGTGTCCACATTTCTTTCCCACATCCCCCAGACTCCTTCAACTGCTGTGGTCTCAGTACTCCTTGAAGAATTGGCGGATTTGTTCTCAGAGACCTGTCTGTCCCTTTCTTTTTATGTCACCTCTGAGGTTCAGCATTTGGTGCTTGTTTTTCTTTTTCTGATCTTCTTTTTCTTTTAATGTGACTTTCTCTAGTTCTATCTATGTTTCGGGTTACAAATAAACTGATTTTAAAAATACTGAAACTAGTTATCGTGATTTTGTTATTCATTTTCAAATGTGCCCTGTAAATTCACAAAGTGGAACTGTGTTTTATGTGATTTCAGTGACATGAAATCCATTACTGTAGATGACCTTGACGTGACTGGCAAATGGACACAGAGGGGTCACTGCAAAGCAAGATGTGTCCCTACCAGACTGGCAGCACCCACCAAGCCTGAGCAGCAGTGTGGGGCGTCAGTGCTGGCTGGTGCCATTTCAGCTCAATGTATTTTTCATTTCACAAATTTTAAGTAGGAAGGAGAAAGTAATAATGACAAAATCGTGACACCCAACACAGCAAATGACTTGGAATTTTTCCAGTTAACAATAATTGCAGAATCAGCACTTCCTATACACTTGAAATAAATGTCTCTTTAAAGAAATTACAATTTGAATATTTCTCATAAAGACACAAACAACACTGTTTCAGAAGAAATAAAATAAAAACATAACGATGGGTATCCAAGGTAATCACTGTACTCATGTTTTCTACTTTTACTTGGAAAAACATACACCTTACTTTATATTGCCATGTTCAGAGATGAACACACACACACATACACACACAAAAAACGAATGTACATACATAGTTCTCTGAATAAAAGCTATATTTAACTACTTTGAAGATAGTAACATATTTGACAGCCCGCAGTATTGAGGAAAAAAAGTAGAATAAATCCACATTCAATCAACAGTAATTTCTGGACAGATATATTTGTGTTATCATAATCTGTGCCTATCAAAGCCTAATTTTGGGGGGTTAAAATAAAAAATATTACCAATCTAACATTTTTATTAAGTATTCACAAAATAAGTAAATTTTAATATTATTTTATTTCTTATTAACTTTTGTTCAACAAGACACTCATCACTGTATCACTGTATCACTGTCATTCCGTTACCCAGCGATTTGCTCGAGCAGACACCAGTACTGTCTCCATTGTGAGACTTCTTGTTACTGTTTTTGGCATATTGAATACTTCACAGGTAGCTTGCCAGGCTCTGCCGTGGGGGCAAGATACTCTCAGTAACTTGCCAGGGTCTCCGAGAGGGGCAGAGGAATCGAACCCAGGTCGGCCGTGTGCAAGGCAAACGTCCTACCCACTAGGCTATCACTCCAGCCCAAGGCACTCATATATAAGGGAAATCCTGCTTATTTTTAATTTGTAAATAGTTATAAGATTTATAGAAAGTTACAATTATATGCAAAGTGTAGAAATCAGTTAAAATGGCATAGTGGGGCACTCCAAAGGTTTTTCACACCGGAAAAACAATGGATACAGTGGTAAAAATGGTCAGCATCAACTTTTGGGGAATTCTGGATGCTATTCAAAAATGTATACCAACCAGGATGCGGTATGGTTAAGAAAAATAATAAATAAATAAATAAATCATTGACTCTTCAAAATAAAACTATATAGTGACTTTAATTCTTGAACCCTAATCCATCTTTTGATATCTAATTGATGATTGCTGCTTGGAGCAAGGGATGAAAGTTGGAAAGAACAATAGATTACTAAAACATTTAATGGACACTCACCCAGAATTTCTATTCCAAATAGTTTGGAAACCTATAGTCATCCTGTTGCTCATCGATTTGTTTGAGCGGGCACCAGTAACGTCTCTCATTGAGAGACTTGTTGTTACTGTTTTTGTCATATCCAATATGCACGGGTAGCTTGCCAGGCACTGCCGTGCGGGCTTGATACTCTCGGTAGCTTGCTGGGCTCTCTGAGAAGTGTGGAGGAATCGAACTCGGGTCAGCCTCATGAAAGGCGAATGCCCAACAGCTGTACTATAGTTCCAGCCCCGGAAACCTATAGTAAACAAACTAAGTATTTTATCTGAATATTTATGTCAATATTATTAACAATATCCAATAAAATAGAAATAACTCAAATGGCCATTGACCAATCAATGAATAAATGACTATGGTATATCTATTCAGTGAATTATGTTTGGTCATAGAGTGCTTCTGTATATCCGGGACAACGACCGTATTTCATTTTCTTTATCTCCAGATCCTTACACAGTGTCTGGAAATTAGTTTCTTCAAGGAAAGTATGTTAAGCTGAACAATTTGCCCTGAATTTCTTTCCTCCAAAGGATATGTTCTATTGATCAGCAGTAATAAGATTGGGAAGGAAAAATCCAACCGTTATTTTCATTTTTCCATTCATCACTCACGGTGGGAAGTGAAGTGATTCATTCTCATTTGTGATATTTGGAGAAAATTATGTTTATTCAACTGGGCCTTCCCCAGCCTCTATATGTTGTGGCATTTCCTTAAAAAGTCCTCCTTATTACTGGTTAAAGAAACTTTGGTACATCTACACAATTGAATACTATACAGCTGTTAGAAAAGATGAATTCATGAAATTTTCTTAAAAGTGGATGTACATAGAGATTATCATATCAAGTGAAATGAATCAGAAAGAGAGGGACAAACACAGAATGACTGCACTCATTTGTGGAATATAAAATAACATAATATGAGACTGACACCCAAGGACAATAGACACAAGGGCCAGGAATATTGCTCCATAGCTGGAATCCTGCTTCATGAGCTGGGGGAGAAGGCAGCTGGAATAAAGAAGGGATCACTAAGTCAATGATGGTTGGAGGGATTGTTTGAGATGGGAGATGTGTGCTGAAAGTAGATAAAGGACCAAACGTGATAGTCTCTCAGTATCTATATTGTGAATCATAATTCCCAAAAGTAGAGAAAGTATGGGGGAAATTGTCTTTGAAGATAAAGCACCACTTACCAAGAAAGTGGAAGCCAAGATAAAGAAATGGGACTACATTACACCAAAAAGCTTCTGCACCTTAAAAGAAATGTTGACCAATATACCGAGAACACCCAAGGAATGGGAAAATTTTTTACTCAATACCCCTAAGATAAAAGATTGGGTAGAAGTTAAGAGATATAATATCACACCACAGAGACTGGCAGATATCTAAAATAATAAGAACAAAGTGCTGGCATTGATGCAAGGAGAAAGGGACTATCATTCATTGTTGGTGGGAATGCCGACTGGCCCAGCCCTTTTAGAAAACAATATAGGTATGAGCATTCCTCAAAAAACTAGAAATTGAGCTTCATTTGACCCAGCGATATCACTTCTGGGATTATTCCCTGGGAGCACAAAAACACATAGCAGAAATGCCATCTGCATTTACACGTTTATTGCAACACTATTCATGATAGCCAGAATCTGGAAACAATCTGACTACCTAAGAACACACAACTGGTTAATGAAACTATGGTATATCTACACAAAAGAACACTACACAGTTGTTAGGAAAATGAAGTTGTGAAATTCACTTATAAATGGATGAACATGGAGTATATCATGCTGACTGAAATGAGTCAGAAGAAGAGGGACAGATATAGAATTATTAGACTCGTTTGTGGAATACAAATAAAAAAATGACTAATACCATCTCACCTTGGACAACAAGTGGCTCAGCATGCCAGGCATGGAGAGCTGTGTGTGATCCCTACTGGACATTGCCAGCTATTTTGCAAGGTTTGGACAGAGTGGCACCATTGGACATGGAGCCGTGTCGGCAGTGCACACAGTGGCTCGTCCACTGCAAGGTACTGCCCACCAGTCACTGAGTCACCTGGGACTTGGAGCTGGTGTTGAACCTGGCACAAACCCTCCATGATGGGGTCCTGCTCTGCCAGCTGCTCAACAACCTCCAGGTGCACTCCATCAACCTCAAGGACATCAACATGAGGCTGCAGATACCCCAGGTTCAGCACCTCTGTGACTGTGCAAGGAATGCCGAGAGTGAGAAAGCCACAAAAAGACGCCTATCTTCAGAAACTCTCAAGCTCATTTGCCAACATGGTTTTGCATGAGCCTCAGACAATCACAAGCTAATTTTTAAGCTTGCAAAGCTGTACAGAGAAGCAATAAGGGAAGACCTCAAAGAGAGAAGAGCAGCAGTGTTGGCCAATGTGGCAGAAGCCAGCAAAAGTATTTGCAATGCCCGTGTGTCCTTCACCAACTACAAGACCAAGATGACTGCCCTCCAACGTCCTGATGGATCCATCACATCTTCCAGAAGGGCAATAGAGAAGGTTATCCACAACTTCTACTCAGATCTCTTCGATAGTCACGTCCATCTGCCCACATACCAAATTCCAAAGGGTGGATATGCCATTCCCAGATTTCTCCCTTCTGAAATCCGACATACCATTTCATTGGTAAAGCAGCGTACAGCATCTGGTCCAGACAAGGTCAGACCCAAACACCTGAAGAATCTGCCGCCAGTACTCATCAATACACTAGCTCAGCTGTTCACACACTACCTGTCTGAATGCAACGTTCCATCCCAATGGAAAACTGGTTAAGACCGTTCTGTTGTACAAGAAAGGACATTCATGACATCAGCAACTATTGCCCAATCTGCCTGTTATCCATTGTCTACAAGTTGTTCATTCAAGTCATCCTGAACAGAATTGGCAAAACACTAAATGAAGGACAACCATTTGAGCAAGCCGGGTTCCAAAAAGTATTCAGCACAATCTACCATATCCACACAGTGACCAAGCTCATTGAGGTTTTGCGAGAGTCCAAGATGTCGCTCTGTTTAATGTTCATCCACTTAAAGAAGGTCTTGATTCTGTTGAGACTGAAGCAATCATTGAAGCCCTAGTCAAACAGGGCATTCAAACTCAGTACATCAGGATCCTCCATAAGCTGTATTATGGATTCACCACCAGGATCTCACCATTCTATAAGGAAGTGATCATTGATGTAAAGAGAGGGGTTTGACAGGGTAATACCATTTCACCAAAACTCTTCAATGCCACCTTCGACAATGTCATGTGATGACTGGAATGAGAAGGAATGGGAGTGAATATAGATGGTCAGCAACTACACCACCTTTGCGTCGCTGATGACATTGTTCAAATAACACCAAACATTAGCCAAGTGGTACAAATGTTGGCTGACTTTGACCATGAGTGTGGAAAGGCCGGACTGCAATTAAATCTAATGAAGACAGTGTTCATGAGAAACGAACTAGTTCCTGATGTTCCATTTGCTCTCAACAGAATGAACATTCTCCAAATGCAGCAGTTATGTGTATCTAAGTCGAGAACTCAACATGATAAACAACTTGGCACCAGAGTGCGCAGGAGGAAAAGAGCGGCGTGGAATGCCTTCAAGGGTGTCAAAGACGTTGTTAAGAGGACGAAGAACCTCCAACTCTGGGCACATCTTTTTGACTCCACCATTCCTCCTGCACTAACATATGCCTCCGAGACCTGGGCCCTACAAAAACAGGATGAGAATACTATTCGAATATCCTAAAGAGGAATCAAAAGAGCTATGCTTGGAGTATCACGCTTCACTCAAGTGAGACAAGGAATCCCGAGTTCCAACCTCTGTCGATAATCCGAGGATCAGGGATGTTGTCTTGTTTGCCAAGGCATCGAAAATCAAATGGGCTGGACACGTATTGTGATTTGGAGACAGCTACTGGACTAGCGCTGTTATTGACTGTATTCCACGGAACATCAAAAGAATGCCTGGTCGCCCACCTATAAGATGGTCAGACTTCTTTGTCAAGACCCTGAATGAACAGTTTGAAGCTCTTCATATTCCTGGAGCAAGCAGATGCCGTTGGGATACACTAGCACGTGACAGGGACAAATGGAGACATTACTGGCTCCCATTCGAGCAAATTGATGAGCAGTGGGATGGCAGGTGATACAGGTGAATACTCAAAGACAGTAGAAGCATGGGCTAGGAGGATTGGTTAATGGTTAATAGCCTATCTCAGTTGCGGAGGAGATGCAACTGAGATAGAGAAGGAATGACTATGGCAACGATAGTTAAAAATGATCAATCTGCATAAAAACTGCGTGCTGAAAGTAGATAAAGGAACAAACATGATAATCTCTCAATATCTGTTTTGCAAATTATAATTTCCCAAGGTAGGGGGGAGGGAGGGAGAGAGATAGAAATAGAGAGAGAGAAGGAGAGAGAGAAAGAGAGAGAAGTATTATAGAGGCAAGCTGGGGTGGGATGGGAGGGAAAGTGGGGATATTGGTGGTGGGAAATGTACACTGGTGGATGAATGGGTGTCCAAATTGTATGACTGAAACTGGACCGTGAACAGCAGCTTTGTAGCTGTGTATCTAATGATGATTCAATTAAAAATAAAAAAGAAAAAGTGACAATAAAAATAAAATAAAATGAAAAACAATAGTTAAAAGTAAAAGAAGAGGAAAAAAAGAACAAAAGAAAAGTCTTTGCCTGCAGTCAGGAGGAAGCAGTGATGCGGGAAGCCACCTCAATGTCTAATTCTGGTCCAAAATGGGGCCTCTGTTCTCAAGAGCTAGAGGATCATCTTCTTTCTCTCCATCAGCTCAGGGTAAAAACGTGATTCTTTCTTTCTTATTTTTTGATACACCTGGCAGTATTCAGGGGCTCACTCCTGGCTCTGGGCTCAGGGACCACGCCGGGCAAGCTCGGGTTCACTTGGGGGCAAAAACTGAACCCAGGCCTGCCACATGCAAGGTGAGCACCCTCCCCACTGCACTGTTGCTCCAGCCCCACAAGTGCATTTCACTGTAAATTGCTAAAGAGCAAACACACCAGTCTCAAGCATATGAAATTCCCTCTATAGATATTTCCTCTATATAATTTTATTTTAAATTTTACCTTAAGGGGCCGGAGCGATAGCACAGCGGGTAGGGCGTTTGCCTTGCACGCGGCCGACCTGGGTTCGATCCCCGGCATCCCATATGGTCCCCCAAGCACTGCCAGGAGCAATTCCTGAGTGCAAAGCCAGGAGTAACCCCTGAGCATCGCTGGGTGTGACCCAAAAAATCAAAAATAAATAAATAAATAAATAAATTTTACCTTAAAATTTATGTATGGAGAAACATTTGTTGTAAGAAGTAATTTGCTTTCTTAGTCTTTATTTAAAGACAAAAGGCTCTACATTAACTGAGAAGATGAAATATATATGTATTTAATTCCATATAAATATATATAGATATATATGTATGTGTGTATATATAAACACATATATGCATATACATATACATACATATATATGTATATATGGAAGGCACCTTATTGCAGTGGTAGTATGAAAATACCCTAACCAAGATATCTCAGAAGTCATAGGGGGAAATAGGTTTTCAAATTACATTAAATTGACCTAATGACATGGCTTATTAAATGATTTTAATCACTGAGCAAGAAGTAAAGAGGATAATATGAAGTAAATGAATATCCTTAGAGGTGTGAGAGCTTCTCACATTTTCTTCAAGCTGTACTCCCTGATGCTGGAGTTCATGCATGCCTTTATCCTGCTCTTCTCTTGCTGCATTGTTGCTGACGGTTTGTCAATGAGGACCAGAGTTCATATCAGAGCAAGGGACAGTCACAGAAGAACCTGTCTTGTGCCAGGTAACACAAAAGTACTTCATCAGTGTTGCAGAGAAATTGTACTTGAAGCAAGAGTAGCTGACATCTAGGTTGTTGAACAGCTTTGTCTTATTTGAGTTTCTTGGGTAGTGAGTGTGTAGATTTGAATGGGAATGGCATCATGTTGGTGTCAACAAAGGGTGGTCAATCAAGAGGTGATCAAGCTGGGCTGAAGAAGTGCTGTGATCATGCAGTGTACCTCTTCAGTCCCATTGGGTCACTCAGTAGCATATTTTTTATGTTACAGTTTCTATTTATTATACATCTGACATTTTTATGAGTTATTAATTTACTGTTAGTATTTACCAAATCTGGTTAAGACTTGGGCAGAATCAATTCTACCAATGCCTCACAAATTACTTCTTTTTCTTCTTCTTCTTATTATTATTATATTATTATTATTATTATTATTATCATTATTATTATTATTTTGCTTTTTGGATCACACCCAGTAATGCTCAGGAGTTACTCCTGGCTCTGCACTCAGGAATTACTCCTGGTGGTGCTTGGGGGACTGTGTAGGATGCTGGGGATTGAACCCGGGTCAGCCACATACAAGGCAAAATACTCTACACTCTACACACTGTACTATCACTCCGGCCTCCTCACAAGTTACTTCTTAATTATATGATAAGCTATTATGTGTCACATCTATTTCACACTCTTACTCCCTATTATTCTCAGTGCTCATCATTTCTTTTTTTTTTTTTACAGTTACAGATCCATACATCTTTATGCTCATGCTTCCCCCATACAAAGTTCAATAACCCATCTCTTCACCAGTGCCCATTCTCCACCACCCGTAAACCCAACATCCCTCCCCCCCTCCCCAGGCCCGTCTCCCCCCACCCCACCCTGCCACTATGGCAGGGAATTCCCTTTTGTTCTCTCTCTCTGATTAGGTGTTGTGGTTTGCAATAGAGGTGTTGAGTGGCCATTGTGTTCAGTCTCTAGTCTGTATTCCGCCCGCCTCACCCTTCCCCCACATGACCTCCAACCACATTTTACTTGGTGGTCCCTTCCCTGAGTTACCCAGAATGAGAGACCAGCCTCCAAGCCATGGAAACAATCTCCTGGTACTTATTTCTACTATTCTTGTGCGTTAGTCTTATAGTCTGTTATTCTATATTCCACAGATGAGTGCAATCTTTCTATGTCTGTCTCTCTCTTTCTGACTCATTTCACTTAGCATGATACTTTCCATGTTGATCCACTTATATGCAAACGTCATGACCTCATTTTTTCTAACAGCTGCATAGTATTCCATTGTATAGATGTACCAGAGTTTCTTCAACCAGTCATCTGTTCTAGGGCACTCCTTAAACTCTACTACAAAGCTGTAACAATTAAAACAGCATGGTACTGGAACAAAGGCAGAGCTGCAGACCAATGGAACAGGGTGGAATATCCCCACACACAACCTCAAATGTATGATCATCTAATCTTTGATAAAGGAGCAAGAGATGTGAAGTGGAGCAAGGAAAGTCTCTTTAACAAATGGTGCTGGCACAACTGGACAACCACATGCAAAAGAATGGGCTTAGACCTCGACCTGACACCATGCACAAAAGTCAGATCAAAATGGATTAAAGACCTCAACATCAGACCACAAACCATAAGGTCCATCGAAGACAAGGTCGGCAAAACCCTCCAGGATATTGAAGATAAAGGTATCTTCAAAGATGACACGGAACTAAGCAATCTAGTAAAAACAGAGATCAACAAATGGGACTACATTAAACTAAAAAGCTTCTGCACCGCAAAAGATACAGTGACCAGAATACAAAGACTATCTACAGAATGGGAAAGGATATTTACACAATACCCATCAGATAAGGGGTTGATATCAAGGGTATATAAAGCACTGGTTGAACTCTACAAGAAGAAAACATCCAACCCCATCAAAAAATGGGGCCAAGAAATGAACAGAAACTTTACCAAGGAAGAGATACGAAAGGCCAAAAAGCACATGAAAAAGTGCTCTACATCACTAGTCGTCAGAGAGATGCAGATCAAAACAACCATGAGATACCACCTCACACCACAGAGACTAGCACACATCCAAAAGAACAAAAGCAACCGCTGTTGGAGAGGATGTGGGGAGAAAGGGACCCTTCTACACTGCTGGTGGGAATGCTGGCTAGTTCAGCCCTTATGGAAAACAGTATGGACGATTCTCAAAAAACTAGAGGTTGAACTCCCATTTGACCCAGCAATACCACTGCTGGGAATATATCCCAGAAAATCCAAAAAGTATAGTCGAAGTGACATATGCACTTATATGTTCACCGCAGCACTGTTTACAATAGCCAGAATCTGGAAAAAACCCGAGTGCTCATCATTTCTTAAGAATTCCATTCATCCTTTGTTTTCTTGCCTCTGAGCACAAAATTGAATATTCTCAACAGTACAGAAAATGCCCATTACAAATGCTATTCGCTAAGCCCTCTATTTGATTAGTACCATAATCACAAAATCTATTCTTTCTATTCTCTAATATTTCCCTGGACAACAAAGGAGAATTTGTATGTTTTATTTGTATGTGGCTTAATGGCACTAAGATACATGTGTGTTAATCCAGGTGAAAGATGGTCATGACTGATAGACATGAAAAGATGAGATGTGAAGAAATGGATGACATGGAAGGGGAATCAATAAATTGAACCACAGGTTTTACATTGAATTTAGATCTAGGTGACTACATTTAAATGAGGTTTGCAGGAGAAACTATATCAAGGATAACTCAAGTTTTTGTATCTCTACTTATATCACTAAGAAAGTGTGGGAGAATGATATAAAATTTAATTGGGAAGTAGAGAAGGGAGTAACGAACACAAATTTAATTTTAGAAATATGCTCCAAGGGAGATAACCAGTTTGGAATTTATTATTCATGTGAAATCTAGAATACAAATCTGTTGGCTATACAGCAAAACTGTGTTAACATAGATAATATATTAAATCCTATGAAATTAAATATCACACAGGAAAAGAATGGAGAAGGGAAGAGACTCATTGAATCAATATATATGAGACCACACACATATACATATTTATTTACAGGGCACTATATGCAGGTCACAGTTGTGTGTGCGTTTGTGTGTGTGTTTGTGTGTGTGTGAGTGAGTGAGAGAGAGAGAGAGAGAGAGAGAGAGAGAAGCTGGGTTCTCAAAATTTTCTTCCTTGCAGAATTTCAGGGTAGCTTCAGACACGAGATATTCCTGATGAGATTTATAAAATGGAATTGAAGCAATGGTCCTGCCCTTCTAAGGTGGAAGTCTGGCGCCAGGTGTGAGCTGAGTTTTGCTGCCATTGCTCTGCCCTGCTTAGGGAAATACCATCCCTCAGCTCCTTTGTCAAGGCCTGCTGTCTCTCTCTTATGAACCTCCTGGATCCTAGGGATGTTTTTCTCCAGGTGTTAGTTTCACAAGCGTTTCTCTGGCAGATCCATTCCTCTCTGACCCTGGAGACTTGCAGAGGGATGCTGAGACAAATTCAGTTGCGTTGTCTTGGTTTCTACCACATCCTCAGAGTCGACTTGTCCTGCTTCCTTTAAGACCCTGCTGCTCATCTAGTGGACACCACACTCCAATCTCACACAGGTAGCAGTCATGCTTGGTCATCCAGCCAATGTCCAGGTAGTTTTTCTTTTCCAGTCTTACCCCAATTGACAAGATATTAAACAACTACAGCAATGAGAAAAGCCTGCTGTCTTGTCCTTTTTTCTTGTTTTCTTGTTTGTTTTCATTTTTTTTTTTGGATATGAGCCAGAACCAGTGGTGCTTAAGGCCTATTCAGGCAGCTCAGTGCTTGGCAGTCACTCTTAGCAGTGTTTGAGAAATTGAACCGTTCTGAAGACAGCACATGTGCTGGAGCACTGTGGGTATACCCTGGACCACAGCATCCTTACTTTTTATTTTGGTGGTATTATTGTAGCACAAAGAACTACAGGGTGACCTTGACAAAATTACAGGACAATGGCTGGCACCAAACCAGTTATTAAACTCACATTTACAATTTTTACTTTACCCATCCATACTCTCTCACATAAGGGTGAGGCTGAAATTCTTTTTTTTTTTCTTTTTGGGTCACACCCGGCGATGCACAGAGGTTATTCCTGGCTCTGACCTCAGGAATTATCCCTGGTGGTGCTCAGGGGACCATATGGGATGCTGGGAATCAAACCTGGGTCAGCTGCATTCAAGGCAAACGCCCTACCCGCTGTGCTATCACTCCAGCTCCGAGGCTGAAATTCTTAACACCCTACTTTGTCTGGGTTGCTTTCTTCTAATAAAATGCTGAAAGAATATTAGTAAACATAATATCTCTCTCAATCTAAGTGCAGACTTGAGCAGAAGGCCATCCTCTCCTCTCTTGTCCTCTGTCTGCATTGCCCAGACACCACACCTTTGTTGGAGATACTGAAATGATTAATCTCAGATACTGGTTTAGTCCTGGCATGACAGTGATACAGTGATACAATGATACTGGTTTAGTCCAGTGCCCTGGCACATTTTTAAAGAACTGGGTATAGTGTTTTCTTTCAAATTCCGAGTCTACTTCATGGGATCCCCCTCCTCAGCTCTTCACCAGGCTCTTCCCTCAGGAGACCACGCTCTAATTTTGTGAGACTTCCCCCACCCACCTCTGCCAACACTTGGGTTTGATAACCCAAGAGTTACTTTAGATTTGTGTCAGCCTGACTGTCAATGACTTGGTGCTCTCTACAGGTATCACCTTCATGTTTCCTCAATATTCTCTTTTATTGCCTATTTCAGCATTTGAGCATCAGATCATAAAATCTCATTATTGAGTTACATCTATCGAGATAGAGTGGCATCGTTTGTCCTCTGTGAACTCTGTTTGATAAATACAGCCTCTCAGAACATGTGAAGACACGTTGGAGGCAGACACAGTCTTTGGGAGGATATTATCAAAGAAAATGTCTTGGAGGAGTTGGCATTTGTGCTGCATCTTTGATGAAAAAAAGGTTGATAGAATGTTTTGTGATGCTGAGATACACAAACTCTCAAAGTAAATATTTTTTTCTCATGTATGTTCATCTTGTTGGTGTCAGTTATATGTTTCTGTTGTTGTTATTATGAATGAATGGAGGTCAAAAGAGATAAATGCTTCTGGTAGGGAAAAGTAATGTCCAGAATGTTGTACAAAAGGTATTTTGAGGCAAAAACTGAACATGATTTAAGGAATTATAAATATATCTCTATAGGGGCTGGAGTGATAGCACAGCGGGTGGGGCGTTTGCCTTGCACGCAGCCGACCTGGGTTCGAATCCCAGCATCCCATATGGTCCCCAGAGCACCGCCAGGGTAATTCCTGAGTGCATGAGCCAGGAATGACCCCTGTGCATTGCCAGGTGTGACACAAAAAGCAAATATATATATATATATATATATATATACACACATATATATATAGATGAGCTTCAAAATATATCAGTGAAGGTGGAAGGAAGTAAAAACAAAATTGGTTTTGTGAGTTATGAGAAGAGAATTTTTATTTTTGCTGTGACAGGGCACTAGAAAACTGAAGGATGACGTATGTTTTAGTGCAGTCTTACCAACCAATATGGTTGAGTATTCAGTTTCAGGAGGAGGTATGAATTTAGGGGCTGGTTAGGGGGACCCCCTTTGTGCTAAAGGTCAACAGTGCTAGGCCCAGCATTGTTGAGAGGTCCAAAGAGTGCAGGATACTGCATGCCAGGCTTGTTTCTAGTCCTCTGAGTCCTGTCCCTGACCCAGGAAGATTTAGTCTCATCACTGATGAGTCTATGCATTCTTTCAAATGAGCCATAAAAGAGGTTGGGCCCTAGAGGTAACTGCAGCTCTGGTGAGAATAAGAGAGGGTTGGAAACTAGGTAGTAGAGTTGTCAGATTTGGTGATTGATGATGTTGATGGAGAAAAAGAATTTGCCTGCAGAGCTTGTTTTCTGCCCACGGCCTGTGTGTGACTGGAAATCACAGCCATTCACAGAATGGTACAGGAAACAGGAGCTAAATTGAGACTTTAGAACATGATGTATGTTCTTGGTCCATTCAAGGTGATATAACAAAATACCACAGTGTGGGGAGTTTATGAAGAGGAGAAATGGAGCCTGTCCTGATGTGGGAGCCTTCCTCCTCGTCACAGACTCGCCCTTGTGTCCTCCGGGTGGGTCAGACAGGGGATAAGTGAGCTGTGGATTCGCTCTTATAAGCCACTGTCCCTGTCCTCGGGGTTTCTCCATCAGGAAATTCTCCCCTCCCTAAACCTTCACCATAAATCACAATCACAAATATATTCAGATTTCAGCAAAGGAATCTGGGCCTGGGACACGAGTTAAGATGAAGCTCTATTTTTGATATCTACCTAAGTCCACACTCTATGTGCTTTTCATTTGTTGTCTTCTAACAGGTACTATTAGTTCAGGCAGAGAACAATCATGAAGGCACTATTTATGGAATGAAAGTTGTTTAGCTGTGAAGAAAGAATTTATTATTAAGTTCTGGCACATAAATATAGGTGTTCCCCTCAAATCTAGAAAACACAAAACTGATTTGATAAAATAGAAAAATCCTGAGATAAACAAAAGTTAAATTTTGTGTTACAAAAATGTTTATACCTCAAAACCATCTTCAAAACATGTAACATATTCTACCCCATGCCTCCACAGCAGTGAATTATGATGGACTTATTTATCTGGTCAAAACTTGAGAGCCTCCTTTATGCCTGATTCTGTTCTCAGTTCTCTGAATATTGCAATGAAGTCAAGCCCTCAACAAGGTTATATTCACATGAGAATAGAGAGAGAAAATGGAGGTGTCCTAGGGTCCTTAGAAATGGGTAGGAGGCTGGTGAGAACATGAGGAAGATTTTTAAGGATTCAGTGCTATTGGGAGAGACTGGAAGATAGCTTGGTGGTAGAGTACATGTTTGGCATGTATGAGTATTTGGGTCCAATCCCAGGCACCCCCAAACAACAACAAAATAAAATACTAAAAAAATCAAATCAAGACTTGGGGCAAATCCTGAAGGTAAGTGATGAAAGGGACATTGACTGGGGTGGGAGGGAAGCCTGTTCTGAAGCGAAAACATGATCAGCAGGGCACGGGGGCAAGTGACAACCAGTCCCCAATCCTGTGCATTGAGGTGGCCCTTTGTAGAACTGGCCAACAAGAGGATGTACCAGCTGGCATTTAACTCCTGTTCAGGGTCCAATAAACCTAGAAAAGCAATTAATAAAATGAAGAATTAGAAAATAAGGTGATTTTTCTCTGGCCAAAATGATGAAAAAAATATGTATCTTACTCAACTTGTAGGGCTGGAGCGATAGCACAGCGGGTAGGGTGTTTGCCTTGCACACGGCCCACCCGGGTTCAATTTCTCTGCCCCTCTTGGAGAGTCTGGCAAGCTGCTGAGAGTATCCTGACCACCTGGCAGATCCTGGCAAGCTACCCATAGTGTATTCAACATGCCAAAACCAGTGACAACAAGTCTCATGATGGAGATGTTACTGGTGCCCGCTCGAGCAAATCGATGAACAACGGGACGACAGTGCTAGGGCAGTGCTACAGTGCTATTCAACTTGTAGGAGTGAACATTTAAACACTTTTCTAAAGACTCTCCAATAGAGAACTTAAGTGATAATGCTTTTGACCCTATCTTCTCACTTCTGCAAATTTGTTTCAATAATAGTATCAGGAAGACACCGAAAGACACGATTATAACCTCCGTTCTCAATGCAAAATTATTTAATATCAGAGCAAACTGGCAATCACTTAAAATAGCGTGACATGTTCTAAAACACCCACTTAATAAAATATTAGGGAGCCATTATATGTGAAGATGGTACAAGAACAAAAGAGACAGTTGAGACCCGTATTATCTTTTTTCTTCCCCTTTCCCAAAGAGAAGCCAAATTTTCGAGTGGGACAGGTGGCAGTTGGCAGTGACCTCTAGGCTCCCCTTGTAGAGGAAGAGCGTGGATGTGCATTGTAAGTAAATTCTGGTATAGCCTCTAGGAAGAACGGGTTCTTAGGAAAGCAGGGGGCATATACATGTTTCTCTCTACCCAGGCTGCCTGCAGCACCATCCTACCTTTAGAGATTGCGGAGGCTGTAGCTTCACTGGCCACCGTAGAGCCAAGGGGGTGTTGGAATTAAGGCTGGCTTCAAGGAGTGATAGGGAGGCAGTCTGGGGAGTCTAGACCTGGTCTAGATACCAGGAGTCTAGCAGACCTGTATTGCCTTGCCCAGACTTTGAAGCTCAGTACTGTGGAGATTAACGAGGCTTCATTTCTCTATTACTCATTTCATCCTTGGTGATATAAAAGACAGAATACAATGACAGGTCATAGATTATACCGTGCATTTCTAAATATATTTGTGAGTCTGTTTATGTGAAGACGGAGAAAGAACAAGACAAGGAAAGAACTTTCAGCATCATGAGTCATTTTTCAATGCCTTTTCTATAACTTTTAGTTTTAAATTTTTACGTGAGAATAATCTTCTCGAGACTGACATAAATTAAAGCACTTTAGTGTTTGTATTTATGGACTTTCATCTACAGATTGAAATTTAAAATAATGTATGTACACATGGAACATATGTGAGTGATTTAAACAAAATCATACTTTGCGTTTTGTTTTGTTTGGGGCTCACACCTTGCGGTGCTGCTTGGGCTACTGTGTTTGGGGTTATTCCTGGAAGGATTCAGCAGAACATGTGTTGTTGGGGATTGGATCTGGGCCTACCACATGCAAAGCTTGTGTTCAGTCTGTTGAGACACCTCGCCGACCCCAAAATATAACATTTTCATGACATTTAAAAGTTCCTTCTCAAAAATAAATTTAGACTGTACTTTAAATGTGTTTATAAGTGACTTATAGGTAAACTCGGGAATAAAATATTCTTAGTCATTCTAGGGTTCAAAAAATATTACTCATGGTTCATTGAGCACTATTAAAAATATCTTATGACGCATTTGTAATAAAGTTTAAAAATGAGAATCTTATCTATAAATATAAACATGGGAGTCCTGAAGTAGGCAGGCAGATAGGGGGCCATGGAAATGAGTTTCAGAAAGTAATGAAACCAAGGCAGGAACTAAAGAGACATCAACTCTGATATCAGCCCCAAAGTAGTCCAAAAATGTGAGGGCTAGATCCTCAGAGATGTGGACATCAACGCCTTACAGGGCTGCACTGATCCAGGCCCCAGCAGGCAGGACCCTTGTGAGAGGGGGAACTGCAGGAAACAATACCATAAATGTGAACATTAAGGAAGACTTTCAAGAAAATTACTTATTTTCTCCTGCAACACCCTAGCAACCGACAATATTTCTACATGATAAGCCTCAAACCAGGCAGTTTCGGGTGGGCGGGGGGAATATAAAACTAATTTGGGGGGCCAAATGAGGCAAGGCATTTGCCTTTTATGCAGCCAATTCTAGTTTGACCTCCAACACTGCATAAGGTCCCCAAAGCATGAACTATGGTCTAGGAAGCCCCCCCAAAAATATTGTGTGTGGCCCAATATTGCCTTCCAAAATTCTTTCTAAATTTTTCAGAGAAACACATTTTGAAATAATTGTTTTAACCCAGCTTCAGATCTATAGGACTTATGTGCTACCTCCTCCTCCTCCTCCTCCTCCTCCTCCTCTTCTTCTTCCTCCTCCTCCTTCTCCTTCTCCTCCTCTTTTCCTTTCTCTCTCCCTTTCTCCATCTTCTTTCTCCATCTTCTTTCTTTCTTTCTCTCTCTCTCTCCCTCCCTCTTTCTCTCTCTCACTATTCCCTACCCCATTAAAATGCAAGATAGTAGGGGCTGGAGAGATAGTATAGAAGATAGAGTATTTGTTTTGCACCTGGCTGACCCGGGTTAGATTCCCTGGCCTTAGTTTGATCTCTGGCATCTCATATGGTCCCCTGAACACAACCAGGAGTGCAGAGCTAGGAATAACCCCTGAGCATTGCCAGGTGTGTCCTCCCAAAAAAAGCAAAATAATATTTGATAATAGGATATAAAAGTGATCATTCTGTATTGGAGATTCTAATCTCAGAGACTTATTTCCCATTTTTGGGAGAGATTTCCTGAGACTTGGTTGATTTTTTGGGTTTTTTATCAGAAGGAACATCTGATTGTCCATTGTATTTGCAACCTGATTTTATTCTTAGTTTAGATATGTTTTGTCATGTCTTGTTTGAAATCTCAGGTGTATATCAGTCTCTTATAGTCAAAGATTTCTCAAAGTAGATACCAAAGTCTAGTTTTTTCTTTCTTATCCTCCAGTATCACATAGTTTATGGAACATTCTAGATTGATATGAAGTCATTGCACAATCTGTAAGAAAATAAAACATCATTCCAATAATTTCTCTTTCATAATTGGGTCAACCATTGAAAATGTAAAAAACATCCTGTGTAATAATATATAATAATTCATAAAAATAACTTTTTGATGTAGATAGAGAAAAACCATTAAATCAGTTGTAAGAAGAGTCCCAAGAGATGGTTCATAGGTCTGGAATGATGTTCTGTACCATCGGGCCCTGAGCTCTCTCCCCAGCACTGCGTGTTCCCCAAACACTACTGGGTGTGGTCCTGGAGAACTCCAAACACTGTTGGACACAAACAATGTCATGTCACTGAGCCCAGCACAGAAATATCAGCCCCCTACCTGTAGGCTGAGTATTACCAGAAGTGATTGTCCTAGACCCCAGTACACTTCTCTGTTCACTGCAGCACTATTCACAATACCCCATATCTGGAAACAACCTGAGTGTTCAGAATAGATGACTAGATAAACTATGGTACATCTGCACAATGAAATACTATACAGCTGTTAGGAAAAAATGAAGTTATGAAATTTTCTTTTTTTCCATTTTAGAAAATAGTTTAGTACTTTTGTTAGAAAATTTATTTACAGGAGGTTATTCATATATACATAGCAAATGTGCTCCTGAAAAATACATGAAAACGTTTAATTGAACCACATGAGAAATCTAGAAATTTTCCGTAAATGGATGGACATGGAGAATATCATGCTGACTGATTTGAGTCAGAAGGAGAGGGATGGACATAGAATTATTGGACTCACTTATGGGATACAAAATAAAATACCCATACTATGAGACAAATACCCAAGGACAGTAGAAACAAGGACCATCAAAAACTTTAATGAAAAGTTTCAGTTAAAGTGATGCTTTACATCTGTCAAATTGGTGACATTACTAAACAGAGTTTCTTCTCTAAAAGTCTTTACCTTATATTTATTTTATACATATAAGTTGGTATAAAATTCTGTCAATGAGAAGTGTATGTTTATAACTGGACCTTGAAGTTTTATTTTGGAGAATATACTATTAAAAATTTAACATAACCAGGCAAGAGTAAAGGTATTAAATATTTATCATCACATAGTATGGAGGAAAGATACTGAAATATACTAAAAGTACTGAAATAGAAAGTAAATGTCTAATTATATGTTCGATGGATGCTAATGGAATACTGTAAAATTAAGAATAGTATATATAGAACATATACTAAGAGATAATATACATAAAATTGATTATATAAAGTTTATGAGCTTCTTTTGATTTCTATTTGCTTTTGGTTGTTGAACATGGCCTGTAGTTGTGGGACTCCCAGTTTGGTGCTCAGACATTCTTCTGAACTTGATCCTCCCATGAGCTTCAGCCCTTTGAGTATTTGTCTAGCCCAAAGTTAATGAAGAAAATGTTAAAGTATATTGATTTTATTATAGAGTTACAAAAAAGGACAGAAATATCTCCAGGAAAATATTTTTTAAATGTTTTTCTTTATTGGGTGTCAGCTTCATGTGATGTTATCCTATACTCCAGAAATGAGTGCAGTCCCTCTATGTCTGTCCCTCTCTTTCTGACTCATTTCACTTGGTGTGATACTCTCCATGTCTATCCATTTATAAGCAAATTTCATGACTTCATCTCTCCTAACAGCTTCATAGTATTCCACTGTGTAGATGTACCAGAGTTTCTTTAACCAGTTATCTCTTTTAGAGCACTCAGGTTGTTTCCAGATTTTGGCTATTGTAAACAGTGCTGCAATGAATATATACTTATAGATGTCATTTCTATGTGAGGCTGACACCCAAGGACAGTAGATACAAGGGCCAGGAGGATTGCCCCAAAGCTGGAAGACTGTTTCACAAGCAAAGGGGAAAAGGCAGATGGAATAGAGAAGGGATCACTAAGAAAATGATAACTTGGAAGAACAAGTTGAGATGGGAGATCCATGCTGGAAGTAGGTAATGGAACAAACATAATTGACCTCTCAGTGTCTGTGTTGCAAGCCATAATACCCAAAAGTAGAGAGAGAGTATGGGGAAAATAGTCTGCCATGGAGGCAGGGGGAGGGTGGGAAAGGTGGGGGTATACCAGGAATATTGGTGGTGGGGAATGTGCACTGGTGGAGGGATGGGTGTTTGATCATTGTGAGATTGTAATCCAAACATGAAAGCTTTAAGTATTTCACGGTGATTCAATAAAATCTTTAAAAAAATGTTTTTCTTTATTTAAAATCTGTTTAATAACAAACAATAGTTGCCCTTAGAAGAAAGGTAAGAAGATAATCATAACTTTAAGATAATTTATTAAGCATTTACCCAGCTCCCAAAATGGGACAGTTTTGGCATGTTTTTGCAGGGTAAGACATTTGGTATAGGAACATTCTTGATCAGAAATGGTCCTGTCAAAAGAGCTTCAGAGAGGCTGTAATGCTTTCATTTTCTTGGTAAAACATATGTAAAACTCCTTACTGTGAGATGTAGCTTCACAAAATCATCTGCAATTGTCATCCCAGAATGGAAGATGTGTAATAGGGCCTCATGGCCCAGCACCAGCTCAAAGGTCAGTGTACTGTGGTCCTGCATGCTTCATCTCGAACGGGATGGCCAGCAACTCAGCAAGAGGAACCAGGACAAGAGCTGAAACACCAACTCTCTATAGGGTTTCTGGTTATTTATTTTTCCCCACACGCATCCAGCATAAATATTTCACAATTAAGAAGCGGTCCTAAGAAAAATAAGGAAGAGTGTTTTAGCTCTTCGCCATTGCTCAGACATTTCTATGCAACTGTTATACTATAACAGAAATCAAATAAAACAGGGTTTTCTAAGGGCCAGTTAGATGAATGGCAGGGAGTTCCCAGCAGGAGTACTCTTCCTCGGCTCGGCATTCTCTCTAAACTGCATTGGGATGCTGAGCACGGAACAGCCAAATACACCCCTTGGATGCATTTACCTGTGATCCTTCCTGCGAGTTTCAATTCCCAGGAAAGAGGTAGAAATAGCGCGTCAAGGTCACTCTATCAATTGTGGGCATCTGAGTCAGGTCACCTGGGGTCTCAAATGAATGCTGAACCTATAGAAGGAGAGAAAGCTTTTGGAGACTTTCTGAACAAGAAATCTGGGCTTCTCTCTCAGAAGTGAGAACATGTACAATGTGTATTGCATGTATTACGGCTGTGGGCCACAGTATAAACAAAATGAACCCTTAGCTGTCCCATGGGTAGGGTGCCTGCACAGTTGAATTAGTATGTTCAGAAGGGTCTCTGAACAAACAAGAACAGCTCTCTGAATACGAGAACTCATCCTATGCAGTCCATCAAAAACTTTCTCTGAAAATAAACTTGTAGTATTAGAAGAAGCATCAAAATGATTTAAAGGCTTTAGAATTCCCCACCCACCGTAAAGAAGCTACTAATAATTCTACAATGTTTCATTAAGTATAAATTGAAAAGATATGAATAATCCTACCCACCTTTCGAAAAATCTCCTCCAAATGACAACACCAAGAATAGGTTTTGAAGCAGCGAATCAGTTGGGAAATGAAGATAGAGCCACTGGAATCGAGTCTCCAAGAAACATTATCTGTAAGTTAAAGTGTTCACATATTGGGCTGCTATTTTGGAAGGGCAGAAGATTCTTAGAGTCCAGGCTTTTGGACCAAGTTTTATTGCAGTGCTTTGGCAGAACGAGAGAGGGGGCAACACTCTTGCAGCAGTCTCCAAATCTTCCTGACATTTAACCATAAATCCCCATTACCTTTGCGCTAGGAAAAGTAAAAATTACGGCCCTTGAGACCAAAAGTGGTAGAATAAACCAGAATCCTTCTAGCACTTGCTACTAACAGAAAAAAATTATTCAGTTCTGTCTTTCCTTGATTCCATGCAAGGAACAACATAGAGAAAAATAATCTAGAGAAAATAGAGAAAAGTAATTTGGCTCCTGTCATTCCTCTCTGTATAGCTCTGCTTCCTACTTGAGTTTCTGCAGCTACATTTTGGGTATCGGGTAGGACACTCCCAGTGGTGCTCAGGGCTTACTTCTGGCTCTGCGCTCAGGAATCACTCATGACAGGGCTCAGGGATTCACATGTGGTGCTGAGGATCGGACCCATGTAGGCCACATGTGAGGAGGCTAATGCCTTCGTCTCTGTAATATCTCAATCCCTAGTAATTACTTTTATAGTGTGAGTGTCCTAGGAACTACTGCTTCTCTATACTGTCCCACACGGTCCAAATCTCTCCTATCATAGAAAAGGTGATATTCCCTATTGGTCACTCTGTCTGTAGCCCCCTTCTGATTTTTTCCACTTAGTCATCGTTTTTTCAAAAATTGTCTCCACTCCCTATTTTCATTTCTGCCCTACCCTCGTTCTTCTGACTGGCTGCTCCTGCTCCAAACTCCCTCCACCCCCCACCTCCAACACATATACACATATGCCAAGTTTGTTAAATAGCTCTCCTCAGAGAATTGGCTTTGATCTCTGTGCCTGACCCTTTCTCAGATCACTCATTAGTGGCTCTGACAATTCATATTGGAAACTGTTTCGACAACTTTCAACCTGAGTTTTGGCAACCCTTTACTCTCTCCTAGTCCTAGCTCATTTGAGCATTCTTAGAACACAACCTCTTAAATTTGTGTCTCAGGTTGTATATGCCATGTGGATTTGCTTTCATCACTAATAGAAGTTTGCTTCCAAACAAGTTTGCAGTAGAACTGCAATATGTAAAGCAAAGAGAAGTAGAACTTCTACAATATCCCCTGCAGAACGGCTATTGTATGCCTGTCTTTTTCCTGTCTCAGATCAGAGGAGACTAGATTAAACTAGACTAGACATGAACAGTGCTCTAATGCTCACTTGTGGACCCAGGGGGCTATCCTGGACCTGGGGCTTTTCAGAAAGACAAAGTCTCAAGTCCCACCCCACACATAATGTGTTGGAAATCAGTTGTTAGCCAGATTGTGACCCAGAATCCTTAGAAGTGTGACTAGTATAAGTTTTTTTTTAATTACTCAATGTCTAAATCATCGATAAAGCAATAGTATAGCTAATTGTTAAAAATATATCCTATATATTTGAGAAGAACATGCTCAGTGTCTACTTACTGGGACTTTTTTTTAGCAAATAAGGAATTTTTGTCAGTGGCTGTGAAGTACTAGAAGCAGGCACATGAATACATACGAATACATTCATGGTAACGAATAATTTCCTAATGCTGGACTCAAAGAACAGGGGAAAACTTCTTGACTCTTTGGAGCAAGTATGACTATTTCACTGATTGGTTTGCTGAATTATTAGTAGATGATCAGAAAGACTAAATCCCCAAGATGCAGATACATTGATCTCAATGGACTGTTTTTAAGTCAGATCTTCATGAAATAAGGCTATTAGTAATAAGCAATAAGAATTGTAAAACTTTTGGATATAGAAACAGGAAAAGAATTAGGAATTGTTCTCTGTGAAATGACTTACTTAGAGTGGAAGATTTGAAAGCAATGAAGTCCCTCTCCAGATGGCTCAGGGTCACTGCATCACTGTAGATGAAGGTGCTCATTCCACTGTTCAGAAAGGGCCTCTCAGGCTGTCTGCGTGCAGAGTCCTCAGCCTGGTCAGGCACCCAGGCAATCCCTTTCCCATCTGGGAGAGAACCATTCTTGTGACTGATGTTATACATGCATCCACACCACCTTTTTACTATCTGCCTTTACTTCGGAAAAGATTAGCATGTTCTCTACTAGAAGTAAAAGTATCTTGCTACTAGGAAAGTGACCTTGCTGGCTGATCACGAGAGAACATAATCTAGAGTTTGGGAACACAAGTTGACTACCTCCTCCACAGTGAGAAGGGCATCTTTGTTCCGCTGACAATGGTGCCCACAAAACAACTCTTTTTTTTAAATTTATTTATTTTTAATTAGTGAATCACTGTGAGGGTACAGTTACAGATTTATACATTTTTGTGCTCATGTTTCCCTCATACAAAGTTCGAGAACCCATCCCTTCACCAGTGCCCATTCTCCACCACCTGTAAACCCAGCATCCCTCCCACCTCCCCAGTCCCATCTCCCCCCACCCCACCCTGCCACTGTGGCAGGGTATTCCATTTTATTCTCTCTCTCTCTAATTAGGTGTTGTGGTTTTCAATAAAGGTGTTGAGTGTCCATTGTGTTCAGTCTCTAGTCTACATTCGGCACGCATCACCCTTGCCCCGCATGGTCTCTGACCACATTTTACTTGGTGTTCCCTTCTCTGAGTTGCCCTCTCCCCAGAATGTGAGGCCAGCCTCCAAGCCATGGAGCCAAACTCCTGGTACTTATTTCTACCATTCTTGGGTGTTATTCTATATTCTGTTATTCTATATTCCACAGATGAGTGCAATCTTTCTATGTCTGACTCTTTCTGACTCATTTCACTTAGCATGATACTTTCCATGCTGATCCACTTATATGCAAAATTCATGACCTCATTTTTCCTAACAGCTGCATAGTATTCCATTGTATAGATGTACCAAAGTTTCTTCAACCAGTCATCTGTTCTAGGGCACTCGGGTTTTTTCCAAATTCTGGCTATTGTAAACAGTGCTGAGATGAATATATGAGTGCAGATGTCATTTCTACTATACTTTTTTGCTTCTCTGGGATATATTCCCAGAAGTGGTATTGCTGGGTCAAATGGGAGCTCAACTTCAATATAGTACTGGAAGTACTTGTGATAGCTATTAGACAAGAAAAAGAGATTAAGGGCATCCAGATAGGAAAGGAAGAAATCAAACTCTCACTATTTGCAGAAAATATGATACTATATCTAGAGAAGCCTAAAGCCTCTACTAAGAAACTCTTAGAAACAATAGACTTATACAGTAAAGTTGCAGGCTACAAAATCAATACCCAAAAATCCACGGCCTTCCTATACACAAACAATGAGGCAGAGGAACGGGACATGAAAAAAGCAATCCCATTCACAATCATGCCCCAGAAAATCAAGTACCTCAGAATCAACTTAACCAAGGAAGTAAAAGACTCTACAAAGAAAACTATAAAACGCTACTCCATGAAATAAAAGAGGACATGAGGAAATGGAAATATATACCCTGCTCATGGATCGGGAGAATCAATATTGTCAAAATGGCAGTACTCCCCAAAGCATTATACAGATTCAATGCCATCCCTATAAGGATACCCATGACATTCTTCAAAGAAACGGATCAAGCAATCCTAAAATTCATATGGAACAACAAATGCCCATGGATAGCTAAAACAATTCTTGGGAAAAAGACGATGGGAGGCATCACCCTCCCCAAGATTAAACTTTACTACAAAGCGGTAACAATTAAAACAGCATGATACTGGAATAAAGGCAGAGCCGCAGACCAAAGGAACAGGGTGGAGTATCCCTACACACAACCCCAAATGTATGATCATCTAATCTTTGATAATGGAGCAAGAGATGTGAAGTGGAGCAAGGAAAGCCTCTTTAACAAATGGTGCTGGCACAACTGGACAACCACATGCAAAAGAATGGGCTTAGACCTCGACCTAACACCATGCACAAAAGTCAGATCAAAATGGATTAAAGACCTCAACATCAGACCACAAACCATAAGGTACATCGAAGACAAGGTCGGCAAAACCCTCCAGGATATTGAAGATAAAGGTATCTTCAAAGATGACATGCAACTGGCCAACCAAGTGGAAACAGAGATCAACAAATGGGACTATATTAAACTAAAAAGCTTCTGCACTGCAAAAGATACAGTGACCAGAATACAAAGACTATCTACAGAATGGGAAAGGATATTTACACAATACCCATCAAATAAGGGGTTGATATCAATGGTATATAAAGCACTGGCTGAACTCTACAAGAAGAAAACATCCAACCCCATCAGAAAATGGGGCGAAGAAATGAACAGAAACTTTCCCAAGGAAGAGATACGAATGGCCAAAAGGCACATGAAAAAATGCTCTACATCACTAATCATCAGGGAGATGCAGATCAAAACAACCATGAGATACTACCTCACACCACAGAGACTAGCACACATCCAAAAGAACAAAAGCAACCACTGCTGGAGAGGATGTGGGGAGAAAGGGACCCTTCTCCACTGCTGGTGGGAATGCCGACTGGTTCGGCCCTTTTGGAAAACAATATGGACAATTCTCAAAACAACTCTTGATCCTGTACTGTACGCAAAAACAGTACTGAAAAACTGTTCCCCCACACAGCTGAGGATGTATATCTACAGGTGAGACATAAATCTGCATCAGATAGAAAAGTACAGCCTCATACATGCTTCCCCAGTTCAGACTTACCACCTCGGCAGGCTTGTGTGATGATGATCTTGGGCTTATCCCTTAGGTTCTTACAATTGCGGTTGTTGAAAGTTTGGAAGATGGTTTCGTCAGAAAGAAGATCGGGCTCTCCCACCCTGTGATTTATTCCACAGATTCCTTCCTGCATGCCATGTGACATGAATACTAGAAATGTGCTGTCTGAGGTCAGGTGCTCTTGGCGGTCAGCAAAGAGCTTTAGCTCCTTTTCCATTTCCTGAAAGAGACCCTGAGTGACCACTGATGGCCTCTGCCAGAGAAGACTTGCAGGACCCCGGAAGTTCGAAGAAAGGAACAGGCATGGAGCGCGCATGTGAACTGAGTGGGATTGTGACATAAACTATTGACATGCAGAAAATATTGATGTTATTAGCACATATATATATATATATAATCTACCCTGTAGGGTTTTTTTTTAAGAAAGTGAGATTTGGGAAGATTCTGGGATAAAGACTTAGTGTGGGGAACATGGGATGAACCCAACTGTTACTAAGACTTTGCTCTCATCTACATTTTTTACTTATTAGAGTTCTCTAAATTTTCTTTAAAAAGGAGTTTTGTATCGATAAAAATTACCAACACCAATTTTGTTCATCATGCCACAGTAGAAACTTATTAAAGTATGCCATGTAGAAACTTAGGTATAAATTGGCTTGTTAAAGCAGTTTCCAAAATTTATTTGGCCTACCTCTCCTGTTTTGGAAAAATAGTTACTCAGCATGTCCCCGTGCCTGGAAATCTACCTCTTTTCAGCAAACAGAAAGTTACCCCCAGCTGTACCTGTGGTTACTGCTGCTTCCCTAGATCATTCCAGTTCCCCCACTCTGTGGGGGCTGGGACAAGTGTGAGGGGAATCACCCACTTTGGGAAACATTAATTTAAAGTCACGAAGGGCATTTGGGCAGAGCAGAATCACAATGTTGTTTTCTTTTTGTATGTGTGTTCAAAACTCCTATTCTTCTTATTGGACACTTAACTTTAGACAGAGACAAGTGATGTGAAAATGATAAAAGTCACATCCGCTCATGCTGTAGGTAATGGGCAATTCCAGGCACCTTGAAGTGTCTCGCTCAGACTGTTAAGAAGTACTTGCCTTTCAGATCAAGACATTTGGGGAAATTTGACATCTTTTAGTGAAATAACTACTTAACGGAGCTGCTCTAAGTCATTACAAAAAAGACTGTGATTTTGAAACACTGGAGTCCAGAGGGCAGAGGGCTCTGTTCTAAAGCAAACAGGGCCCCAGGAATTTTGTCTGTACATCATGAACTTTGTTCTTACAGCCATTAAAGAAGTTCAGAACTGTTCAGGAGGGAAAGAATCTTTTTTTTAATTTTTAAAAAAATGTTATAAGTTACTTCACAGTATTTAATTACATTTAATATTCAAACACCAATCCTACCCTCATTACACCTTTCTACCACCAAATTTTAGATGTTTCCATCCTGAACCCAATCCTGGTCCCAAAGCAGAACTATAATAATATATTTTGCATTGTTATGAAAAACCACTGAAAATGCTACTAAAAAAGTATCCTTAGAGGAAAGAGTGTGAATATTGTTCTATTTCAACAGGGGCCATTAAGACCTATAAGAGAATAAGAGATCACTAGCATGTTGTTAAAGGTTAGGCCTTATGTGCTTATATATATATATATAAATATATATATATGTAAATATATATACATATATATATTATCCTCTAAGATTTGTTGCCTACTACTTTGAATCAAGAAGGGAAGAAATCCTGTCCCACTCTCTTGGGTCATTTACCAGTGCTGTGAGATTCTCTTTTACGATCACTGAGTATCCAAGGTCTTTAAGCAGAGACTCCATGCCCCAAAGGTCAATTTCAGAACCTTTTCGAACAGCAATATACCGAAAATCCCTGTTGTGGATGATGAGGGCCAGGCGAGTCCGACCTTCCTTCTCCATCACTGGATATATCTGCAAGTAGGAGGTAAAAAGTGAGTGTCAGGCTCCCCCCCTTTAGCTCTCAGACTTCTCAGATAGCCCCTTATAATGAACAACTGGTTGAAAGCTCAGTATTGAAATATCTCCTCATAGGAAAGAGACACAATCAAGACTGAATGCCTGTGCTTCATCAGAGAACACACTCTAGGAACTTGGTGGGGAGGTAGATAGGAGTGTTCCAGTGTAGGTGAAAGGGAAGAAATCTAATAGAAGAGTCCCTTAACTAAAGGGCATGATTAGGTGATATCCTATGCCTTTTGACCTGATATTAAGGCATTAAGAGAATCAGGACTAAGAATCTCTTGTGATTACAACTTCTTATTTGAGTGAGCAGTTGTATGTCTCCCTGTTCCAATGCATTTTACCTCATTTGCCTTCTTTGTCTTTATTTCATGGAAGTGAGCAGAAGGACAAAGCTTCAATACATCACTGTGTTGTAAAGGATCTAAATGCAAAAATAGCACTCATTAAGCCGGAATGTCCATTTCTTTGCTATCATGCTGCCATTATGACTGGTATCTCCTACGGAAATGCTTTATACCATCCCACAAGAATATAAGAAAATCGTTTTTTAAATAACTAAATCCCAAATTTGTCGGCCCTGCTGGTTTCCTTTCTGCTCCTTACTGATTCCACCATGTACTTCTGATCTTATTAGTAGTCATGCACCAGCTAATCTTTCATACCTAACACATTAGAGTCAGATAAACACAGAATCTAAAATTTGGAAGGAATTTAAAATTCATCTAAACTAGTGAGGTCGCTATTCAAATATCCCAACTCCATTTACGATATCCTGACTATTGCTAACATTCTCTGAAATGCTTTCACTAACAGAGACTTGCAACATTTCAAGCATTTCATATAGTCCTGTATAGCATTAAAATGTAAACATTATTTTTTGCTTTTTTAGGTTACACCTGGCAATGCACAGGGGTTACTCCTGGCTTTGCACCGCAAAGCCAGAATTACTCCTGGCGATGCTCAGGGGACCATATGGGATGCTGGGAATCAAACCCAGGTTGGCCGCGTGCAAGGCAAATACCCTACCCACTGTGCTATCACTCCGGCCCCTAAAATGTAAACTTTCTAAGCATTGCCACCTAATTCCTGTAATAGAACCATATAGAAAATTTTTGATTTCTTTCCCTTTAAGGACTCATAAACTCTTCCACTTCAATATATCTGTTCTCATTCCCATCATTTTATGTAAATGCCCCAACTAGTACTGCATTTTATATTGTTTTATTCATATACTGTGAAGTCAGTTAGGATATACAAGTCTTTCATATTTGTATTGTTAGTATCTAAGGTGGCATCTGACACAGATTAAAATTTTATAATGGTTAATAAATAGTTATTGATTGTCACATATATGAAAATAGCTACCCCTGGTCTTTAAACTTTTTATTTGCCTTTGAAGAAACAAGCTTTCTGTCCCTTCTATATTTCTATGTAAGAATGATTTCTTCTCCTATTACCAACATATCAACTTATCTCTCTCTTAGCCCACCTTCCTTACTTCCATTTCTATATGACAAAAGAAGGCAAATTTGTCTCCAATCTCAGACCCTTAGGTCTATACTGAAATCCAAGTCTGTAGGATCTCTTCTATAGGCTTTAAATACTGTTCCTATGTGATTTTGACTGGGTCAGAGGTAGAACCCATTAGAGGTGTAACTACCACCAGGGATAATCAAGCATCCTTCTCAGTTTCCTCATCTTCATATTAATTTCTGAACTCTTTGGAGAATGGAAGAGCAGGTGTGTAAGCATAAAGCCTATTTTTGAAGGAATTAATTAGGTAGGGACAGAAATAATAGACAATTCAGATTCTCAGCCTTGGTTCATTCGTGCTCTAGCTGCTGGAATGTTGGTCACCACCAGCTGCCTCATAAGCACTACACTTAGGGTTCCCATAAGCACTGGGCTTGGGGCAGTTACCTGTTGAAGGGAGAGCCAATGCCTGGGCTGATCCAACTTTTCCCTTATCTTCACTTTTCTTATTCTCATCTTCTGATTCTGAGGTGGAATAAACAGAAAGCTAAGAATGAAAGCTCTAATCCTGGTAATGTACAAGGCTCTGTATTCAATCCTTAGTACCACAGAAAACAAAACATAAAAAAAAATGTACATTCCACTCTAGATCAGCCCAAATCCATCTTAAGGTGTGTAATTAATCTCATATCATAGAGATCTCTTCTGTCTCTGCAGAAGCTTATGTTTTTGTTTTGTTTTGTTCTTTAAATATATTTTCTTTACTTTCTCCCCATTTCATAAAATTAGTTTTTAAAGGATAAAAGTTATGCTTCTAAGTTAATTTCTGAAGATGAAAATTGCCCCAAGATCCCAGCTTTCCTAGGGTTTTATAAGAATTGCCTTTCCACAGTACTGGGTTTTCTTGTCCTTTCATTTGAACTATGAGATTTGAATGTAGTTACCAGTCACAGAAGAAGAGGTCTCATTCTCGGATTCACTCTCCTGATTCTCAGGCACTAATTCTAAAATCATAGGGGAAAACATGTTAGTTGACCTAAATTTCTAGAACCAACACAATTAAAACTTTATTCAATTGCCCTGACTAAGTTTTCTATGTTCAGCGTGAAGCTACCATGGGAAGCCTAGAGATTTGCCTCATTCTCTGAGCTCCAAGCTTGTCTTGGAGAATTTCCACGTCCCAGCGAATGAGAAGATAGGTTCCATATAGCAGAAAAAGAGTTTTCCATCTCCCTGAATAAATAATTCAATAAATACTCAAAATATTTCATTAAGACTCTGGCTGTAATACAACATTTTCATATTGAGCAAGGACACTACATTCTTTGTACCAAAAGCAAAAACACTTGTGCAGGCCATGGTGTTGAAATACCATATGCATGAAACCCTGTCATTAACAACATTGTAAATTTAAACGTGTTGCCTTAAATTTTTTAAATGTAAGATTTTCAACATAAACAGTTTAATCCCAGGTGAATCCTCAGTTCCCAAGAAGTGAAAATATTCTCGTGTATGTATTTTATTCTACTGAAAGCATCACTAAACGAGTGTCCTATAGTCCAAACTATGCCTGACACTTATTTCTAAACATTACAGTTTTAAAATAAAAATAAAATTTAAAAAGCATTTACGACTTGGCCCTTCAAAGAAAATATGCACTGATCCACACCCTGTAGAGAATCACCTATCTGTGTTCCACGGTGGCTCAACCTTTACATTCTTTCACAAAGAGGAATCTGGCTTTCCAGATGTAAATAAATCCCTTGAGCTCAGACCTAGCTAAGCAGAAGAGACTAGATTTTTCTCCTGAACATCCCTGTGCCTCTGAGTGACTTTAAAGTCCACAGGCAGAGGATCTCAGAGAGCTCAGGAATGATGAGAAGGTCATCCAGTGTCAGCGCCCTTAATTTTTTCCACGGGCGCTTTCTCAGCACTAGCTGTGTCAGGGAGCCTTCTCGGAACCTGGGTTATATATTCATGAAGGTCCCTGCCTCCACGGAGCCTACAGTTCAGCAGTGTGGAGACAAAAACCTCAGGCATAAATTCCCATTGGCCTGATGGAGGGGGACAGCTGCTGAAGGGAGAGACAATGTTTAGCAGTAGAGCAGTAGAAAGCACGCAAGGCTGCTGGCACAGAGAGAGGCGGACCAGGCCATTTGCAATATCAAATAAGATTAAAGCCAAAAACTGTATAAGGACAGCAGGGGGTTGCCGAGAAAGGGGGGGGAGGGCGGTAGGGGGGAGGGTAAGTAACTAACCCTTCAGCCCAAGATACTCACTTAAACTCAGCTGTTTCTTGGGGTTGCCAATGACCATGACAATGTTGCCCTTTTCGCTCTGCTCCTTGAACTCCTCAAACAGGTTTTGAGTCCCTTTTACAATGTCGCCAATCGTATTTCCTAATTTTTGTAAATTTCTCCTATTTATTACATCTCTGTCCAGTAAGTTTTCCACAAAACCATCGACGAATTTCTTGGTCATTACTTTGATTTTATCAACCGGATCATCTTTCCCTGGAAACATGACAGGAATTTATATATTGACAGACTCGCAGAGACCTGGCACCTCATCCCGTGGGTCTCACCTTCTTCTTGAGGGGAAGACTCTTCTGGAAATTTCATAAGCAGAACTTCTTGCACCCCATTCTTAGAAACTCTGATTGGGTAGGTTAAGGAGAAGGCCGTGGATTTTCATGACAGTTATACCTCAGGAGATACTAAACCTGCTGGTCTTAGCGTAGCGCTTGGTGTGACCCCTCTTTGTCACACCCTCGGCTTTTTCTCAGAGAGGAATACTGAGGCAGCTTCAAAAAGAACTTTGCGATGCCTGACTCTGCTCAGGGCACCTGACCCAGGATTCCTTTACAGTTCCGTTACTTAGAGCAGGCTCCCTTTCCGAACACATGGTTTTCAGTAGGTAGTAGTGAAATAGGAAAGTATTTCCGATGTAAAAATAATCCGTTTTTGTTTCCTTTGGGCAGCTGGCAGACCAGCCTGTCGGCAGAGAGCAAGAGCATGAAATGAAGCAGGTCTGCCAGTCACCTTAAACAGAAGGCCAGCTGTATGGGAGAGGCTGAACTCCCTTCAACCATCTGCTTCTCACCCTGGTAGAACACGTTTTTAATGGGTGAGGGCTTGGGGGTCAGTGGGAATCCAAAGAAAAGTCTAAAATCATGGACACATAATAAAAAACGAAGGTTCCCATTTACTTGCATGTTCTTTTCTTCCCGGAAATCATCTAGAGCTCACTAGAGTACTTCAGTATTTGCAAACTCAATGCCAGCTCCCAGAGACCCACATTCCTGGCCCAAAGCAACCTGTCTGGTGAGTGCCCCAGGGTGCTGCCTTCTCCTCTCCCCAGACTGGCTCCCTAAGCAGAAACTTCCCCTGGCAAATACAAAGGAACAAAAGGAAAATCAAGCAGGGCTACTCACCAGCCATTGCTGTTCAGCTCCTAGGCAGGGGAACAAGTGAAAAAGAAAGCAACTTTCTAACTCGCTCTGGCTGAGAGCCTGCTTGCTCTTAACTGAGAGGAGAGGCAGCTTATCAGCATCTCTCATTCTTTGCCCGACTATAGCGAGACTCACGATTTCCTTTTAGAAAAGAGGAAGCAAAACTCAGGCATTCTGCTCTAAGGTAAGGAATTGCCCACAATAAAATTGAACGCACAGGCGTTTCTAGGATCTTCTTTCTGTTTTTTTTTTTTTTTGAAACACAGTTAATAAATCACATTTGTCTTTGTGTGCCTCAGCCCTTAGCTTCTGTGATCTCATCCACAAAACATCAGGGAAACCTCACTGAACTGACGTTGCTCAATCTGTCACCCTCAAATGAGGGTGAATTTGGAAGCTTGAGGGGGAGTGATTAATCTACTGAAAAGTGGGTAGAAAAATTAGTTTGTATACTATTCCCTGATCTACTTCCTTATCACATATGGAAAGTTTAACCACTGAATTATAGAGATACACACACACTCGCATGCACACACACACAGAGATAGATAGATTTTTTAATTTAATGCAAAGGGACTCTGACTGCAAAATTATGTCTCAGTAATATGTAGATCTTTGACAGTAAATTGAAACAACAGGAAACTTGATCAAATGGGGTTGGATTGCATAAATTCACACTACAGCAAATGCAAGGATCGATTTTATTTGCTCAATTTTTCCTATTCCCTTAAAAACCTGAGCTGTAATACCGATTGTTCTAATTGTTCCTGTCCTTGGCCTCCTGGAACCTGCCCCCACTTGTCCTAACTCCAGGCTTGCTGTAGGACCAGGTTCTAACCCACATACTGCAGTAGAATGGTGCCTCTGAGGCCGAGTTCAGACAGGAGGCAGCCTGGAAGGCTGCACAAGAGAACAGGAAGCACCACACGGGGTCCCAATGGACACCCACACAGGGACCCACAGGGGACCCACATGAACACTCCACCATGCTCAGCTGACACCACCCAAGGCCAGTTTTTCTCTTGGGATGTCATTTATTGCTTGTTTCACTGTCATCACATTCAGTTTTGTTTTTTAACGTTTAGTATTTTTTCTTCTATTTTTATGTCAGTTAAGTGTTCTGTTTTGTTTGCTTCTCCAGTTTAATATTTATTTCATACACTTTTCCTTCTTTTCCTTCAAATTTTATTTGGGGCAGAGTGATTATGAAACTATTGCTGGTAAAGTTTCATGCACAAACGTTGCAGCTCCACCCCCTCCACCACTGTTGCGAACACCACATCCTCCACCAGTGTCCCGAACACAACCCCCTCCATGACAGTGTTAGAGCACCACGCCCTCCAACCAGTGTCCACTTTACTCCACTATTGGCCCAGTAGCCACTGCTCCACCCCCACCCCTCACCCACCCACTCACACACACACCAGCTTTCCCATCTGCTGTGGTAAATTTCCTAACTGGAGACCAGTTATCAGTCCCTGTTGCTTTTGGATATTTATTATTTCTTTATATCTATCATTCCGTATCTGGGAAATAAAGAGAGAGAGAGAGAGAGAGATCATTCTGTATCTGTTCATCTTCTGACTAACTTCACTCACCACAGAGCTCTCCAGATCCATCCCTGTAGCAGCAAACTGCATGATTTCAACTTTCTTAGAGCCAAGTAATATTCCGCTGTGTACCATAGTTTCTTTAACTGGTCATCTGTTCTTGGACACTTGGATTGTTTCCATAATATGACTATTGTGAATAATGAATGTATATTTGTGTGCCTTGAAAATACTTTCTATTCATGGGGAGGTATATGGTAGTTATTATTTTATTGGGTTTCTAATATTTTTATGTATTAGTTGGGAGACAAGTTCTATAAATGTGGGTTGGAGGATCTTTTGCATGTGTCTCATAGCTAATTGATACATACAGCTTGATAGTTCAGATTCTGCAGCAGGTCCTATTGTGTTCAAATCTGAGTGTGGTTGTTACTAACTTTGACCAATATCTATACCCTTCTGTTTTGTTATCTACAAAATGGCAATATTATGAGTTAGATGAAATTCAGTACAAGAATCAAAACCCTTCTAGTACTACCAATATAAAATTTCCCATTATAGTGCTATTTTAAAAGTAGAGGACCCCTTTATTTTCAGTTCAGTTCTGAACTAATTTAACATTCTGTATGTATTAAATTTCCTGGTACCTTTCCTTATAGTACAGCGAGCATGATGCCAGACTGGGCCTGTGAGAGGGTGGCAAGGCTTATGCCTTTGGCTCCCCAGCACCACCTGACCCCGAATCCTGCTCAGCACTGATGGGTGTTGCCCCAGAATTGCCCGTCTGAGGTCCAACCACGATTCCCGGTGCCTGCAGTTCAGGTATCTCTGAGACCGTCCCTCAGCAACCCCTCAGGACTGCTTGAGAGGGTCTTCTCCCAGACTCTTCGACCAACATTTACCCTTATAAGCAAAAAAAGAAAAAAGAAAAAAAAGTTGGACCTCTGAAGTGGTACTCAGGGTACTCACCCCCATTTCTGGCAATTCTCAGACAACTAGTCTGAGTCAAAGCTGAACATGACAGCTACCCAGTATCTTCATTCATTCATTCAAACCATAACACCCAAAAGGAGAGAGAGAACATTAAGAAATTCCCTGTCACGGGGGGGGGGGGGGCGGGGGAAGGTGGGGGGGAGTGGGCAGACAGCACGGTTGTGGGGAGGGAGGGACCCTGGGGCCATCGATGGAGTAGAATGGGCACTGGTGGAGGGATGGGTACTTGAATATTGTATGACTATAACACAGGCATGAAACTCTGTAACTGCACCCTCACGGTGACTCATTAATTAAAAAAAAATAAAAATAAAAATAAAAAAGCTAAGCTGGAGAAAATGGTGCTTCTTGGATGCCAGGGACCACCAGGACCACTCAGGCAGTATGCAGGGACCACCAGGGCCACCTAGGTAATACTCAGGTATCCATCACCAGAGACACTCAGAAAATACTCGAGGACAACCAGAGATACCCAGGTAGTACTCGGGGATCACCAGGGACTCAGCTGGCAGTGCTTGGGGAATCATGGGGTTCAGGGGGATCAGGCCCAGGTTGGGTGCACAAGCCCTGAGCCCTAACCCCTACATTATCTCCTTATTCCATCTTTTTTTAAATTGAAACTTTAGTTTCCATAGTTGAAATCCCATTGCTTTTGCCACCCTTTAGCTAATGATACTTGCATTTCTGTACAAATAAACCAAGGTGCACTGTCTTGAATTTAAAAACCCAATTAATTTGATCAGTAGTCAAATACTTGCTAAGGAATATTTTCCTGAAGTTTGAAATTTTGCAGGTATTTGGATAGAAAATTATGGGCAAGGAAGTAAGTTAACTTCTGGGAGGACAAAAGAAAATACCAGAAATAGTTCCCTAAAAGTCAAATAGTTTATTAAAGAAAAATATGAGCCCAACTTATGGTGTGGTTATGTACAGGTGTGCCTTCTTTACTTGACTTCAGTTTCTTGGGCTCTGCAGATAGTCTGTTCCTTACAAAACAGATGTGGAGCAAGGGGACATTTCACATGTCCATTAGCACCATTTTCCTCACAGCGTTTGCTCATCTCATGCCTGGGCTGCATCTTGGATCTTGACCATTCTCAAGAAAACTTTGTTTTCTCTTAGAAGAGCCATTTCTTCCATTTAATTTGTTTTCACTTTATGAAGATGCCTTTAAGAAGCTCCTAAATAAGGGCTCTTCTGCCCTTGACTTCCTAAAAGAGAAGAAAAACACAAAGTTACCCCCTGAAGTTTTAGTTAAGCTCTAAGTATTCTTCCTCATCTTCCTGCCACTTCTGCCTCTTCCCTTGGAGTCTACCTGTGACCCTTTTGTCTGGTCACCAAAAGGTCATCATAGTAGTTTTGAAACCATGTAAGTTATATTTTGTGCTCAAAGATGATGAGTGCCCATTTTCACACTGGGTACCATTTTTTTTTAAGTTTACTATGCTAACAATCTAATCCTTTATGCTCATGCTTCTCACTGTTTTTCTGAATTTATCTACCCTTTTAGGAAGACTTCACAAGTCCACTGTCCTCTTGCAGGTTTTAGATGTCTGAAACAAATTTCTGCCTCAAGCCATTTGCACTTGAATATTCCCTGGGCAGGTTGATTTTCCCACATAAAACCACGTGAAACACTCCTTGTTTTTTCCCCATTCTTTGTACCCATTCTTGGAAATGACTTCATCATTTCAGAAAGGCCACGATTGCATAATCTATCTGTAATGGTGCAACATCCATCTTTTTGTGTTTCTTCAACCTCCTTTATTTTGCTTATTACGTCTTAGCACTCTGACATGTGATGCATATACTTTCAAATCTGTCTCTTCTCACTAAAGTATTTACTGATATTTACTAACCATCTAGATCAGAAATCACAGCACAGCAAATACTTGACAAATAGTGAAATAAATAATGCAATCCCCAAATGCTGTTCTACTGGGCTAAATAGTTACTAAAAGCTACTTTACTGATTTGTCTATTGAAATAGGAGGTAGGAGATGGGATTAGCAAATAATTGAGATAAACTTCAAGATACAATTTTAATTATTTGTGAGAAGAAATTAATAATGTGCTTTAATATTGTTGTATACAATTGATAAGAATGAGAAAAGTTATTGTTCAGTCTATATCCATTGTAGCATGAACAAATATTTCAACACCCCTCCCCCCAAAAAAGGTGGTGATAACATGGACACTTGAATTCATTTCTTAGCAGAATAGAGAACCTGAAAACAGCTTCTGGATATCACGGATATCTCGTGATCTTGACTGTGAGCATAGTTGGGGGATCCTTTCACATGGATCCCTGCTATCAGCCCATGATCTCATTTATGGTGTCTTGTCAGGGTAGCTTGATATCAATGTGATCCCTGAACCCAAAGAATCCAAGTGTGATCTCCTCAGTCAGTATCTGTGCTCTAGCTCTTCCAGAATCTGAGGCCATGTGTGTGCATGCGAGTGAGGGTGAGAGAAAGGAAAAGGAAAGATGGACATAAGGAATAAGCAAAGCATGAGAAAGTTTGTGCATTAACAGTTACAATCCTATGTCCTTCATTGTTGCCTACTTCCTGTCTTGGTTTGCTTCACCTCGTTGATAGATTTATTTATGGGTTGATCCCGAGCTTCCAGTAGGAGATGATCCGGAAGCTAATTGGTACAATAAATATTGCAACTAATCATGCATCCAGCAAATACTAATGTGGCCCTGCAGTGAATTAGCTTGTGTTGTTCATTGAAACTCTCTATCAATATTCCCATTTATTTGATACTCAACTGTCTTCAAATTCCAGGAAAGAGGTAGAAATATCTTGTCAGGGACTGCCGTTCAATGGTGGGCATCTGGATTTTAATATTTATGTCGTCAAATGACCGTTGTACCTAGAAACAAAAGGAAATTGAGAGGCAGGGCAGTGGGGTGGATTCTTGTCCTGCACATGCTGACCCAGGCTTAATCCCTGGCATCCAATATGGTCCCCTGAGACAACCAGGAGTGATTCTTGAGTGTAGGTAGAGCCAGAAATAATTGCCGGGTGTGACAAAAAAAAAGAAAGAAGAAAGGAAGAAAGAAAGGAAGAGAGAATGAAAGAGAGAAAGAAAGAGAGAAAGGAAGAGAGAAAGGAAGAGAGAAAGAAAGAAAGAAAGAAAGAAAGAAAGAAAGAAAGAAAGAAAGAAAGAAAGAAAGAAAGAAAGAAAGAAAGAAAGAAAGAAAGAAAGAAAGAGAGAGAGAAAGAGAGAAAGAGAGGAAGGAAGGAAGGAAGGAAGGAAGGAAGGAAGGAAGGAAGGAAGGAAGGAAGGAAGGAAGGAAGGAAGGAAGGAAGGAAGGAAGGAAAAGTAAAGATGAGATATCCCTTGCATGGACTCAGAGTAAGTCTTCCAGTGGGACTGTGTCTGTTTTTCTAAAGTTCTGAATTTGAAAACAGTCATACTTTCTCATGCTCACATTACAAATATCTTTACCAGAGGAAGAAAACATGAGTTCATTCCCTCATGCATTTATTTATTCAATAAATATGATGTGAAGTGGAGCAATCTTCACGAAGCTTGCATTCAAGTGATGACAGCAGGTCAAAAACACATGACATCAGTCTCAGGTAGAGAGAGGCAGAGCATTTTGGGGAAATTAGGAAGAGGAGAAGGAGTTTCAGGCCACTCTACCAGAAGAACATCTCCACTATATTGTCCATCACATGTCTTAAGTCTTGTCTTTCTAACCACCAGTACAGTCTGTAACTCAACATGTTTGTTGGCTACTTACATAACATGTTTTTCTTACACAAGAATATTCTCTCTTAAGTCACCTGTGTTCAGTCTTAAGTTACATATGCCTCATTTCTTTATTTTTAAATTTGTATCACTCCTAGCAGTGCTCAGTTCTTAGTCCTCCAACTGTGCTCAAGGATCACTTCTGGCAGGGCTCAGTGGGCCAGATGGTCAAATCCTGGTGGGCTACTTAGCCACTAAGTGCCTTGCCCACTCTGCTATCACTCTGACCCCAAGTGTGCTTTATTCCTATGCAACCAAGTTAGAACCCATTATCTGGTAGAGCACATAATTCATATGTAATAAGTGAAATGAAGGAATTAAATACAAATTTTCCTCCTTTGAATTTATTAGTATTAGTATTACAGTTTCAGTGATCTAACTCAGGGTCTCCACATACAAGGCCTGTGCTCTATCACTGAACCACATCTGCAGCATTTATTCTTTGAATTTTAGAGCATATCATTCACAACATTGAAGCTTTTATTTATATGATTTTGGTCAACTTATTCTAGATTCCCACTGTGCTGCACTGTTATATTTTTTTTTTCTAAATCACATCTCCAACATCAAGATGATGATGGAAAGCTTTTGCTTGCTTGACACATTTTTTCAATCCCACTTGAAAGGCAAAGAATAGTGACATCTCGGTGAGCTAGTAAAGGATGGAAGTCAGCAGAGAGTTTTACCTTCCGGAATACTTCTTCCAGGTGAAGGCGCCAGGAGTATCTTCGGAAGCACCTGACGAGTTGTACAATGAAAAGAGAACCCGTTTCCCTGTGTCTCCAGGACACATTATCTAGGATCAGAGAGAGGGAAGACTCGGGTTTTGATCTTCTCCATTTCATTTATATTTTTGGTGTTTCTTTCTCTTTCTTTCTTTTTACAGAGAGGAATCTGTCTGGGTCACACCCAGAGGGGGTGAGGGCAGTTCCTGCCTCTGTGCTACGGGGTACTCCTGTTGGTGCTCAGGGACCGTTTGCAGTGCTAAGGATCAAACCAGGGTCGTCTGCAAACAATATTCTAACCCCTGTACTATCTCTGTGGCCCATTGTTACTTTTTTTCTTTTTTTAAAAAAAACTTGCTTTCAGAATGAGCTGACTTGTTGAAGGGATGCACTTATGACTTAACACTGACACATTTTCTACAGAGCGGCAGCAACAATAAAAACCTGTCAAAGGCTGAACTAAAGAGACAGCTCGTTAGAATTGCAGGAGACTGTAATAGTGATCTCATTGCATTCTTGAGACTTAATTTCTACAATGTGCCTTCTGTATGTCCACTTCGTTTTGAAAGAGGGCATTAAAAAACCACTAAAATGATCCTCTTTTACACAGAAAAAATAAAAATAGAAGCTCAGAAGTATTAAAGAATTCGTCCACATTTATAGAGTGAATAAGCAGCAAAACTGACTTGGCTCCAAGGATGTCTACAGAGTTTGCCACTCTGCCTTTCAATAAACAATAGATCATTTGGGGCTGGAGAGACAGTCCAGCAGGGAAGGCACTTGCCTGGGGTTTGATCCTAATACACCAGGTGGTCACCAGAATAGCATCAGGAGTGATATCTTCGTGCAGAGCCATGAGTAAGCCCTGAGCATAGCTAGGTTGTGGCGCAAAAACCAAAAATTAAAAATGAATGAGATGAAACCTCTGGAAGAAAGAGTTTGTGGCATGAATTGCAATGTTGTTTTCACAGAGATATACTTATCTTCAAATTCATTAAGTTATCTGTCTGTGTAAATATGTACAGTTATGTGGTATATGATAAACCTCCATCAAGTGGTTTTAAAAAAAAAATCTTAAAACAAAACTCCCCCAATTAGAGAAATTCTAATGCAAAGCCTTTTATGTTGATTTCCAAGAATTTAAACATTGTTCTTCTATTGCTGTACTGTAAACCCCAGAGTACTATTTTTTGCTTCTTTTAAAAGAGCATCCATAGTATTGCTGGAAGCACTCCAAGTGACCACAGAGGGGAAATGTGGAGGAAAAAAGCTATAGCCAATCACCGGAGAAACCACTGCCAGTCTAGGACCCATAAAAACGTTATTCAGAATATTAAATGGATTTAATAAGAAACCGAATCAATCAATCAATTGTAGATGGTAAGGGGGCATAAATCTGATGGTAAATCTAATCTTTGTATTGGATTATTTTAGTCTTGTATATGTCTTTGGCTATACAGAGTAGCACTTATAATAGATGTACATTAAAAAGTTGGGGGATTCTGTCTTTGTAGCTAGGATAAAATGCAAAATGTGGGGCTGGAGTGATTGCACAGCGGGTAGGGCATTTGCCTTGCATGTGGCCGACCTGGATTTGATTCCCAGCATCCCATATGGTCCCCTGAGCACTGCCAGGAGTGATTCCTGAGTGCATAAGCCAGGAGTAACCCCTATGCATCACCAGGTGTGACCCAAAAAGAGCAAAAATATGCAAAATGTATTGAGAACACTCAAAATGTTCCCCTTATCATCATGCATGGACTCTTGATTTCCCTTCAGAGGGGGCTCTCGACCAACAATTGTATGGGCACATACGTGGGGTCGAGGAGTAGAAGGCAATGAAGTCCTTCTCAATGTGTGTTCTGGAAACAGCGTCCTCCTGTGTGTTCTGGAGCAACTGTGCAGAACTGTCCATCCAGGCGGCAGATGCAGAATCAGACACCTTCACTTCCCCAAGATTTACTGTGGACACACCAATACACCATGCTGAGTGCCACTTTCTCATGGGTATTCTGATCAGATTCTCTCTTTCTCTGTGTCTCTTTCTATCTCTGTCTCTGTCTCTGTCTGTCTGTCTGTCTGTCTCTCTCATACACACACACACACACACACACACACTTTGTCTTCTTTCTGTTGTCATGAGCAAATTAATTGTGCCAATTAATAGTGACCACATTGTATCAATAAGCAAGAACACTAGGAGCCCTGGAATTTTCCATTTGCTCACCAGCAAAAGAGCTAAAGCCTTAACTACATAATGTCAGAATATAGTTACCCATTTTCAGTGAAATCATTTCTGCCTCACTTTCTGCCCTCAAACATATTTCCCCCAACTCCGGAGATCACTGGAATCAGAAACAAAGTTTTGATGATGCTTCCAGGGTAAAGTGTCTCCCTGATTCCTTTCCCTTTCTATGACTAAGAAAGTGAAAAGATGCTGCCTGTCTTCCTGCTGTCCCTTTTCAATGAAATTCTTCTAGCCTGTGTTGAAAACATTTGCAGCCTCAGCTGTCATGAGCATGCTCTCGTTCCGGCTTGAATATTTGTGCTTAACTTTGATTTGGGGGTACCGGCTTAGCTCTCACATCACTTGCCATGGATCTGGATCGATGGACTAGAAGCTACCAGGAGCATGTTTATAACAGCAGCCCCCCTAGTGGTGTTTCCTACAAGTCCTGATCAGCCTTTTGGCCCTCACAGGGCTCAGAGACTGATCTTGGATCCCGCTCGGGCACCCCTACATCTGCAGGACCCAACCTTAGGCAATTCTGCCTCTGGACTCACCTCCACGGCAGGCCTGGATGATGATGACCTTGGGTTTATCCTTCAGGTGGGAGCAGTTGCGGTTGTTGAAGATCTGGAAGATGGTGTCGTAAGGCAGCATGTCTGGCTCTTCGTCGCTATGTGCGGTGCCACAGATGCCCTCCAGGAGGCCGTGGGACATGAGTACCAGGAATGTGCTGTCCGAGGACCTGTGCTCTGGGCGGGCGGCAAATGCCTGCAGCACAGACTTCATGTCCTACAATAGGGGCATTCTTTAGAAGGGCCCGCACAACATCAGGGGCCTGTTTGGCAACAACAATGAGTAGCTGGCACCTCCCCTGGCACCTCTGCAAAGTGCTCCCACACGTTGTGGTGCTCTCACTTTTCCTTCATGGAGTCGGTGTTCAGCTCTCAGCTCCTACCATCACTGCACAAACTTACCCCTTGGTGCACTTGGTATTGGGTCATGGTGGCTGGTCAGCCTTTTCCTTTCCCTCTAGGCCTTTCCTTGAGTTGCCTTGGTGCAGAGCGCCTCTTCCTTCCAAGCCTTCTCCTCCGTGCTGCCTCAACTCAGCCTCTCACACAGGCTTTCTTCTCCCTGCCACCCGCCAGCCCGGCTGGTCCCCCTGTGTCTCCTGCTCCAGTTTCACACTCAGCTCAGGCCCTGGGGCCTAGGAAAGTTATTCACCTCCTTTTGGAGCTGCAGTAATCTTGGCTGTCTGGGGTCAGCTCCTAGCCTTTTCCTCCCATGACTCCTCCTGGCCTTTCTGGCAGACCGTCTTCATCCTCACCCACCAATTTGCTTCTGTGTGTGTGTGTGTGTGTGTGTGTGTGTGTGTGTGTGTGTGTGTGTGTGTGTGTGTTCTAGATATCTAACACAGGGCCTCAAACACACAAAGCAAGTGCTCTGATCCTGAACATTGCATCTTTGCCATCTCCTTTTTTCCTTCCTTTTCACTTACATTTTACCCCTCTAAGGACACATAGACACCACATCCTGGAAATGACCTATTTTGTGTGGATTTGGGTCACCGTCTGCCGACTGAATGGAGATCACGGGAGCTGGGAGTTTGCCATGTTCATTATAGACTTCATTCCCGGGACCAGGAGCATGGGTGCTCCTGGGGGACCCCTGCCTTGATGCTCATGGGGACTCTAGAGGCGGAGGCTCATCTCATTTTTGAGTTTAGAAGAAACATTGATTTCACTTATGAATTCTTTTTATTCTGTAAAAGCATCTACTTATGCCTTGACACAGCTACTCGCAGAGGCCAGGGCTGTTCGAGTGTTTTCCTGCCATAGTGAAGCTGATGTGTAGAGAGGAGGCTGTGTGTTGATGCTTCTGTGTGTTGTTTCCTGCCATGATAAAGCTGATGTGTAAAGAGGCGGCTGTGTGTCAGATGCATTTGTCTGTTGCTTTTTGCCATGGTAAAGCTGATGTGTGTTGGATGCGTTTGTCTGGGGCAGGTGAGGACCCCTTACCTTGGCTGTGAGCTGCTGTTCCACCTCCACTGTGTAGTCGAGGCTCTCAAGCAATGTCTTCATCTCTGTGACGTCATTCTCAGCCCCACTCCGGAGAGAGAGATGATCAAACGCAATATTGCATATGATGAGAGCCAGGCGTGTGCGTTCCCCTTTCTCCTTTATGGGGTATATCTGCAGAGCAGGGGTGGCAGTGAGTCTGACCTGCCCCCATCTCCTTCAAACTTCCACCCACCCATCAGTGCTCCTATGTGAGGGGCTGAAACAACCATTCTCTTCCTGAGTCTCCATGAGGAGATGCAGCCCTTCTCTCCTAATGACATGGATTGAGTTGCCAATAGAAAAATATGTGAATTAGAAGAGAACTAATCTTCAAGAGTCTACAACAAAATCCACTATGTAGCTAGGATAGTGAGTCAAGAATCCTTAGAAGACTTAAGATCAGAAGAATACATCTAAAATAATCAATATGCTCTCCTCTTTTTTTATCTAGTCAAATCATTCTTCATATTTTTAATCAAAGTCAAATTTCATAAAAATTAGGAAAGATTTTTATTGGCTTTAACTAAAAATGAATATACCTTAAGATCCAGTGTCACTGGTAACATTCTTCTTATATTTGTTTTGTTTGGGTGCCACATCTGGTGGTGCTCAAGGCTTACTCTTGGTTCTGCATTTAGGGATCCCTCCTGGCAGCTCTCAGGGGTCCATTTGTGGTGCCAGGGATTGAACTTGGCTCAACTGTGTGCAAAGCAACTGCCTTACCTTCTCTACATCTCTCCAACCTCAGTAACATTATTATTTTAATGCTGTTTTTAAACACAGAAATATATGATTCTTCATAGACTTTATTTTTCAATAGTTTTATAGCCAGGATTTTCATCTAGGATGCAAACAATTACTACTCAGCCATGGTATCTTATAAATATTTTGATTCCATGACTACAGTTAAGTTGGTCATCAATCCCAAATACACAAAGGGCAAGTTAAGTGAACCAAGCCAGAGATCTGCACTGTGTCTTGGGTTGAAAGGGAATTTAAATCTTGAGTGGAATGGCATTACCTTCTCCTTATCAAAAACTCTATCACCATTCCAGTCCCCACCCTGCATTGTTTTGTTTGGAATGCGTTTAATCAGAGCAACGGTTCTTCTGGCTTTCTCTATAGCGCGTGCAGAGTATAGTACCTCTCCATTCCGTTCTTTACAAAGTTTCTGGTATTCTTCATAAGGACAAAGATTAAGGGTGTCTTCAGATTCTGCAGGCTCAGTTGATGTGGCTTGAATTTCTGAAAGTTCTGCAGAATATATCATATAATACAAGTTCTGTTAGCTGCCTCTGTGAAAATCGTACCCAATTTTATGGAGGAAGGAAAGCTAGAGGAGGTGATTTCTTTCTTGTGGTGGTTAAAACAATTCAATTTGTCATATATCAAGTGTGTGTCTCAAAAATATCCTATTAATCAATAATGTGTGGTCAGGCCCAGAATGATAGTACAACAAGTAGGGCATTTGCCTTGCACACGGCTGATCTGGGTTCAACCCCTGGCATCCCATATGGTCCCCCAAGCACTGCCAGGAGAAAGTCCATAGTGAAGAGCCAGAAGTGACCCCTTATGATTGCCAGGTGTTTGACACAAAAAGACAAAATTAAATTAAAAATAACATGTGGTCAAATTCCTTGAAGGATGGACAATTTTTTTTTAACTATGTAGAGAGAGGTTCTAGGTATATCTCTGATATGTAACATGAGGTGGTATGCTATGACAAAGATAGATGGGAAGATTTCTTATTAGAGGAAGCAGGATCCATGTCCCAAATCCATGCCTGGCCCACACAACACACACTGCTCATAAACTACAAACATGTAACATGCAGCTCAGTGGCTATAGTTCCAGCAATCGCCCTTTAACGAATCAACTAAGAAGTAAAGTCGACCACTTCAATACAGCAGGGATGCCTAGTGACTACAGTTCCCATGTCCACATGATCACTGCTGGTCAAAGAGTATAGCATATTCTCTTGCGCTTGTTTCTAAACTGTGGGAAATTCAGCACCTTGTTTTCAACCAATGTTTGAAAGTGTGAGAAAAAGTGCTCTTCCCTTTGGGGAAAGAATCGCTGACTTGTCCTGTCCAAAGTCCTAGAGAAGTGAAACAGAATTAGACAGTGCTTGTTTACGTAAGATACTGGAAAGTCCAGAATTTTCCCTGAGAGGAGGAAGGAAGAGGAATTCATCTGCAAAAATCAGAAGAAGCATAGCAGGATTTTTCATTATGAATGGGAAAGTGTTGGATATTAACCCTAAGTACTTTAGGCTTCATCAGTGAATTGCCCCTTTTCATCCCCCTCAGAGAAGCTTATAGTGCTCTTGTGAGCACCCCTAATCCCCTGAGTTTGTCTTTAACCTTTTTCTTCGTGTTTTACCTCTCATCCTCAAAATTCCCCGAAGTCAGTCTTGGTAACTTATAAGCCAACATTTTTTGGTAACTCTGGACTTTGTATTTGTGGTGAATTACCACTTTCCACGTGCTCAGATGGAGCCTCACTCACGAGCGAAGTCCCACGGAACCGAGGCAATTCGGAATTTTCAGATCTTGGACTCTGGACTCAATGGGACCTGGGAGCAGAGATCCTCTGTCTGCTTCCCCCAATCTCTGGCGACCAGGGGGTCACACCTATAAGCCACCTCCTGCTGGAGCCAGATCATCTCCTCATCAGCCACCCTCCAGAACTCATAGCTGCTCCTCCCGTAAGGGAGAATAAAATGAGACCCCCATAACTATGCCACCGGACTCTGCACCAGGGGTACCCCAGAGCGGGGCGGGTGAGAGCCCTCCCTGCCCCAAGGAACCTAGCTCTGGCAGCCGACCTATCCACTATCCCACCAATGCCATGTTCCAGGCCGCTTTCCACACGCTCAGGCCAAGCCTCACGCATGAGTGAACATATTCCTAGACTATTCAGCAGCTGCTTCACAGCACACGACACATCATCATAAAGGGCAATATATATATATATATATATATATACATATACATATATATATGTATATATATATATATCAGAGAATCCGGCAAGCTACTGAGAGTATCCCACATGCACAGAAGAGTCTGGAAAGCTCCCCATGGCATATTTGATATGCAAAATACAGTAACAATAACAGGTCCATTCCCCTGACCCTGAAAAGAGCCTCCAATCGTTGGGAAAAACAAGTAAGGAGAGGCTTCTAAAATCTCAGGGCTGGGAAGAATGGAGTTGTTACTGGTGCCCGCTCTAGTAAATCAATGAACAATGGGATGACACTGATACAGTGATACCTGCTTTTCTATTTCCCCTATAGCTTTTCATAGTTTACTATAGAGCGGTATTCTTTGCTTAAACACAGAAAGACTACTAATGCTATGCTCCTAATATTTGGGAGTTAATTGACTGAAATTTATCTACTCCTGGGCATCTGCCATAATTACTTGACTCAGCTTTGGTTGCCATACTTACTAGTCCCCAAAAGGGGGATTCTACTGTAGGACTGGGATGGACCCATGGAAAATCCCAGTCGGAGAATACGTTTCCTTACTGAAAATCTGCTCTGTTCCTAGACTGTTTACATGTTTGGTGACTCTCTCTAAATTAGCATATACCATTTCCTTATGATCATAATGAGTCAATGTCTAGATCATGTTTGAAGATCAAACTGAGAAACTGACTGGTTTTCTATCTTATATCAGAATGTAAAATTGGCAAGAAAATGAATCTTTTATTACAACGTAATAAATATTACAGAGTAGACTGATGTCCAAAGAGAGTTTCTATTAGCCTGGCAGACCGCAGAAAGAAATTAGAGAATTAGGAGGTTAGATTAAAAATTTCATATCTGAGGCTTACCCATTACCCGAGGAAATGCTCAGAAATTCTTGAAATTGATACAGAAAGGAAGGGATTGGGGCAAGTAAAGAAGTCCTCTCCCCTCGAAGGTAGGAATTTAAATGGCGAATTACATTGCTGGGCACTGAGTTTGCATGTACATAGAAATTTGCCAAATAAAATTTGTCAGGAAGTAGTGAAGACATTTTAATTCACACACCATTCCATTCAGATGATGCTAGGAGAACTACCACTGTTATATCTACGATGAAAGAGTTGGCCAGGGCCTTTATGATAAGTCCAGCTCACCCAGTCTCCTGGCTCATCGAATCAGTGTCTCTGGGTTGGGGAGGATCACTGTGTATGTTCTGTGTGCATAGATCTCCAGAAGAACTTCGATCCCTCATGAGAGGGTCTGTTCCTTCCTCCTGTCTGCCTCTTTGCATGCTCATGGGATCGCTTCAGTTTAGTTCTAAACTTGATTTGTGGTGTGTATGGGAAGGTTTGGGCCATACCTAGTGATACTTAGGAGCTGCTCCAGGCTGTGTATTCATACTTTGACCCTGGCAATGCTCAGGGGATCATCTGATGCTAGGAATCAAACTAGGGCTGGCCACATGCAACACGAGTACCTTGGTTCCTATATAATCCATCCAGCCTAAAGCTTCATGCTTATTTCAGTACTCAATGTTTGAAAAAATAATTTTGAAGCCTCATATACATCAACTAATTTCAATTTGCTATATTCTAGTTTTCTTTAAAAAATATTTCATTGTTTCTGTCTCATGCCAGGTTTATAAAAGGGAATAAGCCAGTTTTTAGCACAAGAGTCAGTTTAAATATTAATAAAATGACAGGCTAGAGCATAGGCTTCCCTCTGGAAAGGAGGAGAATTGGATTTCATAGCAGTATTCCCAGTGGGAGTGTCTCCTCTCCAGAAAGAAGGGCTTACTGAAAACATGTATTGGATTTAATGAAGTCTCTACAATTTCTGTTGCTTTTTCTTTATTATTTCTTATTGTTACTTATAAGCTAATATTTTGGGATGGAATTTCAAGAACACTGATACAAATTGAATGTGTCGCTGGTAGGCATGGGGCCTGAGGAAATGTATGCCTACTAATATTCATAATTTAATCTGAATGTTTTAATCTTTCAGAATACCAATACACCATATTGGTATTCTTCTGATCATGTTTTCTAAATATAGGAAGGTGTAAGTACTGCCAAGTCATAGGGAGAACAGGTACTAAATAATAACTATGGTAGTGCATATGCTTCTCCTGCATGTTCTTCATTAGTTTATTCTGTAATTATTATTTACCTGTAATGTGCCTAGCACTCTTCCAGGAACAATCACCTGTTGGTGAAACAAGCATTTATGCACTTGATTAAGAAACATAGTGGAAAGTGGCCATATTAATGAGACAAAGGGGATAAAGTGGAAGCAATTTTAGGGGGCCATCAAGTATCAAATTTTAGTTACCCTACTTTTGTGTCACCACAAGTTTCCAAGCGGACATGCAGAGAATTCTGGAAGAGCTCTGACATCCTCAGACTCCTCAGCATGTGTGAGTGTGGTCAGCCTCGCCTCACAGAGCATGTGAAGAAGTTGCTGCTGGAAGCACCAACTGAGAATGAAGATGGGGAGATGCTGTCTAAGGATTTGGGAAGCGTGGGGTCATGTGACATCTGCAGGTGCAGAGCCTGGATCTGGTTCAGGTGTCCCTCACCACTCTGCATTGAGTAGCAGGACCCACTTCAGAGCTAATTGGAAAGGGGATCCCCTCTCCCAAGTGCTTTCTCCAAGCATGATGGGTGCCTCAGTGAAACATTACTGGATGAGAAGAAAAGCGGAGAGGAGACCAAAGAAGACCCTGGAGGAAGCCAGATAGATGCTGGAAAATTAGGACCTTCCCTAAATGATTCCAGTCTCACCTGGGGTTCCAGTGGCATTTCTGTGGCCTTTGAGGAAGACATCTGTGAGGACTTCGCCAACCTCAGAGCGGCGCTCTCGAACACAGCGCATCAAGACATGAAGCTTCTTGTCACCTTCGGCTTCGTCGAATCTTTGCTTCTCTTCTTCTCTCAGTATCAGGACCCTTTTTTGTACCAGCTCTTCCGCAGCATCAGTCATGATCTTTTTGCCAATTCTTTGAAATATCTTAGAGGTTTTTTTGCCTGTGTCAGAAACACAAAGTTTCCTTTAGCTGCAGGCATCAATTAAATTTTTTTTCCTGTATTTTGAGTTCCCTATTATGTGAAATGCCCCTGACTTTTCCACTCTTCCCAGTAGAATTCTACCAGTCATAACCTTATTCCAGTATATGGTCAAAGTTTTACAGTCACCTAAAACTTTTTCAGTAGATCCTTCACTTTTTTTAAAAAAATTATGACTTTGGTCTTAACACCAGCTTCCAAGAACGCAGTAATTTCATATTTCTCTTTCACTCTCCCTCTTCTTCACAATAATGATGATGGTCTCCTGAAATGTTGACTCCAAGAAAAGCGCAAACTCTTGTCTCCTCTGTCAGTTCCTCTAATTGTGGTGTCTCTTCTCTCCTCTGGCAGTTCCTTGATTAATGTGCAATGTCCTTAAATCCCATGTTTGAACCTATATACCAGTGCTTCTTCTCAGTTCTATGACATTTAAAAGCACTACTATGTTTGCTGAGGGCATGAATTAATGAATAAGTGAATGGATATATCTAGATTTCCTAATACTTTAAAATTTTATTTCAATCAAAATTCAAAATTGAAGATAATCTGATGATGAGTCTTTTAATATAGTATATTAACCTGATGTTAAGTTAACTTATTAATATCTAAAGTCATCTTTATTTTTGTTGGGGGAATGCACAAGTTAAAGTAAGAGATATTTCTGGACTGGAGTGATAGGACAGTGGTAGGGCATTTGCCTTGCACAGGGTCAACCTAGGTCCAATCCCTGGCATCCCATATGGTCTCCCATCCACCGCCAGGAGTGATTCCTGAGTGAAGAGCCAGGAGTAACCCCTGAGAATCACCAGGTGTGACCCAAAAAACCCAAAAAACAGCAATAGGTATTTTATGTTAGTGCTAAATTTAATACAGTGATAATTTATACACGTATATCTATAAATATATATATATCTATAAATATATATATACATACATACGCATACACACATATATGTGTGTGTATGAGAGCAGAGTGCCTATAGTTCTCAGTTTATTCTACAAAGGTTTTCCAGTTCATCTATATGTAAATATAACCTAGATAGAAAATAACATTTTGGGGACCAAAGTGATAGTACAGGGTAGGGTGTATGCCTTGCACCTGACCAACTGGCATTCGATGATCCTAAGCATCCCAAATGGTTCCCCAAGCACCACCAGGAGTAATTTCTGAGTGCCAAACTAGGAGTAACCCCTGAGTATCACTGGTAGAGGACAAAAGCAAAAAAAGAGAAAGAAAGAAAGAAAAAAGAAAGAAAGAAAGAAAGAAAGAAAGAAAGAAAGAAAGAAAGAAAGAAAGAAAGAAAGAAAGAAAGAAAGAAAGAAAGAAAGAAAGAAAGAAAGAAAGAAAGAAAGGAAGAAAGAAAGAAAGAAAGGAAGAAAGAGGGAGGAAGGGAGGGAGGGAGGGGGAAGGAGGAAGGAAGGAAGGAAGGAAGGAAGGAAGGAAGGAAGGAAGGAAGGAAGGAAGGAAGGAAGGAAGGAAGGAAGGAAGAAAAAGAAAATTACAGTTTCTAAGGAAAAAGTGCTATTACATAAAACAAAGTCATCGTTGGGCCCAAATTTCCTAATGATGAATAACCTCATTCATTGTCCATATTTTCTTGAATTATACACAAATGCTTAATGGTTAAATACTATTAGAAAGAAACCTTGAATTTACAAAACATGAATACCAAAAAAACAACTTAATAACAGCTATTGTTTCTTGGTGTTATCTGATATAGTGATTAAAAAATACAAATAATATAAACCATTAACTTTACAAACTCATGCACTAAATATTTGCCAATATTAATATGCCATACCTTCACAATATTCCAATAATCTAGTTCAATATTTCCCTATCATATAGTTCAATCAAATAAAATGCTTTGGGATTTAAATCCTACTCTGATATCGCATCCTTTACAATTAACCATGACTAGTTCAGCAATAAGAGTTCATGTTTATTGAACCTCTGTTGGTGCCAATTGATTTACATGAATCTTCTCAAGATACTTTATTAGCAGAAATCCCATGTAGCAAGCGTTTCAGCATGTCTATTTTATAAAGAAAGAATCAGAAGCTACCTAAATAATTGACCTAAATTTTGTTTGTTGTACATCGTATATATATATAGAAAATGGGGATAAGGTTTAGGACCCACTAACCCCACACATCACCCTATACTCCACAATATTTGGTCAAGTGTTACTTAGGGTCAAGCCACTTAAAGTGTGGGTCACAACTGCATGTGGAATCATGTAACTGAAGCGGTAGTTAGGAAAAACATTATCATCATCATTATCATCATCATCATCATCATCCCGTTGATCATCAAATTTCTCGAGCAGTCTCAGTAATGTCTCCATTCATCTTAGCCCTGAGATTTTAGAAGTGTCTCCTTACTCGCCCTTCCCAATGATGCCACACTGGAGGCTCTTTCAGAGTCAGGGGAAGGAGACCCAGCATTGTTACTAGGAAAAACATGGCAATAGTAAAAGGTTTCTGAATGTGCAATGCCCAAAACTTATTTCCAAAATGAACCACTTCGGGCCCTGGAGAGATAGGACTGGAGTTACAGAACTTGCATGCAGTCAACCCTGGTTCTATATCTGGCATCACATGTGTCCCCTCCCTCCCATTCCCCCACCCCCCCTCAAAAAAAACAGGAGTGATCCCTGAGCACAGAGTCAGGAGTAAGTCCTGAGCTCTGTGGAATGGGTCCAAATCCCATCCCTAAAATATCAACCCTGTCATGAATCTAAAACGTTTCTGGCAGTGCTTGCCTATGCTGCACGGTGGAAAAAGGAGTCACTTCTGGGAAAAGATTTGTTTTTTCATTATGTAGCTTAGATAATTGGTTATAGTAGCACTGACATTTATGGCTGATGTGCAGTTTATTTCGTCTCCAACAAAGTGCCTGGGACCCTCCACTACAAACCCTTATGTTACTTCTGGACCATCATTTCATTCCCTACTGTTGCTCCCCACCTGCTGGGTAATCTCAGGCACTGTATCATTATATCACTGTCATCACGTTGTTCATCCCATTGTTCATCCCATTGAACAGGCAACAATAACGTCTTCATTCTTCCCAGTCCTGAGATTTTAGCAGCCTCTCTTTACTCGTCTCCCCCAGGCTGCCATATTGGAGGCTCTTTCAGGGTCAGGGGAATGAGACCCATTATTGTTACTGTTTTTGGCATATTAAATACACCACGGGTAGCTTGCCAGGCTCTACCATGCGAATCTCAGGCAAGTGAGGGAAATTTTCAGAGGCCCTGATTTAGGGACAAAGAGATAACGTGAAAGGTAAGACACTGGCCCTGTCTATTTCCAAGCAGGTGATATCATAGTTCTCTGAAAGAGTAGCATGGCAGAAACACAGTTTTCGCAACATAGCATGCAGTGTGAGAACAGAAAATTTGAAAAATTGCAGGCAGCTATCAGATGAATTCCTCTATTTATGTCTATTTCCCTTCTCTCTGCTTTCAACTAGGTAGTGAAATGTTGACAGGAACAAATGGTATCATGAGAATTAAGATAAGCAATAAAGCTGAGGCTGAAATCATGCCTTTGGGAAATTAGTAGAACAATGAATAAGTATATGTTAAAAGGCAGAAAAAAGCTTAAATCACAGACATTTGACCATCAACAGTACTGGAAAGCCATTAAGTATTGCTAAATAAGAAAATTGCATCAGATACTATTGTAGGCAGAAAGTTAGGGGGTGTCCTGGGAACAAACTTTTAGGAAACCACAAAACAAAAATAAAAAACGTTGCTCAGTCCTGAAGTAGTCCAAAGGCATGATCTCTTTAGAGATGGGGAATCTGAGGAATGACCCAGATGAGGAAACTGAGGTACTTGCTAGGGCGGACCCCTCAGATGTGGAGAAGCAATGGGAGACTCTAAAGGTCTTGATAAGGATATAAGAGGACTGTCAAGGTTTTCCCTGTGACAAGGCCCAGATTCACTCTCCTGTGGGCAGAGAACTCCAGGCCAAGACCACTGGGAGGATTTGTCGAGAATCTTCTCTCAAAAGCCTTCCTCTGCTTTTTCTTGAACAGATATTCCTCTCACATTTCTATAAATAAATCTCTTTCCAAAAACCCTATTTTTCTTCATTATTTTGATTCCTTCTAAATTCTTAGCTACAAGGGAAGGTGATGTACCAGGGAGGTAAGTGACAGAGCAGAGTGGATGGACGCAGCCCCTGGTAAATCTGTTCACTTACTTGATCACTTTAAATCCTCCCCATCAAAATGGCATCCAATCAAAATAGAGAATGGGATAGCAGGATGGGGGTGGGGGGTGTTGCAGCACATAAAGGAAGCTTCAGATTTTCTCTCATGTGTCCCTCTCCCTCTCCTTCTAATTCTCCTCCCTTTACCTCTTCCCCTGACGTCTTATCCTCCTCTTTAGACCAAACCCATCTACCTGAACTGTATAATAAACTAATTTCTGAACTTTCTGAGATTTGTATGCAATTTTTCCATACAGTTCTCAAGAATCCAGGAGAGCAGGAAAAACCTGCTTCTGTAACTAACTTTCCATCTGACTCTCCTCCCCTGCAAAAAATAATTCCATGAGTCCATGGCTCCCAGAGAACTCAGCATTGGTGCCCAGTTCCCTGAGCCAGGAAAAAAGACCCAGTGGACTTTAGTCGCAGCTCGACAGCTGCCGCATGGGGCTAGCGAGACAGAAGTGTCAGCCATGTAGATGCTCCAAGCCACTTTGCTAGTCCTCATCCAAGCCAGGTACCTCCCAGATGACCCAGGTAGGTCAGCAGAGAGATGAAAGCATTCTCCTCCTGCCTTGGGCGCCCTCCCTCGATCCCCATTTGGCCACATCACCTGCAACAATGCAATATCAAAACTGAAAAATAATCAGATTATCTTCTCCTTATACCATTAACCCTGGACTGGAGCGATATCACAGCAGGTAGGGCTTGCATGCGGCTGACCTCGGTTCAATTCTTCCATCCTTCTTGGAGAGCCCAACAAGCTACCGAGAATAACACATCTGCACGGCAGAGCCTGGCAAGCTACCCTTGGCGTAGTCGATATGCCAACAACAGTAACAACAAGTCTCACAATGGAGATGTTACTGGTGCCCGCTTGAGCAAACAGATGAACAATGAGACAACAGTGCTACAGTGCAATAACATTAATCCAACAACAAACAGACCAAACCAGCCACAGAGAAATGTCAGCTGTTCTCTGAGATTATAAATGCCTACAGTTACAATTGAGAAATTTTAAATTGAAAAATTTGCAAAGCCAGAGGGGAAATAATCAGCATTTTGAAAAGTGATCTACGATCTACAAATGTATCAGGCTGCTGCAAGGTGTATTAATCACTGCTTTATTGAAGCTCTTCCTTTAAGCTGGCAGGGCAAGCCACAGAAAGGGTGAGACTCCGGAGTCCTTCTCTGAAGGTGTTTCAGAATAGGACCTGGCGACCTGTGCAGGGTGAACTGCAGGGCCGACCCCAGAGGCAGAGCTAGTGGACGTGGGGCCGCAGTGCATGGGATCCTGCCTGAGCAGGGGGTGCAAAGAGCTGGGACTGTGGGTCCCATTCAAGACCTGGTCTGTCCTGCCGGGAAGGGGGCAGCGAGGGCTGACTCCAAGCATCTCTGGATCTGATTCCTGGAGTGTATTTCTTGACCCTGCGACTAATCTGGAATGAAGAAGAGGAAGCAGCAGTTTCAGCATGCTGGTAGAAGCTTCCAGGGTTCCTGCTACACCACTTGGTTTGCTTGTTCTCAACGGTGTCTTTGGTGACCAGAGTCGAAGAGAAAGGAAAGCATGTCTTCTGCACTCTGGGCTCTGGGGAAACTGCCCACCACTTTCTCCAGCCTCTCCCCCTTCAATTCAGAGCATCTGAAGGGCCAGAACTCACTCTGGGCATGGGCTGCCTTCTCCTGCCTCACAGCTGGGAATAAAGAGTTGGGGAGACCAAGCCCGGGATTCCTGGCAGGACAGGCCCCCTACTCACCAGCCATCGTCACAGCTCAGTGTCTCTGCTGCCCGGCTGCTCAGAGAGCCTGCAGAACTGAAACTGAAAGTCCTCAGCCTTTTCTTCAAGCAGGGAACTTAAGGGTGGAGCTTCTGGTCAGAGCTAGGGAATTCCCCAGGAATTGCCAGGAAATTCCTGGGCTCAGAAGTTTCCCTATGTTTGGCAACAAAAGATTTTATCCTACGTAAAGGGAGGAAAAAGGGGAATGACAAAATGTTTACCTGCAGGTGAGTATTGTCTTTCTCCTTATGATCCCTTGGCATGTATTCCTCTGTTTAAAACACAAATTAAGGAAGAGCTAGAGATTGTTGCAGTTAGATAGTTAGGAGGAGTCTGGTGATGAGCTTTGGGGAAAATCATAAAACTTATGAAATTGCCCTTCCCTGAAGTAGTCCAAAGGCATAAAGATAACTTCCCTTTGAGGTGCAAATCCTGAGCTCTTTAGAGATGGAGAAACTGAGGCACCACCCAGAGAAGAGAAAGGAAAAGGAAGAGCTATGGGAGAATCTAAAGGTAGTGCTTCACATTTAAATGCATGCCAATTACTAGCTGTAATTTTATGTTCTGTTCTTCTGTGTTAAATACCCCTTTAAAACAATTTTTTAAAGTGCATACATTTGGGATATAAAAGTATTATTGTCCATAAAATACAGAAGTCTCTAGAATAAATGTTAATGCTGTTAGTGTAAAGAAGGACAGACCTGATTTCTCTTTAAAACCAGTGACACAAATAAAAAAAATCAGAAAATTAAAAAAATAATAATAAAGGTAGTGCTTGAGGTGAGACACTGGCCTCGTATGTGTTAGAGCCCAACCAAGTCACTAGCCTCCCTGAGTGCTGAACTAGGAGTAAACCTTGAGTCCCACCACAAGTGGCCCCCAAACAATACAAAATATATGAACAGCACTTCCAGAGTCTATGGAGGCCCTCCCTGGGACGATGCACAGATTAACTTTCATGTATCAGAGAACCCAGGGCTAAGCCAATTTGCAGATTTGCAGCCACTCTGCAGAAGCTCCTGCTCAGAGAACATGTTTTCCTCTCGGCCTCTGTCCTCACACTTCCCTGAGTGCTTTTCTTTCAACAAAGACTATGTTGCTTCACTATTTTGCATCTTCCTAAAGTTCTTATCTGCCTGGAATGCCTGTGCAGAGGAAGAACTAACTTGCCTTTACTGCAAAGAGCTGTTCCTTGCTCAGCCTGAGTCCATGGCCCCCCAGAACTTAGGCATTGGGGGCCAGATCTCCTGCAGAGCACAACAAATGGGTTTCCAGTGTGGCTGAACAGCTGGTGGGATGTGAGTCACCGCCCTGAGCTAACTTCTCTAGTTCTGGCTGACTGGGCTTTCCCCTGTAAAGATGGAAACACTCTTCCCTCCTGTTGGCCTTTGTTTCCCCTTTACCCTGGGGTCACGATGCCCCCCTCCTTCCCCCTTGTGGTCCTCACAGACATGGTTTGGAGAAATGGTCTGAGGGTGTCCTGGTCTGCACTTCCTCGGGTTGACTTTTGCGTGTCAGTGGTTTTCACCTTCCACTTCCTCCAGGTTCCCTGCTCACTTCCGTTTCTGATAACTGCTCAGCAAGTGACTGAGCAAGGAGCTGTCTCAGGCTGCAGGGGACAAACACATGCAGATGGGGTGGGAGAATGTGGGAGACATGTCCAGTGAGGACAGAGAGGAGAGGAGGGAGGCAGAGAGAGAAGAGATCCCACCTTGAAGGCCTCCAAAGGTCAGTAACGTGACCTCCCTTGCCAGAGTGCTTCTTGTACTCCCAAGTCTAATTTGACAGTAACCCCAGATCACTCTCACACACCCACCACCAGGACTTTGTCCTGTGTACAGCACACACACACACATACACACATGCACACATGGACACACACAAATGCACACACACCCATGCACACACATACATGCACATACACACATGCACACGCACACACATACACATACATACATGCACGCACATGCAGATAAATACACACACTCACATGCACATGCATGCACAGACACACACACAGACACACACACACACATGCACGCACACACATCCCAATTCATTGCTAGGATGCCAGGTGCCATCCGTTCTGTTTTCTGCTGCTGACAATCCTCTTGTCATGAACACTGGAGGGAACTAGGTAGCCACTGGGGTTTAAATCAGAGCTGCCTTGCAGTGAGCTGGGGTGTGGGCATGCACTCCTGGCCTTGCCAAGAGGAGTCTCTGGGAGTTTGGGTGCCCCACGCCCCACTCGACCTCTCCCTCCTCTGCAGCTCTCCTGCCCACTCCTCATCTTCGAGGTAAATAGCTGACTAGGATTTTCACTGCAGACCTGGAGCAGGCACCCCATCAACCATTTCTAGAAAGAACTGTGCTATTACTCAGGTCGGCTCTGGTGGACCATAGCTCAAAACTCCAAATCTGTTACCTGCTCCAGATTCTACCTTTTCCCGGTGATGAACAAAACAAGATAACACATGACAACCTGTATTTTTACTTGATTTATTAGAATGTCTGAAGAAACATCTGCTTCCCGCATAAATGATTCTGGAAGCAGATACCAAACAAGGGCATTCGATGCTTCCTAGAGGAACAGAAGAAATAAGAAGTCAAAGACAGAGTAAGCGGAAAGAAGGGTGCAGTCATCTGTGTGGGCCACACATGCTCAGAGTTGACATGGAATAGCCCATCCTGGGGTCAACCTGCCCAGGAGAGGGGGGCAGTCTCAAAGGGCCCAGAAGTCCAGAGCAGCTCTCCTCTAGCAGGACCACGAGAAAGAACCACTGCAGGGGTCAAACGAAGAGTGACTGGCTTGGGAAAGGCTCTAGCATCTCTCTGTCTGTGGCACTGGGCCCTCAGACCTTCCCAGGATGGTTTCAGCCCCAGCTCTTATCCCATACCTCCCCCACCCCACCCCCCATCACTCCCATCCTAGACTGGCACCACTCACTCACTTAATACCCTGGGAAGAGATAGAAGGGCTTGGTCAGCGTCACTCTCTCAGTGGTGGGCATCTGTACTCGGTCTGCTGGGCGCTCAAAGGAAGACCGGACCTGGAGGGAAAAGCCAGTCTGTCCTTATTCTGTTTTCCTGCTGGAGGGAAAAGGACAGAGTAGTAACAGTAACAGTAATGATGACTGGGGACCAGGGAGGTGGGGTAGGGGAGACACTTTCTCTGTCAGAATCAGTAATATGCACATTGCAATTGGAAATGACCCACCAGACTTAAAAAATCTGCTATAGGATCTGGCGGCTTCAGACAGGCAGATTGGAGTCCACCTGTTTACCTCCTGCACTGTCTGACAAACAAAAACAATCTTTGTTTCTTGCCCCCTTATACCAGGTCATGTAATTGTAAGCTCCCCCAAGGACCAGTGTGGAAAGAAGGCATTAGGGGGTGGGGAGGATATGCCAGGGGGAGGGGGTTGATTTCAAGCTACTCCTTGGTTTTCAAGCTGGAATCGTCCAATATCCAGGAAATCAGATTGCAAGAAGATTCTAGAGCCTTACCTCTCGGAAAATGTCCTCCAAGTGATAGGAACAGGCATATTCTTTTAACTTCTCGATGAGTTTTATAATAAAAACAGAGCCCAATTTGGGGCTCCTCCAGGAAACATGATCTATAAGGAAAGCACATTCCAGATCTCAGGAAATGTTTCCTAACTCGCCCAGAGAGGGAGATCCCCGTGTTCCCCTGGGCAACATGCTGTTGACCTTGTCTTGGACTCTATGTGGCACATGCATCTGGTTGGTGTCCAGAGAGGCATTTCCACCTATGTACAACCACTATTTAGGGCAGAGGTGGGTGCAACATGTGGGGGGTGCAAGAATCTCTGTGTTCCAGGAGAAGTCAATCGAGTAGACAGGTAGAGAAGGCAGGATGGGGTTGGGGAAGATCTGAGTGTGCAGCAGGCTTGGCCCAGGCTTTACATGCAGTTCCATTCCTGGCACCACATGGTCCCCCAAGGTCCTCTGAAGTGACCCCTGAACAGAGATAGCAGCATCTGAGTACTGCTAGGTATGAACCCCCCAAACCAGGAAGAACAATCAAAATAAAACCCAGAAATAACCTGAGTGTGAACTTCAAGAGTGAGGCTTCTTGACTCTGATTTATGTTGATTTAAAACTCTGAAAGAGGGCTGGAGTGATAGCACAGCGGGTAGGGCATTTGCTTTGCACACGGCCGGCCCGGATTCGATTCCCGTATGGTCCCCTGAGTGGTGCCAGGGGTAATTCCTGAGTGCAGAGTCAGAAGTGACCCCTGTACATTGCCAGGTGTGACCCAAAAAGCAAAAAAACACCCCAAAACTCTGAAAGACAATGGTCTTGTCTACAAAAGGTTTACATAAATGATCGTTACCACAAGGCATATTGGAAGATTAGATGAAATGTTTTATAGGTGCCAGGGTGAATGTAGGATAGATGTAACACCCAGTCTATACAACTATTCATGACTTTTTAATTGTTTTGCTTAATAAATGGTTTGTTTAAGTTTCTAAAAAAATCTGGGGCTAGAGATATAGTACAGGAGCTGATGTGACTGCCTTGCGTGTGACCCACCCAGGATTTGACCCCGAGAACCACACAGAATTCCCCAAACACAACCAGGAGTGTAACTGAGCACTACTGAGTATGGCCCCAACACTGTAAAACATAGCAAAAACCATTTTTTAAAACACTGACCACATGAAAGTCAAAGTAAAAATAGAATCAAAGGTCAACACATACAAGTCTAGAAGTGATTTAAAAGGAAAACTAAAATTTTATTGGAAGATAAAGTCTTTAATAAAATTAATGTTTAACAAGTGATTTCAACACTGTGAGTCTTTCCTATGTGCAGTCAGTTTGCAATTTATTACAGTGTAGATATTTTCTTTTACCCCTCCTGCTCTTCCAGGAACATGTTTTATACCATGCATGATTTTACTAATTTGTAAGAATATATGCTCCTTTGTTCTCTGTAGATAAAGGAATTGAGGATGTAACTGGAAGGAAAGATGAGGTCCTCAGAAGTTGTAGGGGAAATATCAACAGAGATAAGACCACTTTGATGGACAAAGAGAAGTTTCTCCCTGGCAGTGCCCACAAAGATGCCCAGTGCAAACATGTACTACCTGGAGTAGAGGAGCAGAAAGCAATGAAGTCCTTCTCTATATGCACTTTCCTTACGGCATCATTCTCAAAGTCATTCACAATCGAGGGAGAGTTTCCAGAATCTTCTTCTGCTGAATCTTCTACCCATGTCACTCCTTCTCTGGCTGGAAAGGCAAGTTTCATTTCTTATTACTATCAACTGAACATCTTTTTCTAAAATTATATTCATCCATTTGTCACTATCTTTCATCCACAATCTGTATCTCTGGAACAATCTTTTCAATAACTCTTATGTTTGCTAACTCTCAAATGAATCCTAAAAAGACCCAAACCTCAAAGATGTAAGTTGAAACATGACAAGAAAATTTGTTTCTAGGAAAATCAGGACAACTATGTATCAACTAGACTTACAGTTCCCAAAGCCTACAGAATCTTAATGCTCATTTTACTATTGTTTATCTTATAGACAGTGGGTGTCCTTTGACACTGAAGAGCAGGCACAAAGAAACTGGCAGCTGTAAGGCTCCTGCAGTTGCTGAGGTGAACAAGGAGGTGTCTGGTCTCCTAACAGACATAGGCACTCACCGCCACGGCAAGCCTGGATAATGATCACCTTAGGCTTATCCGTCAAGTTTGGACAGTTCGAGGTGTTCAAACTTCGAAAGATCTGGTCAACATTTAATATATCTGGGGCAGTATCAGAGTGTTTCTTTCCACAGATGCCTTCCCGAAGCCCATGAGACATGAACACCACAAAAGTACTATCAGAGGACTCGTGTTCTGGGCGGGCAGCAAATGCCTTCAACTCCTTTGCCATGTCCTGTAAAAGAGAAGCATGTCATTTTGGACTGTGTAGGTCATGTTCATGGCACCTCTTGGGAATCCATAAATAGACACTGATCAATAATGAAGATTAGTATCATCATTATCATCATTATCATCATCATCATCATCATCATCATTGCGTTGATTGTTGATTTTCTCGAGCAGTCTCAATAATGTCTCCATTTGTCCTAGCCCTGAGATTTTAGAAGCTTCTCTTTACTCATCCTTCCCAACGGTACCACATTAGTAGAATATCAAAGAAAAATGAAGGGGAACTCTACAGAGAAGAGTGAACAAGATGCCATTCAGGAACTTACAATAGGAACAATGGGACATTATTGGATAATGTCCCAATGATCAATTCTACCAGAGTTTTGCTAAAAGCTTCTATCTGAGAAGGGGTTGTGGTAGCAATCAGCATCCCAGAAGGCCAAATATGGGTTTTTGATTATCGGGGCATTTTATTCCTGAGGCTACAAACCCCATTTTCTAAGATATCTTAGAAACATGATGTATGTGAGCAGGTTTCTGCATTACAATGTTTTACCGAACTTGTGAGATTTTCTTTCACTTCCACGCTGTACCCCAGGTCTTGCAGCAGCTTATCCATGTCTTTCACATCAATATCAGCTCCAGTCCTCTTAGGAAGATGTTCAAACTCTAAGTTACAGATGATGAGGGCAAGCCGTGTGCGCTGGCCTGACCTTTCCTTGATGGGGTAGATCTGTAGGGAATTCACATAGAATGATGAGTCTCCGATTCAATATTCATCCTGAGAGCCTTGCTGCTTCTATTCCCCTCATCTTGCCAAGAAATTGAGTTCCACAACCATAGATCAAAGCAGGAAGAACAAACAAGCCCTGCCCAAAGAGTGACCATGTGTTCATGGACACCCCGATGGCCACCAAAAATGCTTAATATAATTGTATTTGAAGGCTGGAATTGTTGGGGACTGCTCAGGACCCTGAACAAAAGAGGACCCCGAAACCTTTACCCTGGACAAACCGGAAAATTCCATTACCAGCTTTGCTTGACCTGAGGCACAGGTGCCCTTGTGACAAAGGAAATAGCCAAACTCAAGAGGTAAAAGTAGCCCAGGGCAGTTAACTAAGAGACGCCATTAAGCCCCCCATTAAGTAGAATACCTTCCTCTACCTTGTGCATTCCTCCTGCCAGATGCTCCTGCCAGATAGACCCTTGCCTTCCCCTCCCCACTATTTCTCAATCTACTCTTGAAGAATGTTGTAAGCCCACCTAATACACCCCGAACCTTTCCTTATTTGGTCTGAGAAGACACTTCCCTGATGATTGACAACTTATGTACCAACCCCCTGCTAAGAAAAGTATAAAACCAGCGTGGCAGTTAATAAAGTTGCCCTTGATCGGCATGTGTCGTCTTGGGCCCCCTATTTATTATCCTCACTAGTTTTATTTCAGGTCGGAACCGCTCACAGAACCCACCCAATTAGGAGCGCTTTCCACTGTTGTCTCTCCGCGGGCCGGAGAGATCTCCAGGGGAACGCGCATGGAATTATGAGGTGAACAGGCTGAGTCTATTATGAAATAACTTTCAGTCATTCCAGAATGGCTGAAAGTTAATACTGACTTCTCCACTTACTGGGTTATCCAAATATTCCCCAGTTCATGCCTCAGTTTTCTGCCCTCTAGAATGATTTACTTTGAAGATGAGTTTATTTATTACATTACGCTTAGTAAAGTGTCAAACTTGTAGAAATTTAATAGGTGTCCTGTGACTATAATTATAATCATAATTATTCACTTGGGAAATTGGATGAAACTCAGTTTGATTCAGTTCCCTGAGTTCTCTACATACGTTGAAAATTCCAGGAAATAGAAATCCATTACATAAAGGAAGAATAAAGATATTTACTATTTTTTCAGAATCTCTCAAGGTCACAGTCTATAAAAGTAACTTGGAACTGTGAAAATAACTCAGGTGCCTTTTATCCTGATCACTGAGTACTGAGCACAGCACTAGGCTGGTTTTCACCCTGCTCCTTGAGTACTGAGCATAGCACTCTGATACCTTTTGCTGTTGCATCCTTTGGACAAAATCCAGAGAGCAGAGCTTGAGGGTTGTTTCTGGCTCACACCTTGTGTTATCACCCGTCACCTGAACCATGAGAGAAGCTGCAAGAGAAAAGAAACAAGAATAATGTCCCTCTTAGGGTTCCACCTGGTACCCTTCATATATCAGTTGTGTGTGAACCCAAGGAGAATGAAACGCTTCCAAGAAAAGCGTCTCCCATGTTTGGGAGATCACTCTTATGCAATCCAATCTAGCCATCCATTCACGAGCCACAGGAATCCCTTTATCCCTTAGGGTCTGCATTTTCATAAATGCTTTTACCCTAAATATGAGTATCTTAAGATCTTGAATGACATAAAACTCTCATAAGAAAAACGTATCAGATAACATAGTTAAGATATACATTACTTTCAAATGATTTAAAGCTTAGGATAAAATTTAATGGAGGTAGGTATGAATGGCTATATCTATGTTTTAGAAAGATGTGACAATGCTGAACAGACATAGTAGGCATTAGACTGTGTGTGTGTCTGTGTCTGTGTCTATGTATATGTGTGTGTGAGTATGTGTGTGAGAGAGAAAGAACAGAGACAAAGAGAAATGCAGGGAGAGAGGTAGGGAGAGTGAGAGAGAGAGAGAGAGAGAGAGAGAGAGAGAGAGAGAGGCAGAAACAGACAGAAAGAAAGAGACAGCACAACAACAACCCTTGAGATCTGGCTGACAGAGCAGGGCCCTGGGGAAGTGAGGAGGAAGTGGGATGTCTGACCAGAGTAGGACAAGATCATGCTAAGTGCTACAGTGCCAACGCAAACCCCCTGGGCTCCCAGCACCTCACTACCTGTGCCCACACAGGAGGAAGATGCCTCACAGCAGTTCAAGTGAGACAAGACTGAAGGGAATATTTGGTCCCAAGGGACACAGTTTCCAACAAGATAAGCACTTGCTGGAGAAATGAATGCAGTCTTTGTTTCAAAATACATTTTCTTAATATTGGGAGACTCCTTACCCCAAAATAATGAGTATTGAAAAATCAAACTTAAATTCAGTCTTGAAGGAGAATCTGAAGAAAAGTGTAACAGTTCAGTAAAGCCAAGCACTCCCAGTGAGCCTGGGGAGAAGAGTCAGGAGGAGGAGATGCTTGACGAGTATAAAGCGGACAAATAGGGAGAAGAAACATCCGATTTCTTCAAAACGGAATCTGGAAAACAGCAGGAAAGACTGGAGGAAATATCTAGATTCCACTGGAGCTATTTTTCATGCAAGGATGGAAGAGTGTCTGAGTCTGAGTTCCACAGAGACCAGGGCAGCCCGCGCCAGAATCTCTCAGGGTGAGAAAGAAGTTTTTGTTTTCCCTGAGCATTTGCACACATTTGATGTTGATTTCACAACATTGTTTAATTTGCTAGTGCTTTGTTTTGTTTTGCTTTAGTTTTTATTTCGTTTTATTTTGGGTTGAAACCAGCTGCGCTCAGGGCTGACTCCTGGCTCTGTGCTTGGGGAATCATTCCTGGTAAAGTTGGGGAACAATATGTGGGGCCAAAGAATTGAATCAGAGCCCACTTAGTGCAAGGCTTGCACCCTACCCTCTATCCAATCTCTCGGGCACATTCTGATTCTTTGGAACTGGTAGGTGTGAGTTGTCATTTTCATGGCTAAATTTTGGGCCTGTGTGAATTTCATGCCAGGACTTTCTGAGCACCCACCCAACCATAATTCACATATTTGCACAATAGCCAAAAGTAAGAACCTTGTTTGTGGTGCTCCTGGCCCTCAGCCCTGTCCACAAAACAGGGTCTGGGTCTAATAATTGGAGTGTGCTCAGAATATTTCTGTGGCTTGTGAGTGAGGGCTACAGCAATGAAAGGATTCAGTGAAGGGGCTTCAAGGCCCATCTGTTGCATGCACCTGAGAGCAAGCCATGTTCCAGGGAGGTCCTGTTTGGGAAGGAGTAAGCTATGTTTGATTTCCTCTGCAAACTTCAATTTCAGAGTTTCAAGGGGATGGTATGTGAAACAAAAATGTAAGATAAATTAAAGAACAAATACATGAGTAGATAGGAAACTTGCAGGGGCTTTGAAACACAGCCAGTGGGGACTGTAGAGAAGCTGGGCATTTGAGCAAAACTTGGCCAACTTGGATGCTAGAGGTGAGAGAACACCGTGGAGGATGGGTTTCTGGTTTCTGGCTTAAGTAATCAGGAGAGAGGGGCTATTAGCCAAAAAGAGGACCGGACAAGCTGGGGGAGTGGCAGGGGGCACTGACATTCTTGCATGTGCACACAGCAGTGTCTGTGGAGGCAGAGCCACAGGAGGCGGGCATCCTGGCGGGACTTAGGGTGTGGGGCACAGATTCAGAGCCTGTTATTATCAATAAGGTTGTGAAACTGAAGGAAAACAATAGACTTAGAAGAGGGAACAGCATGAGCCAACCTACTAGCTCAGAGCTTCCTCACCCTGGCTTGATCTCATGAATGTGTTATTTTTTTAGTGTCAGAGGTGGGTCCAAATACTGTTCCTGCTTTTAAAATACCAATATCTGGCAAGGGAGCTGGGAGAACTGATGAGCTGTGTGTAGAAATCCCAGGTTGTGGACTTATGGGAAGATATGGACGTAAAAGTCGCCCTTTGTCATCTCTGATGATGCGGGCCCAGTGGATGAGCTGGAAGATCCTGCTAGAAAGACATTCCCGGGGACGAGAGCAATGGTCCCACCAGTCACAAGGAAATCAGAGGAGGAGCCAGCATCAGGACCTGCAGCAAAGGCCTCTATAGCTCCTTTAATATATCATGAGGTCACATTAAAGACATTCCTGATACCCTTCTTTTACAGGTTGTGGGTTGGACAATGCCAGGACCCCATATTTTGGATTATTAATTCCCTCCTTTTACCCTTTCCTTGGAATCTACAGGTGGCTCAGTTCCTGAAGAAGGAAGGAATAACTTTTAACAGGAACACACTTTTAATTCTCCCTAGGATACCCATTTGTATTGGAGCTTCCCTCTTTCTCTTTCTCTACCCCTAAGCATGGAGATATACCAAACCCCAATGGTCAAAGCCTCTGATAACTTTTAAAAAGTGTTTTTTTTTTCTCAAACATAAGCTAGGTCACACATCTATGACTGCCAGTGAACATGACCAGAGAATGGCTGCATTTCCCTGCTGAAGGACTCCTGACAGAAGTTGTGATGTTCCTGCTATGGTGCTCCCTGCCTGATCTAGTGCTCCTTGAAGTTCACTGAACTCTTGATGGTTATTTCCCTGGGACTCATTGCTGTGACCTCTATATCTGCTGTTGTAGGAACATCTCCTTAAATTTTATCCAGACACTTCATTTATTCAAAACATGACTAAACAACTCTCATCACCCCTGTACAGTGCAGGACAATTGGACACTTTACAACAAGCACTGTTCTGGGTTCAGGGTCAGACTGAAGTTTTAGTACGACAAATAAGACATTTGTGATTGGAACTGTTCCTTTTTTTATTTCAAAATTTTGTGATTTTTGTAAACAGAAAAGGGGAAGATGTAGGATAACATTGGTTTTTCCTTTTTTGCCTTGCCACAGGGAACTTAGATTTGTTGGGTTACACCCATCACAGTGCAAAGGCACTCTCATTCCTCTGTGTTTATCTTTAACCTCTTTCTATGTGCTCTGCTTCCCCAACAGGTAAATCACCTTTACCTTATAATCAGACTCTGTTAACTTGTAAATATTGCTTTTCTCTTCTCCTTATATCCCTTGCATAGTTACTTCAGAGCAATGTCCTTTTTGTATAGACACAGGAAGACAGTTAATGCTATGCTTTTATAACTTGGGAGTTAATGGACTCTGAATAATATTAACTCCAGGGCATCTGTTTTCTCAAATTAAGCCTGAGTTGCCATTACTTCCTCAAAAGCAGGGCCGCAACGAGGGGCTGGATAGGCCCAAGACAAGCAGTGAGCTACCCTGGCATCAAAATGGGCTAGGGCATAGCACCATAATACTTAACTATAAGCTAAGAGCATGGTCATGGACAAATTCTGTCATGATCCAAAAAGTAACAACTGTATTAGAACCCTGCTAGGGTTAGGAAAGACTAATCTGGCCTGAGTGTTGTAGTCTGGAATCTATATCGAGATGTCCCCAGGAGAGTCACCCTATAAGCTTAATGTATCTCTTATTATGTCCATACAAAATTACTAAGGAGTAGAATTAAGATGAACATTTAAATGGCTATTAGACTAAGGAAAGGAGAAACACACCCTGGGTGGTTTTTCCCGCCCTTGAGAAGATCTCCTGGCTGCAGGAGATCAGGAAGGGCTTTCATATGTTGACTGTGCTATGGGACTTGGGTGTGGTTACTATGGCAATGTTTGGGGGCTGTGAGATACTAGAGAGACCAGGACAGCTAGCAAGAGGGACAGAAGGGAAGAATGTAGGAGGAGGGTCTGGGAAAGAGGCATCAAGGAGAATCGGGGTATCAGGGAGAATCAAGGGGAATCTAGAAGAAGCAAAAGAGATTTGGGGAGAGTCAAACTGGAGACAAGATTGGAATAAAACACAATAGACACCAACCAGTCTGGCCCTCGTTTTCTCCTTCATCTGTCCATGGAATTGGCCCTCCCAGGTGGGGAAGCAGCCTGAGACCACCGAACGCAGGCGGGGAGAGAGAGTTGTGCATTTCTAATTCATTTTATGAAAACACAAGAAGGCACTGACATTCTTCATGTGCACACAGCAGTGTCTGTAGAGGCAGTGCCACAGGAGAGTGGCATCCTGGTGGGACTTAGGGCTTGAGACACAGACTCAGAGCCTGTTATTATTGATGAGGTTGTGAAACTGAAGGGAAACAGAATAGACTCAGAGGAGGGAACAGCGTGAGCCAACCTATGTGCCCAATCTATGTCACCCTGGCTTGATCTCATGAATGTGTCATTCGTTAGTGTCATAGGGTGAGTCCAAACACCGTCCCTGCTTTTATAATATCATTACCTGGCAAGGGAGCTGGGAGCGCTGGTGAGCTGTATGTAGAAATCCCAGGTTGTGGACCTATGAGAAGATACAGATATTAAAGTGTGAAAGTAGCCCTTTCTCACCTCTGATGATGCTGGCCCAGTGGATGAGCTGGAAGCTCCTGCTAGAAAGACATTCTTGGAGACTAGAGCGACAGTTCCACCAGGAAACGAAAGACTCTACATATCTACCACCGAACAACCCCCAGGGACCGACCCCCACTTTGTGTTCTCTTTGTTGAACATGTTAGACACAGTGTTGGGGCTGGCATGAAAAATTCTACTGATGTACTTGTTTCTAAGGGGCTCTTGAGGAGGCCGCTGCTGCCTGAGGCATGGGGCAGCATGAAAGGCAAAGCAGTCTGAGTGTTGGTCTGGATTTGGGAGAAAAGTGGAGAAGACTCTCGTCATGTATATTCCCAGCCTTGCCAAGAAGGCACAGAGCAAAACATGATGGGGCAGTGGCCTAGTGGTCTGTCCCCCATCAAGGCTGAGTTTGCTAAGGACCAGGCAGCAGGAAAAGGGAAAAGGGGAAACTGTCCTGAATCCAGGATCTGACAGGGATCGGCCTGGGCTGGGGGTCCCGGGCTATTCATCACCTGGGATGGAAACAAGACCCTGCACCTGACGAGCTCTGCCCACAGCCTCTGTGTGCTACATTCTTCCTACTCGGGGGTAAAAGCCACACTCCAGGGGGGAGCACCTGCCCACCTCCTGTCCTGGCTGAGACCTCCTGGCGGGCTCAGTCTATGCCCTGGGGTCCTGCATATTATGATTGTCACTTCCAAGGACCTAGATTGAAATCACCTGTGGTTTTGTACGGATCTAGCAGGCTCCCCGTGAGAAGCTTCTCTGGAAGCTTTCAAGACTGGTGGAAGCTGACAAATGAGATACATTGCTGGCCTTCACTTTCGGGCACTTATTGAGGAATGAGGTTTCCACAAACCATGCAAGGCCTCACCTTCCTGCTCTGAATGGAGTTGCTACAGGATGCCCCAAGGCCCCTCAAACCCTGACCAGGAAGGCTTCAGGGTGGCCCTCTCCATGCTGGACAGAATCAGCTGCTCAAGTCAAGGGTGTTTGCAAAAGGGGACTTGTACTGGGGCTGGGCGTGGCCCAAGAACCATCCTTGTAGAACATTTCTGTGAAAGGACTCGAATACCACTGTGTCTCATCACCTCCTATGGCTCTGGGAAAACTGGGAAGAGCTGGAGGGCAAGACAAAGCATGTGACAACCCCGAGGACACATCACCTAGTACCGGGGAGGAGGGTGCTGAATTGTGCTTCAGGAGGTGCCACTGTGGGTCAGGGAAGGAGCAAGGAAGAAGGCCAGGTGCTGCCCTGTCACCCCCAACCTTCCTCACCCAGACTGTTTGTACTCCATATCCCGTAGATCTACGCCACATGGAAATTCATACTATCTTGTTCTACCAGGGAGGTGGCAGATGGAAAGGAGGGATGGAAAGAAAACCGAGATCTCCATCAGTCACAGACTAACACCCCACTCCCACACTCAAACCCTAGCAAAAAGACATGTTGTTCCTCAAAGAACACTATCTCCCTTTCAGGGTGACCTCAGGAAGGTCACGAAGCCAAAAGAACTGGAAGGAAGGAAAAGGCCACAGCAGAATGCTGGGCTCAGAGATGGCACCCGGTGTGTGCTTGTGAAGGGATGAGCAGGGAGACCCAGAGCGCACGGGAGAGCCCAAGATGCTTACCTGAGGAGAGCCCCAGCATCTTGGCCAGGGAGGTGTCCTGCTCACAGATATAATTGATGAAGATCTGGCACGCATCCGGCCCTTTCAGGAGGATGTTGTGGATGAGCGCACGAGCCATGCCCACAGAGGTGGGATTTTCCCTACACACCAGGTTCTGCTCTTCCAGGGTCATCACCTCCTTCTCAATGAGGAGGTCCAGCAGGCCATGGAGTGTGACCTTGCTCACAGAAGAGATAAAAGTACTGCTCTTCTGTCTCAGGATCTTGTCTGTTGAAAGCACAAAAATTGCCTGTCGCAGAGATCAGCCCTGCAGTTTCCATGGCCAGCACACCCGTGTCTGCCATTGGTCCTGAGCATGCCGCAATCCCTGCTTCGGGCCCAGAGTCTCCCCTCTGGGCTGGGGACAGATTCCTCTGGGCGAGAAGCTGAAAACCAGGCGCCATGCTGGTGAGCCCCATTTTCCTCCTGGTCTGTGTGATAAAACCAGGCTTGGTAGCCATCCACTTTCTCTGAGGACTGTGGTAATGGCCCCAGCCTGTTTCAGTTCTGCACACACGGGATGCAGCAAGAACTGGAGAGCCTGATGCTTAGGAAGTCAGCGAACAAACAGCGCATGTGACCACAGGATGGCAGTTAAGACTCGTTTCCTTCCTGGGCCCCGGCTTCCCTCGCACAGCTCCCTCCTTCTCTACCGACCTTCTCCCTCCTCCCATACCTCCCAGTTAACTCTGCTCCCCTGAACAGAATCAAACTGTGTCTCCAGAAAAAGCCAGCCCCTCCCGAGGCGATTCCACCGTGAAACTTACCGGCCATGGCCTAGCTCTGAAAGCCTGTGTGCCGGGAACCTGCAAGCTGCTGCCTCTTCCTGTTTTGCAGGGCGTGTGAGCAGCATGTTGAGAAATCCCCACTCGACTGGTTTTTAGCTCTTTATTTCCTCCAGAGAGAGGCCTCTGGACCTTGGACCAGAACACTGGCATATCCTTGGGAGCATCCTCACCAGCACTTGGAATAGGACGGGAGGAGGAAGTGACAAGGCTCGAGGCCAGGAGAGTGGACAGAGACAGGGGGTAAGACTTTTCACTGTGAGCAGCTATCCCCCACTCTGAAAAATCCCCTAGCACCACGGGGGACACAGTGGTGCCCCCAAATATCTCTGGGCATAGCCAAGGAGTCCCCAAGCACTGCTGGTTACATTCCTGAGGGCCCCAAGTACTGCTGGCTGAGCTCTGGAAGACCCCAAGCATTACTGGGTGAGCCCCAAGCACTGCTGGTAACACCACTGGTGGTCCCCAAGAACCACTGTGTACAGACCTAATGAGTACACCCCTGGGAGGCCCCAATTACCAGTGGGTAAGCCCTAGAGGGCCCTAAGCACCACCAAGTATAGCCCTAGAGGGCCCTAAGCACCACCAAGTATAGTCCTAGAGGGCCCTGGGCACCACCAAGTGTAGTCCTAGAGGGGCCCAGGCACCATCCAATATAGTCTTAGAGGGCCCCAGGTACTACCAAGTGTAATCATATAGGGCCCCAAGTACTGCTAGATACATCCCTGCAAGGACCCAAGCACCGCTTGCATGGCCCAGTGATGCCCGGAACCATAGGGCCCAAGCAGCACTTGCTATCTTCTTAGTGATACTGGAAGATTATTCCTAGCATACACTTAACCAAACATCTAAACTGGTTGAAGAAGTTGAGGCCCAGAACAAGATTTGTTAACTAGCACAGTCCATACATCTAAAGTAAAAGGAGAGCCTGACTCTGAAGTCAAGTGTTTATTACCTGCAGAGAAACGTGAAATCACAGTTAACCAATGATAAGAACAATAAAATGCAAAGGTCAGGACTATGCTACAAAATAAAGGTTAGGACTGCTACTACATACTATACTACTATGCTTTTTCTTTTTCAACAGTTCTTGTGAGTCAAGGGGTGTTAGGGAGGCACTTTGAGTCCAGAGGCCTCATTGCTGCAGTTTGAGTGGGTGAGGCCCTATTCCTGCATTTTTGTTCTTTCGTTCTTCGCATCTCTACATAACCTGGGCAACTTTGTTTACTATTGGGCCTTGGGTGTTGACACTTGCAGAGTCATCTGGAGTGAGGAAAGGCCAGTCTGAAGCCAGTTGTTTTGAATGATGTTGGCACGTGGCACTGGTTAGAGACAGGTGTGGTCCTTCTGAGAGCTCACATTCCAGCTTCCACGTGTCAGCACCCGCCTTGGGTAACTGCAATGCCTGAAAATTAGTGTCACCTACTGATCTGCAGTTACTCAGTAATAGTAATTTCCTTATTGTATTTCCCCAGGTAAATTTGACATCTATGTCTTATAAAAAATGTTCTAAGAGAAAAGCTTTTACATTCAAGGTGTGAAAAATGAAATTTCAGGGCCCTGAACCCCGATTCCTCCCCTCTACCCGCCACCCCATGCTATGTTCCCAAGGAACTGTCCCCACACCCAATTCTAGTTTTCACAAAGCAGCACCCATCAGAAAGGGTAAAAATCATCCTTTCCAGGTGACCTTCTCGGTCTCGTGATCCTGAGAGCCCCTCTTCAGAGCTGACAGTTCTCTTCATTTTCCTCCCAGGACCCTTCACTCTCTGACACTCAGCAGGGCCTAGTGTGCAAAGCCTAAGCTAGTCAGGATCTCACAATGCTGGAAGACATGGCCCAGGGGTTGGGCAGAGCTGCTCCCCTGTGAAATCAGATGCTGTTTTGTGCCTCAGGGTCATTTACAACCTAGTTAAAAAAAAAAAAAAGCCAGATCCCTAGGGCATGGACTTAAATGCCCAGACACCTGACCACAGATAACAAGGATAATTTAAGCACAGGGAACAAGATTTGTTCACTGGTCTGTTTTGCTTCTGTACTTCCGCTTGCTTGCTCACTTGGTGTTAATCTTCCTTTTCTCTCCACTTGGTGAGCGCCTGGTCATGTATCGACCTTTGGAACCTAAATATTACCTGGCCACAGCCAGTGAAGACACTGAGACGGTTCCCCAGATGACACCAGAAGCTCCTGCATGGTCACTGCCTTCTCTGGCAAGCCCGCAGCTGTTTCCTGTCCCTCTAGTGGGGCTCAGGAGCAGCTGGGGGACAGCTGGCTGCTTAGTCTGTCTCCCCAGCAAGGTCTGCAAAGGTACTCGAAGGAACATGGTTGGGGCACCAGGGCTTCGGGTGACGTGAGGTCTTGTCCCTGCAGCTCTGGCTGCCTCCTGATGTGTCCACACTTGTCATCCTTGAGGGGTCACAGTACTTCCAGGGTTGGGAAGAGGTCAGAGAAACAGTAAGATACCCCCAAACTTCACAAGACATCCAGGGCCAGAGTTCAGCCCTTTCTGTAGCTACCAGACCCCACGTAAGAACCTTAGCAGGATTTATTCCCTACTCCTCCTTCCCCATCTGGGGGCTGTTTTTGTCACCCACACTTGGAGTCCAATAGGAATTAGGCTATAATAGTGTTTAGTGGAAAGAGAGTGACCTGGAGGGGCTAATGAAGACCGCAAGTGCCGTGTTTTGGGGTGGGCTATAATGAAGTAATGGAGGCCTGGGGTGGGAGAGGGGTACACAGTTAACTCCAAACCAGGACCAGTTTCTGCCTGTTGTGGGTTGACTGGGGTGGGGAGGGGGAGGCAGAACAAAGACCATAGATATTCTTTGGGTGTGGGTTCCAGGGATTCTGGTGGGGCCTGGGGTGGTGATGGAACTGCATATGCAGGCTTCAAAGTCTCCCTCTCTGGGCCGAACTAACAAGATCTATTAGTAATTATTTTCAGAGTATGATGTGTCAGTTTGCTTCTAAAATAGAATGTGAGTACTGCAGAATTTCCTGACCCCGTGCCAAGCTGTCTTTACCAGGGCACCTTAGAGGGTGGAGGGTTGAGTTTCCTTACTCACCCAAGGAACCCCGGTAGCCAAAAACCTCCCGAATCCAACCACCCCCATGCTCAAGACTACTCTCCACATGCTTGGACAACCTCACTCAAGAGGCGACAAGACTCACCCACGATGGGATGAACCTCACTTGAGAACAGACAGGCTGGAAAATCCCAGGTACACGGGAACCCATGACTGAGATCTCCAAGCCCACTCAGATTGGGACTGGGCCTCCTCCCCTCAGCTCTCCAGTTTTCCAGTAGCTTGGCAGTCATACCCACAAACTTCCCCCAGTGCTATGTAATCTAGGCTAAGACCCAGACACTATAAAGTAAAGCTCTCAGAAGAGAGCTCTGCAGAATTTCCTGGGGTATGAGACCACATTTGCGGCTGTGCAATCTCTTATGCCCTACCTCACCTACTTATCCAAAGTAACACACATTTGTTTGGTTTCTAACATACTTGCTTATATTCTCTTATATTTGGGCTTACATGGCTCCAGAATGAAATACAAGAACCTTCACACACCCTTATTGTGGTAGGAAAGTGCTCGGTGGTGGGATTGGTGTTTGAATCACTGTATCACTGTCAGCCCGTTGTTCATTGATTTGCTCGAGCGGGCACCAGTAACGTCTCCATTGTGAGACTTGTTGTTACTGTTTTTGACATATCAAATACGCCACGGGTAGCTTGCCAGTCTTTGCCGTGCGGGCTGGAAACTCTCAGTAGCTTGCCATGCTCTTCGAGAGGGACTGAAGAATCGAACCCAGGTTGGTCCTACCCGCTGTGCTATCGCTCCAGTCCAGAAATCATCCCTATGTGTGAAATGAATATTTCAAAAGTTATTTGTAATGAACTATCATGAAATAGTTTTATGAAAAAAATTATGAAAATTAAATATATAAAAAATAAAATAAAATGGGCCCATAGATTAATGGAATAGGGTGATTGCCTATATAAGGAATTGGGAATTCCAAATACCCTTTCTTTCTCACTTGAATTCTGTTATCTTGTTTTATTTCATTGCATTTATTGATTCTCCATGTACTTATAAATCTTAGCATACAGTGGAGTTTTTGGTATTTAAATTAACAATAAAGAATGAGTTTAGCTAAATGAGAAAAATAGAAGTTAATCTACTCTGTGCTTGAATGGTTTTACACACAATGAAGTAGAGAAAGGGAAGATTAAGAAAACATCATGTATACAATTGAGTCAAAAAAGGAGAAACAGTTGGCAGTGAACCTTGCTCTCCAGCTGGAAGTGGGGGAGCGGGGCGGAAAGGGTGAGTAAGGAGACTGAGGCTAGAGGATGTGGTGTTGAAGATTGGCATGAAGTGTGGTACCTGAGCTGCCAGCATAGATCACAGCGTAGCTCACACCCCAGATTTGTGGCAGCCTGCTCCCCTGAGGTTTCCAGGAGTCTCTGGTTCACAAGGAGGGGGTTGAAGGATGTCTCTAACCACCTTTCATATGTGATGAAGGATGTTCGAATATCTTAACTTAGGATCAACTGGGTGTGACCAACAGAAGTTGGCATTTTGGAAAGATTATTTAGACTGCAGTGTGGAGAATGAATTGGAGAGGTCAGGAGTGGAGGAACAGGAGCTGTTACAAGTCATCTTCCTTAGAAATGTAAAATGATGTAAAGATATCTATAGTTGTCATATCTTTCCCCTGCTCTCTCCTCTTTCTGCTGATCCTTGTTCCTTCCCACAAACCTGTAATGACAAATAAGAAGCTGTATGTAATGAGAATTATGAAACTGTAATGAAAATTAAGAAAATTTTATGGGGACTTGAGAAACTGAAACTGACCCCCTAAATTAAATAAGAGAAGAAAGGGAGAAGCATTCCTTTTATGACTCCACTTAGTGAAGTTAAGGACCACCAGCCCAGTGGATTTCTGGGCGTGTACTGGGTCCTACATATTTATGAGAGCGCCCAGGAGACAGACCTGAAGGCCGAACCACGTGCGAGATAGACTGACACCAGCTGTTTTTCACTGAGCAGCTGAAGGCCATGCCATGTGGGAAAGATGCATTAATTGTTTTTGCCGATTACCCCTGTATCACCTGTTTTACTGATAAGAATGTACGTACGTTGTAGCCCACCTTTAGGGATAAAAGAGAGACCCTCTTAGCAAACGGGGCTCCAAATCTCTTTCTCTTCTGACTTGGGGTCCTCAGCGCTGAGCTTCTAATAAACTCACTATCCTATCCTGAGCTGTACCTCTCTCTGTTCACATGCAGCTCGCGCCACCACAACAAAACTCAAGTATCCTGCTACCATTTTGCACCGTTCTTTTCCTCAGCTCATTTTCTGTGGCTTTAATCAACTAATTGAATGTTCGCAATTATTTAAAGGTTGGATTAAAAGGATAGAACACAAATCTGCAAAATCCAGTAAATGTTATGATCTCAGTTCCTGGGTCCTCTGTAATCTGTGCTAGGGTATTTGGGAATTGGCATAAGACGACAACTCAGAAACTCCCAAGGCTGTAAAGAAGATAATGCTTCCTTATTTATTGTGCTGTGGACAAGGGAAACTCAACACAGGCAGAATGAATGGTGCAGAACCAAGCTGTGTCCTGATGGCTTCGGGGATCCACAAATCTTCACTGCTCAGGCAGCGAGCCCGTTCTCCTTCCACCGTGCCCCTTCGGGTTGGAAAGGCTGTATTTACTAGCAGGACTTTCCAGGGTGGCTTTGAGAAAGCTTGATTTCTGGCAGTGGAATTTCTCTCAAGGGGATGTCTCTAGCACTCCCCCAGCAAGGACACATGGTGTATACACTGGCTGATTTTCCTAGGAGACAGACAGCAATAGGTCAGGGAGGAACTTTTTAGCTTATGAGCATCTATGGATCTCAGTGTTATTGGTGGATTGTCCTGCATTGGAAAGGAAAGCTAGAGAATGACTAGCTACCTTAGAATGAGTGAGGTTGAATGAAACAAGCTTTTTTCTTTTGCTGAAGAGTCTTCATGAAAAGCTAGTGCTTAGTGAAATACCCAACCAGGGTTTCCTTCTTCACCCTGTGGAGCATGCCAGAGGTAGTGAGAGCGAGTCCATGTGGGCATCAGGGTACTGAGCTCTGCAGAGACCTCCAAAGCAGGTGTTTGTCTTTAAAGCACCGACCCCAGACTGGCACCATGCAAGTGGGAAAATAGCACAGAAAACGGAAAGCAAAGGCATTCACTAGAAGATGCAATCATGTGTGACTCAGTGTAAGTATGGTTCTGCAGTGAATGCTTGTTTATGGAGTACTCTCTCCGCTCTCTGAACGAGACACCATCACTCTATATTCTGAAAATCCCATTCATAGAACACTGGAGCCAGAGGTAGGGAGTTAGAAAAAGAACTTATGTCTTCTTCAGACACCTGGATTTTTCCCCCCAGAAACTCTCTGGTGTTCTGAGCTATTTGACTTCATTTCCGGAAGCTATTCTTTCACATTTCATCTGCCTCTTGACAGGTAATGCAGAACTTTGTGATCTTGGACTCTGGGCTCAACGGGACCTGGAAGCAGAGATCCTCTGCCTGCTTCCCTCAGTCTCCAGTCACCTGGGGTTACACGCATAAGCCTCCTCCTGCTGGCGCCAGATAATCTACTCATTGGCCATACTCTAGAACTCACGGCTGCTTCTCCTGGAAGGGAGCATAAATTGAGGCTTCCATAACCATGCCACCAGACTCTGCGCCAGAGCCTGTTTCCATTCGGGGCACCCCAGAGTGTGTGTGTGTGTGGGGCGGGTGAGAGACCTCCCTGCCCCAAGGGACCCAGCCCCGGCAGTCAACCTTCACTACCCAACCACTTCCACGCTCCAGGCCGCTTTCCACATGCTTGGGCCAAGCCTCAAGCATGAGTGAATATATTTCTAGACCGTGCAGCCATAAAGCAGCCACACAACACATCATAAGACACTCCCTACTCATTTTCCATAAAATTATAGAGCCCAGGAAGCTACTGAGAGTATCCTGCTACACAGCAAAGCCTGGCAAGATCCCTGTGGCGTATTCGATATGCCAAAAACAGAAACAATAACAGGTCTCATTCTCTTGACCTTGAAAGAGTCTCCAATCATTGGGAAAGGTGAGTAAGGAAACGCTGCTAAAATCTCAGGGCTGGTACAAATGGAGATGTTATTGGCACCTGCTCGAGTAAATCGATGAACAATGGGATGACAGCGATACAGTGATTCTTTCACATTTCATCTGCCTCTTGACATTCCTGAATTCTGATCTATCTCCTCAACTCATGAGACTGATACTCTTTTTGTTTTGTTTCATTGTGTTTTTAGTGTCACACCTGGCTATGCTCAGGACTTACACCTGGATCTGTGCTCAGGGATCACTCCTGGAAGGCACTGATGACTATATGGGGTGCTGGGGAACAAACTCAGATCATGTGTAAGACAAATGTCCTACCCACTATAGTAACATGCTGGCCCCACTTCTGCTAACAACTACAGGCCTTCCTGCACACAGTCCAGATATTTTGTGTTGGGAAAATAAAAGGTGTCGATGTTGGCATAATTGTAGGGTTTACCTGATTTGTTTCACTTCTCTTAGCAAAGCAGTCTTATTCCTTTCATTATCCAATATCTGAAAACAGCAATTTAAGGGTTTTAGTTTTCTTTTGGCCAAGTTTAAAAAATTCTTTATGGCAGAAATACAATACTAACACCAGCTACTAGTACATGGCCAAAAACAAAGTTGTTGCTTATTTGTTTTTGCTAGAAATTAGAAGCATGCCAGAATAAAACAACAAATGTGATCATATTTCTCTGCAGCCCACCTGGTCCCACTGTTGTTACTGCCTGTGTGTGTCCTGCTCAGCTCACTTCTCCGTTGTTGTCATTCCTAAGTACCTACCTTTATTTACTTCCCAGGAATAAGTAAAACATTTGGGGATATTTTCTCAATTGTAAGCATCCAGATTGTACAGTCTAAATTTTCAAAGGAGTTTTTAACCTGGAAAATAAACAGAAAATTTCAGGTTCTTCACTTTTACATCAGTGGCCCCTGCATTATAAAGACGATTAGAATTGAGGGGATTTATTTTTTTATGAAATTTTTAATTTTTTAATGACTCACCATGAGGTACATTTACAGACTTACAAACTTTCATGCTTACGTTTTAGTCATGCAATGATCCATCCCTTCACCAGTGCCTGTTCTCCACCACTAATGTTTCCAATATCCCTTCCATCCCTCCATCCCCCTCTCGATTCTGTAGCAGGCACATTGCTTTTTACTCTCTCTCTCCTTTAGGGTGTTGTGGTCTGCAACGCAGGTATTGAGTGGCCATCATGTTCAGTCTATAGTCTACTCTTGGCATGCATCTCCCATCCTGAGCGGGCCCTCTATACACCCTTTACTTGGTGTTTCCTTCTCTATCTGAACTGCCTTTTCCCCCAGCATGTGAGGCCGGCTTCCAAGCCATGGAGCAAACTTGAAGTGATTTTTAGAGATAGAATAGAAGAAGAGAAATAACAATCATAAAAGAAAAATAAACATTTGTTTTGTATAAGTAAACAGTGTAAAAGATAACATGGTACTTACTATCATAATTATTTCTAGCAAGTGGCAATGCCAAGAACATTCTGGAGCATTAAAGATGAGTTTCATGATAAAGAGAGAAGCACTTTCACTTCCTCTCCAAGAAACTGTTCATAAAGGAAGTGATAAAAATTTAAAAAGGCAGACTTCATACATTCAAAATATTTAAATATTTCTACACCCGCATGGCAGAGGGTGGCAAGCTACCCGTGGCATATTCGATATGCCAAAAACAGTAGCAACAAGTCTCACAATGGAGACATTACTGGTGCCTGCTTAAGCAGATTGATGAGCAATGGGATGACAGTGACAGTGACAGACAGACATGTATATATATATATATGTATATATATATATTTAGACAAGCTTCAACAAGAGACATAAAGACTAAACTGGATAATATATTGTATATATAATAGCATATATATAGGAGTAAGCTATGTATATGTACAGAATAAGTTATCATTAAGGATTTTAGAAATTTGTCATCCTTAGGTGAGAAATGATTATTATCACAAAGAGATCCAAGTATAAAATAAAAATTAATGGAATATGCTTTAGATTCCAGAATTGAAAACTTATATATGTAAATGAGAATAACCTTTTTTTTACATTGTATCAACTGGTTAGTGGTTGGGCGATCACCTTTCATGTGGCTGACCGGAGTTCGATTTCTCCGCCTTCTTGGAGAGCCAGGCAAGCTACCAAGAGTATCAAGCCCGTGCGGCAGAGCCTGGCAAGCTACCTGTGCGTATTGGATATGCCAAAAACAGTAACAGTAAGTCTCTCGATGAGAGACGTTACTGGTGCCCACTCGAACAAATCGATGAGCAACGGAGTGACAGTGATTGATATAGGTCAAAATCATATAATAATTACTAATTGGCCCTTACTGATTTATTTTCTGATCATCCTCTTTGCAAGTTCTTAAAGTTTTGTTGGAATCAGCTATATTTAGTAAAATTTTTATGTGCCAAAGGGGGCAGGTTGGTTTTGGGAGGAAAACTAAGGGCAACGGTGGAGGGAAAGTCACACTGGTGGTGTTGGAACACTCAATGCTCGAAACAACTATATGATGAACAAATTTGTAAATCACAGTGTTTTTAATAAAAATCAATTTAAAAAAAGAAATGTGTCAGTCTTTGTTGAGCCCATGAATTATCTTATCTTTATAATATTTTTTTTATTTTTCAAATTACATCCCTTTACTGGGTGTTTGAGCATTGTATAACTGAGACTTAAACCTGAAACTTTTGTAACTTTCCACATGGCGATTAAATAAAAAATAAAATTAAAAAAAATAGCCTGAAAAAAAAATTACATCCCTTTATATGAGATGGGTTCTGGAACTGATTCTTATATCTAAGCTATCGTCTCACTTTCCAGCAGATACCTGTTACCTGACCATCTCTCAGCAGTATTTTAGATGTGGATTTCTCGTTCTCAGACCTCAGTTTACCCTTCTCAGCTCTGACAATGTGCCCCTCACATTGCAGCCTGTGAGCTAGTCCCCAGGGTGCCTTGCCTGTGGGTGTACGTGGATGCAGAGATTCATCAACTATAAGAAGCACCAAAGGCAGAGGTGGCTAAACTGTCCAGTCTCTGAAAAATGCCTGTGACCTTTAGTCACGTTCTTTATTGGTTCATTAAGCCTATTTGTACAGGCAGACAGATCTCATCCCCACTAATTTTTGCGTATTAGTGACACATGCGCGAGATTGTGGAGAAGAAAGCCACGAAATCTTTCTGGACCTTCCTCCTTCAGTAGCTTTGGGGAATGCATCTGTGACTGCAGGGGGCGCTGGAGAGTCATTCATTCAGACAGCTCGGGTACCCACAGGGCACCATCCCACCATCCCACATGGTTATTGTTGCTCATCCGCTTTCTGCAATCCTTGGCAACTAGATAGATGGGATGCCCTCATGAAGACGGTGCACACACAGACACACAGGACAGCCCATCCACAACTTCTACCTCTTCTTTCCTGCAGAATATCAGTGATTGCAACCACTGTCTGGACCTGCAAAAGGTTAGGCGCAATCACCATCCTAAATCCACTACTGACTGTTTTTCTAAGTCAAGTCAGCTGGTTTTAGTTTAATGAGAGTTAAAATAACAGCAGAGAAAGTCCCGTCATAGATTAAACACCGGACACAAGGTTCTAAAACAATCCTCCCATTTTACTTCCCAGGGAGGCTGCTTCCTTAGAAGTTATGCCCCAGGAGATACAATTTTATTTAAGATTGCAGTAAAACTTTTTATGGAGAAAGAAACACCATAATAATATGAATGAATTATAGACAGTAAAATTTGCCCTCTTTGTTGTACGAATTAACTGGTTTTGAGGATATATACTTTGTGTAACAGCCATACTAGAGTCAAGTACAGATCTCGCTTCTCCATCTTTTGATAGCAAGCGACTTGATTCTGCCATAGAATTTGGCCTTTTTCCTAATTGCATGTAAATGGGATTGTGTAGGCTTTGGGATATGCCTTTCACTTAACATTGCATTAACTTTTGATTCCTCACAATCATTCTCAAATCGGGTATAATAAAACTTGGCCTGGTAAATATCAAAAATAAAGCTATTCTATGCTACAATTTTATTATTTCAACACGAATATCTTAGAATTGGCATTAATACTGTTATCACTTGCTATGGCTTACTGAGGGTGGTGATATTTATATTTAAGGTATATATCAATTTATCCCCTGCTACCTCACCCTCAACATTCTTTCTGGTATAATTGCACTAGTGAACACAGGATCATTTTCTCAGATATCAAACACACAGTCCCAACGTTAGCCCTGCATCATACACCTTACTGATTTATGGACCCGTTAGAACTCAGCCCCTTGACAGGCCAGGATGATGAGGACCTTGGTTTCATCTTTCAGATGGAGGCAATTATGAGTGTTGAAGATTTGGAAGATGGCATTATAATGCAGCACATCTGGGCTTTCATCATGGCACATCGTCCCACAGTTTTTTTTTTTTTAATTTGTGTTTTGCTTTTTGGGTCACACCCAGCAATGCTCAGGGGTTACTCCTGGCTTTGCACTCAGGAATTACTCCTGGCGGTGCTTGGGGGACCATATGGGATGCCGGGGATCAAACCCGGGTCGGCCGCATGAAAAGCAAATGCCCTACCTGCTGTGCTATCGCTCTGGCCCCTCGTCCCACAGATTTAATCGAGGATGCCAGGGGACAGAAACACCAGGAAAGTGCTGTCAGAATCTCTGTGCTCTGGGTGGACAGCAAACCACCTTAGCACAGAGTCCGTGTCCTATCAGTGTGGCAATATCAGATTTTAACTCCGGCCATTCGGGGTTTGAATACGAATAACAGATGTAAATTGCTCCACACTTTACAGTAAACTGTTGCTCAGTAGTGACACCCAAGTCTTGCAGCTGGAGGTTCTGGGTTTAACTCCTATCAGCACACAAAAGAAAAGGTCAAGGACTCAGGAGACAAGTCAAAGGGTTGAGTGTAGCTCTGCACATGGAGGCCTAGTTTTGATCCCTGATACCACCTGGTGCCCTGAGTACCACAAGGGGAGACCTCAACGAATCGCCAAGTATGGACAAAGAAAGATTTTTTTTTTTTTTGCATCACAGCCAGCAATGCACAGGGGTTACTCCTGGCTCATGCACTCAGGAATTACTCCTGGTGGTGCTTGAGGGGACAATATGGGATGCTGGGAATTGAAGTCAGGTCGGTTGCATGCAAAGCAAACGCCCTACCCGCTGTGCTATCGCTCCAGCCCCCAAAGAAAGAATTTTTAAAATTTATATTTACTACAATAATTCTGACACTATATATGATTTTATTCTGGCTATTTGGAAACATACCAGTGGCATGAGATGTATTCATGAGCTGTATCACCACTATCTATAAGCAAAATTGTTAGTTTCCTTTTGAATTATCTTTGAACCCTTACAGAAAAATCAGTTTACCATAGATAGGTTTTCTTTCTTTTTGGTTCTTTTTCCATGCCACCACTGATATTCTCATTTCTATGCTTGAGATTTCCTTTAGTTCCTGAGCATTGTTAAGACAGATGTTTGAAATCTTATTCCAATAAGTCTGTCCTCTGCAGTTCCTCAGGAATAGTTTCCACTGATGCTGTCTGTTCCTTTCAATGGAACATGCTTTCCTGTTTCTTCAGTTGTGTATGATATATATATATATATATATATACATATATATATATGTATCACTTGTCATCCTGTTGCTCATCAATTTGCTTGAGTGGGTGCCAGTAATGTCTCCATGTCTCCATTCGACCCTGTCCTGTGCTAGTGTAGCCCAATGGCATCTGCTCACTCGAACAGTTTGATGTTCTTTGTGTTCGTGGAGCAAGAACATGTGATATATATATATGTATGAGTGTGTGTGTGTGTGTGTGTATCACATAGAAATGACTAAGAGGTGGAGCATGTATTAGGTGTTCCATGTATGAGGAGTTGGGTTCAATTTTCAGCATGGAGGAAGGCGGAGCGAGGAGGGACAAAAGTTAAAACAAAACTAGGTATTCAAGTTTAAGAATTGTATAAGTCTGAAATCCAGACCCCCCTCCCCTCAGCACTTATGATTATTGTTGTTTTTCTTACATCTCAGTGCCAGAAAACAACGTGAAGCTAAAGCTTAAGCCGGCTGGGGGGGTGCAGTCATATTTGAGTTAAGGTGTTTGCCTTGCATGCAGACAAATGACAGTTGAATCCGCAGCACCACTAAAGGTCCCTCAGCACTCTCAGGAGTGACCCTTTAGCAGAGAGCTAGGACTTACCCCTGGGCACAGCCCTAGCCACTGTAAGAATGACCACCAGACAGACACAGAACTGACCACTGCCTATGGCGGAAGAATGTGCCTCATAGGTTTTTTTCTGAGAAAAAGAGCCACAGAACATTCCTGAAACCTTTAAGGCCAGCTCAATGTGAACTTGCTGTAGAGGTGGGCACACCCTCCCTCCCCTCCTCTTTGCAACTTTAGATCTCCCTAAAGTGGAAGGAGTCCACCCAACTTCCAGGGCACTGCACCTATATACTCTAGAGATGTCCACTGGCTGCCCCATCCTTTCCATAATGCTTTTTTCACTTGCAATGTCATGGGGCCTGGTTTCTGGCAGCCCAACCTAACAACTACCTCACCAGCATATGCACAGGGAATTAAGAAAAGAAAATGCAAGAAAAGAAAGCTTAAGGTATCACCTGGCATAGGCAATGGCTTTCTAAATTCCTCTGTATTTGCAGTTGTTTTGAAAGATCCCAATGACCAACATCAATGGATGCGGCTTTTTGAAATCTCCCAGAAGCCGCGTGGGGTCCCGGGGACTAGGGTGGTTATGTGCAGCCTCTATGCCCGGGGAGCAGCAGGGCACAGCCAGAATGTGGCGCACCAGGATACAGAGGACCAGGCGCGTGTTGCCCATTCTGGGCCCACCAAGTGGCACCATAAATGCAGGTTGCTGTCCCCACACAGCTGCCTGCCAGGGGAGGTGGGAGTGTGGGGGATGTGGACCCACTCACAGCTGAGTGACTGAAATTAACGGCAATTTACCAGCCACACTGTTCCCTGGAAGCTCTAAGTGTTCAAATAAACTCCAGGGTTCCAAAATAGTCACTTCAGATTGTCGGCCAGACAATGCATTGCCAGGTGGAGAGAAAAGCCACATTCCTCTTCCCTTGGTAGGTCTCCTGGGCCGGCTGTTCTCTCTGGCAATACCTATGGGCTCGTCCTGCTCTTCTGGGCCATCATCATAGCCATTGGTTCTTCTGTCAGTAAACGTCAGGGTTATTTTGGCCAATAATAAGAAATATCAGGAAATCCGAGAGCAGAAAAGCTGGGATATTCTGTCGCTCCAAAGGATCGCGCAAGCCAGTGCTTCATAAGAGCAGAATATTCTCAGACTAGCTGATGACCTTTTCCTTCTTTAACCACATTCTGGTGTGCATGTGTGTGTGTGTGTGTGTGTGTGTGTGTGTGTGTGTGTGAGTGAGTGAGAGAGAGAGAGAGAGAGAGAGAGAGAGAGAGAGAGAGAGAGAGAGAGAGAGAGAGAGAGAGAGAGAGAGAGAGAGATTCCTTACAGGAAAGAAAAGTAGGAAAAGTAGGTAGTTTGTGATTTGGTAACATTAAATTAGCTAGAAGAACAATGATGACTTTGTGGCTGAAATACATACACACACACACACACACACACACATTAGGATCTATTTGTGTGGGTATGTGGCTTCTTAAGTATTGTTCAAAGGAGAGGCAGATGACCAGAGAAGGAAATTCTTAACCTTCTCTATTAAAGTTTGGGCTGGGAAGCAGCTCACAGGGTGGGGCGTATGCAGAGGATGTGCAAGGCTCTGAGTTTGAATCCTATCACTTCAGGGCTCCTGAGCACCAAAGAGCTTGTTGGGTTGATCAGCACCTGGGATGGTCTGGTCATGGGACCCTGCATCACCAGGGGTGACCCCTGTAGGATCAGATAAAGACAGTGCTGGATGGCATTGGCTGGGGCGTGAGGAGGTCAGTGGCACTGCTCATGACCAGCTCTTGGCTCACTGTGACACTCTGTGACACTCACGGCCACTCTGCAGTCCAGCTCTTCCTCATGTCTGATCCACTGCGTCTGCAGAGGGTTATAGATTTGGAGGGCCAGGTGAGTGCGTTCCCTTTCTCCCGAATGTGATAAATCTGCAGAAGGAAACCGAGTCAGAATCTCACTTTTTTCTTACCAACCACAGCACAGAGTTACACCCTCAAGGGAGAGGAGAGCCATTTGCTCATCATTTCTTTCCCATATCCTTCTTACATCCAGAGGAAGGAGTTTCTGGGGAAAGACACAGGACATGGGACTACACTGTAGCCAGCTGTGACTATAAGAGAAAATTCCAGACAGATGGATGAGGAGCGAGGTGGTGTAAGTGGCCTTTTTCACTGATTTTTCAGAGTGGACCAGAATGCTTTTCTCTTCATTCTTCTCTCCCTCATAACCCCACTTTATCCAGACACATCTCACATTTGGGGGCATTAAAAACATTAAAATATCGTATGCCTAAGACTCATCTATCAATAACTTGATAAATCATAGCCCTAATACTTTAATGTTTATATTAACAATTCCTCCCAGCCCTGAGATTTTAGCAGCCTATCCTTACTCTTTTTCCCAATGATTGGAGGCTCTTTTATAGCAAGGGGAATAAGACCTATCCTTACTGTTTTTGGCATATCGAATACGACACAGGTAGCTTTCTAGGCTCTGCCTGTGTGGAGGATACTCTTAGTAGCTTGCCGGGCTCTCTAGAGGAAATTATATATATATTTATATATATATATACATGTATATATATATTACTTTCTATGATTTGTTACCTACTGTCTGGGAGGAATAGAGACATTACTGGTGCCCACTTGAGTAAATCAACGAACAACGGATGGCAGTGATATTAATAATAAACATTCTGTATATACTTCTGTCTACATTGACCTTTTTTGTCTCTTATCAAAGCATTCTTATAACATCTCTATGTAGTAATACATGTTTAATTTCTCCATATAATATATGGAAGCATTGTTATTTCATTGACTAATTTTTCCTAAAAGCATGAAAATATTTACCTATGATTATTTTTTAATGTCTCAACCTATCATTGAAATATATGCTTTCACTTATAGGGTCTTCTCAGATGTTATATCTGTGGAACTTTTATATTTCATTTTATCTTCATTACTAATTGGTCATTTATAATGACCAAATCCTGTATGCGCACTTCCAGGAATTTTTCATGAGATCAGAGCTTGAATTTGCCTGAAGGTTCAATGGCTGTGGCCTCTGTTCTTCTAGCAATTGTTCCTGCAAACGTTTCCAAAGACAAAGAATTATTTGAGATGTGAAAGCTCCCACATGGGATTTCTTCGTGGGCTCATGCTTTATGTCATCCCAGAAATCATCTGAACAGAAAAAGGGACTCAATGATCGAGATGAGACTATAGCACCGAACCTTGTAAGGTTCACACTTTAGCTTGAGCATTACATTTTTGTCCAACGTTGTTTCCTTTTGTTTGTTTTTATTTGGGGGTCACACCTTGCAGTGCTCAGGGCTTACTTCTGGCTATGAGTTCAGGGATCACTTCTCCTGGTGGACTCAGGGGGACATATGTGGCACAAGGATCGAACCCAGGTTAGCCACATGCAAGGCAAGTGCCTTAACTTCTGTACTATCCATCCAACATAGTTTTTAACAGAGATGAACTGACCAGGCAGGAGAGAGACTTCCTCTTCCATGGGGCTTCTCTCCAAAGTATAACCTAACCGCTCCTAATAAAACGTGAGCTTCCACTAATTCCAGTAAACCAGAGTTGGTGACATGTGCAGCTTAGATTAAATCACAAAGGAGTGATGTGGGCTTGTGGGCCAGTGCTCCTGCAGATTGAGCTGTGCTAGTTTAGTTGAGAGTTGAGTGCCAGCTTGCGTTCCTGCCTGGGTTCACTGACCCCATCCTGGTGTTTAGCCACAGGCCATGCTCCTTGACTTTACTTTGTAACTGAATGTGACCCAGTCCAGGATGTCAGTCTGGCAGCAACCAGTTTCTGTCACCATTTCTTCTCAGGTCCATATTCATATCAACCTTCTTTTTTCATTTCTGTGTGTCTGTTTCCCAAGGGGTGCAGTGTTACTCATGTGTTATTCCAGTGAGTCTTACTCCAAGGAAACTGGGGGGAGGGCAGATAAGAAGATAAGTGTGAATATAAGAAAAGCTATTTTATAGGGAATTTTATAACCTAATGACAGTTGCCATTAGTATGTGCTATCTTTTATGAAACAAGACACTTGACTGTGTCACTGTGAAGACCTTGAGAAGCATTCCCAATATTTCGTGTTACAAAGTAAGGGAAAGAAAAGACGGAATGTCGGTTGTCTCATTTGAGGCATGAGTTATGTATTTTGGGAGGCGGACACATTTTCAAAAAACCTATCTATATATTGTCTCAAGCACATAGAGGAAAGGTATAAAAAGTGCTTCTAATTTCTTTTTAAGAGATTTTATGAGCCCTAATTGCCTATTATCAGTGCCCAAATGGAAAGGGTTTGGTTTTTTTTTTTTAACTTTGGGATGTTGAGATGCAGTTTTCCAAATTAGTTTTATAAGACTAATTATCATATCAACAGAAAGATATTTCAAATATAAGAAGACCTGATCTTAACATGATTCAGAACATAGGTGAGTGTTTCTGGGAGCAAGTGTAGAGAAGAGGGTAGAGGAATGACATTGAGGGGTACGGCCATTGAGTACCTGAAAAAGGAGGATCAGATCACACATAGGGAAGCCAGAGACACAGGACAAAGAGCACAAGCCTTGCATGTGACTGGCCCAGATTTGATCCCGGGTACCATACAGGATGCCCTGAGCACTGCCAGGGGATCCCAGATTGCTTATCCAGGAGTAACCCGTGAGTATCACTGGGTGTGACCCCAAAACAAACAAACAGACATGGAATATCAGGCTATAAGGGTTAGTTGAGACAAATCTGTAAGTTGAACTGGTGGAACTTGCCTGAAGGAAATTCTAGCACATTAGCAAAGGTGGGGTATTTCTCGAAGATATGATCAATCGGCACTTGGCTATCTCCAGGCACATTGGGTATCACAAAGTCAATCAATGCACAAGCCTTTTCTATAGTTGCAAAATTTTTCTTTTTCATTACTTCAACTTGCTCTTTGTTCAGCACCTCTTTACCTGGTCAGTGATCCAGCAGGTGACTAATTGTGTCCTCAGACACTGCATTAACAAGAACTGCTCTTTGGTCCTTTAGTCTCTTAACTGTGGGGAGCACAGAAATGCTGAGGACTCTTAAACATCTTAAGTAACATCACTGTCACCTCAATAACCTATATATTTTTATGTTTCCTCTTAATAGGTGAGAGCAATGGCTAATATTCTCTCTGACACCCCTAACAATCTTTGAAAGCCCAGAGATTCCTACTTCCACATCTTTAAACTAGCCACCTCGGGAAGAATGTACTTAGTCAGACCATCCAACCTTCTCAGCTTTGTTGAGGTACTTGGCTGGTCCCAAAGCTTGGCCTGAGTCACTACTTTGATCAAGGTCTTGAGAAGAAATCAGAATCAGCAGTGACTACATTTACATTGCATTCATTTCTGTTATTTACAGACAACAGTATCACATGTGGAAACTGGTGCATTCAGCATAGATTCACAAAAATAACCTCAGAAAATGAGGTCACAGCCTTGCTTGCTGCTTTTTTATCTCTGAAATGCCATTCCTGGGTGGGCACTCATCTTATGGGTCGCTATATAGCCTAAGAGAATATACATCAGAGAAGATTCCTTCTTTCTTCTCTAAATATTATTTACACAAGTAATAGAGAATTTAGTAAGCATCAATGACAACCAAAACAACTCAGTAATAATCGGTATTATCCCCCAAATATCTCTCCTAAATATACAACCTGATAAAAAACAAATAAAAACAAACAACTTGCCAGCCAGGGTCTCCTTGCTTCTTTATGAGCAGGAACACAAAATAAAAGTACATAAACAAAGCATGGACTCAGGTTCTTCCTTGTCATGGGCAAGGAACACCCAGCCCTGAGAAAGAGATTGCACATGATTTCCTGTACATGCAAATGTTTGTTGTTGACAAGACTCTGATTTTTCTTTTAGTGTTTCTTCTTATAAAAGTATACAATAGGATTCTGTAAATTTTATTTTATTTTTCTTGACTGTTTGCTTTGGGCTGAAACAACAGCACAGCAGGTAGGGTGTTTGCCTTGCACAGGGCCGACCCAGGTTTGATTCCTCTGCCCCTCTCGGAGAGCCCGGCAAACTACTGAGAGTATTTCACCCGCACGGCAGAGCCTGGCAAGCTACTTGTGGCGTATTCAATATGCCAAAAAATGTAACAAGTCTCACAATGGAGACATTACTGGTGCCCACTCGAGCAAATTGATTAGCAATGGAATGACAGTGACAGTGATAGTTTGTTTTATTGCTGCACTTTTGGCTTAGTGTCATTCCACTCGATTTTTTTTTTTGTTTTGTTGTTTGTACTTTTGGCATCATTAAAACAAAAAAAATTGCTAAAACAATATCAATGATTCTTCCCTTTGTTTTACTTCATGGGTTTTATGATGGCTAGGCCATATATTTAAGTCTCCAATCCATTTAAGTGTTGAGAATGCCATAGGGAGTCCAGTCTTACACTTTTGCATGGCATAGTTAATTTTCTAAATGTAATTTATTGGAGAGGCTGTCCTGGTCCATTGATATTTCTGCTCCCTTGACAAACACGTCTTCACCATATAAATATGTGTCTATTTCTAGACTCTCGATTGGCTTCTATTGGTCTGTGGGTTGGTTTCCATGCCACTGCCAACTTGTGCTTTCTCAGCACTACTCTGAGTCTTTGGGATCTTTCCTGGTTCCAAGTGAATTTAAGAGGTTAATGTCTGAAATCTTTAAGGAACTCATGCAGTTAAATAGTAAAAGAAATAATTGGGGGTCAGAGAGAGAGCAGCAGGTAGAATACTTGCCTGGATACTTGCCTGGCACACAGCTGACCCAGGTTCCATTCCCAGGATTGTCCTCTGAGCACCACTAAGATTGACCTCCAAGCACAGAGCCAGGAGGAAGCCCTGATATGAGTGTGGCTCAAAAACAAGAAAGAGAAAATAAAAATCTGATTTTTTTTTTTCAGATGGATGGAGGACCTGTGTATATGACATTTTCAAAGATGACATATAAATGACCATCTCACATATGATAAATGATCAAGAGTAACATAAAGGAAATGCAAATAAAGACCATAATGAGCTCTTACCTTATATCTGTTAAAATGAATACCATCAAATTGATAAGAGATAAGCGTTGACAAGGATGTGGAGAAAAAAGGGAACTCATATTTTGTCGTTTGGAACTGAAATTGTTGCAGTCACTAGGAGAATCAGTCTAAAGATTCCCAAAAATTAAAAATTAAAATACCATCATAGAGCAGTTAAAATGTCATTCTACTTTATATATGTATATATATATGTATAATTTATATTTAATCACTCTACCTGTGGCTATTCAATATTCCAAAAGCAATAGCAATAGGTCTCATTCTCCTGATTCTGAAAGAGCCTCCAATCATTGGGAAAGACGAGTAAGGAGAGGCTGCTAAAATCTCAAGGCTGGGAGGAATGGAGACGTTACTGGTGCCCGTTCAAGTAAATCAATGAACAATGGGATGACAGTGATACAGTGATATATAATCACTGTCTGAATGTTCATTGCATCTTTATTCCCAAAAGCCAGTCTAAGTGTTCATCACTTGAAAAATGAACCAAGGAAATCTGGCCTATAGATATAATAGATTATTTAGCTATAAAACAGAAGAAATTCCTGCCGTTTTCATTGTCATGGATGGCCAGAGGTTATTAGGTTAAGTGAAACAAACCAGGGAGAGGAAGATACTGTATAATCTCACTACTGTATGAGCTGGGAAACAAAACCAGAGCAGAGGGGACTGGTGCGGGGGTAGGGGGGTGGGGTGTTACAGGATGTCTTCAAGGACACAAGCTCCCAGTTAAAAATATTAAGAAAATTCCTGCATCTGCTTCCAAGTACATCACCACGGTGTACATTTTAAACCTACAGTGTTATATCTCAATTTATCCCAGCAAAGATGTGGTGAAGTAAGGAATGATGTATCAGAATGAAACACTGGGCTAGGAAACTTCTCTGCTGAAATTAAATCAGTTGTAACTTAAAACACCAAAACAGTTATGAAAAGACTATGAGCTGAGGCCGTTCAGTCGAATGGGTACTGGCCACCACAGATAGCCAGCAGAGTCTGCTTTAGTACCCTGTGGACACAAAGCTGTTCCCTGATTCCAAAAAACCCTGTAGGGAGAACTCAAGACGAGTCATTTTGTTTGTTATTAGTCACTAGTTTCTCTTAAATCACAGACCATGTTCTGTGTGGCAAATGCCTTTGACAACAAATTAAGGGCTGGGAGAATACAACTAGAAAGGTCACTGGTCAGAAAACTTGAAGATTGTAGTAGCTCAATGTCAATTTTGCATTTTCCAGCTTCCTAACCAGGGAATGTAAGTTAACCTTTCTGAGTCTCTTTTCCCCACTATAATGAGAGTATCTTATATTCTACCTTTCCGTGGAGCTTTTTTAAAAAACAAATGAAAGACACATGGGCTAGCAAGATTTAGCAAAGAAAAAAAGTCCTGACTCCTAGTTAAAAGGTGTCTTAAATGTCCCCAAATTGATATTACTTAACTGATGGGGATGCAACCTTTAAACCTCTTTCAGGAAGTCATTATCTGATAAAAATAAAATTTACTCTTACTTTTTCAATTCTAAAAACCCAAACTAGTCCATGTACAAATGCAAGAAATGCGAGAAAAGGGAGTGGAGGATAAGTGGAGTGATAGTGTGATAGTACAACAGCTAGGGCATTCATCTTGGATGTGCAGACCCAAGTTCAATCCTTGGCATCCCATACGGACCTTGGAGCATTGCCAGGAGTAACCCCTGAGCATCGCTGGGTGTGACCCTCCACAAAAAAAAAAACAATAGCTAAAACAAAAACAAAACAAAAAGTGAATGCAAGAGAGGGAAGAGCATTCTATGTCTATAAAGCAGCGTAAGAGTTGAAAGCACCAAAATCAGAATTATCCAAGAGGTAATCCCTGAGCACAGACTGATAGAGTGCAAAAATAAAAAAGAAATGCAGTTCAAAATTAACTATTACAACAAATGAAAGTAGGAATACTGACTCTAATCCAAATCCATCTCTCTATTTATTTTTGTCAAACTCTTTGTTGAAGGCCAGAAACGAAGTGCAGAGAAATAAATAGGGGAGTCCTCAGAATTTCCAAAAGCTGGTCAAGAAATTCTCTCCAGGAAGACAAATCTGCATAATCAATAAAACAGTTTCAATTGCAGGGGGAAAGCTCTTCCTTTAATTCCCGAGCTACATGAACCATATCTAGGATAATTATTTCATCTTTGAACATCGCAATTGAAGATTTTTAAGCAAATCATAGAACATATAATATTTTTCAGTTCAGCAGATGAGAGCATAATGCAAACACAGAGATGGAGTCCATAGAGTCTAACAATTTGGTCTAGCTAAAGGTATGTTGCAAGATCATTTAAAGATAGGATATTTGGTGGTTGCCATCACTATTTCCAGTATTCAAGAATGGACAACACAAAATCCAACATATTGAGTGAAAGGTTTGGAATCTTAACTATGATTTGTAAGTATGATTTGTGCTCACGTTGAGTAAAATTTATATTTCTGACCTCTGCTGAAAAGGCTTAGAAGCAGGCTAACACCGGGTCTTGAAAACCACTGATCCAAGGCAGACAGATGCAGTTTCTAATACTGTCTGTCGTTGGAGGAAGGAAAAGAGGATCTTGTAGAAAGAGCTGGTTTCAGGGCAGGGCAGGAAATGTGTGAAATGACTTTGGACTCCCCCTGAAGCAGACAGAAAACCTGGAAGCTCCCCAGGTCCATACTACAGAGACACAAGGAGCCCCCTTGAGTGACGCCTATCCAATCAAAAATGGGACAACTTGTTCTGCATAATATAGTGTCTCAGAATGATTTAAAAGCACATCGAATGTATAAAATTTTCAGTGTGCACCTTTTTCTTTAGGGACTAGGGAACATAAAAAGGAAGTCCTGATTGCCACTGAAAATTGCTAGGGTGCTGAGTCATTGCTCTGAAATTTATTTTTCTCCTTTATCTGTATGAATTATATTTTAGGGTAACCAAATTACACTTGGTAAATGATGGAAAAATTTTATTATCAGAAGAGTTCAGCTGATAAACTAAGATGAGTGATGGAAACCATCACTTCGTCATGGGTAATGAAAGAACTGCCATGGCAGTGACATCAGTATGTGGCATGGACATTGGTTCTACCATTGGTGGGACCTTTAGAAAGAAAGGCTTAGACTGTCACCAACTGAACAATTGAGACTCGGAGTGTAACTGAAGCGGAGTCAACCCAGAAATCCTGCGCCTTCTGCTCTGAGGCAATATGACAAATCCTGAACATCCCAACATATATTCTTGACAAATAAAATCACATGAATCTAATCATTTTATTTACTTCATTTCATTTATTGGAAGAAGGGGCTCCCAAGTGCTTTCCAGGAGTCTGGACCCTCCTGGCAATTATGTGGTCCCTTCTAGCAGTGTTCAGGAGGCCTCAAGGACCACATCTGGAGGTCTTTAGGATCATGCAGTGCCAGGGATGTAACTGGGGTTGACCATATACAGGGATACACCTTAACCCTTGTGCTATCTCTCTTGTCCTGAGTCTAACTAAGCAAGCTCTCAAAGCAACTTCCTGTTGTACAGGGGATTTATGCACAGATGAACGTTTAAGTATGCCATGAACTAGCACTCAGCCAAGTCTAGGCTAAAGTGTGTTCGTTAGAATAGTTTTAATTTCTTCCAAATGGTGACTATACCTAAAAGAGAGAGGCTCTTGATCCAATAAATCTTCATAAGGAATTTAGATATAACCAAATACAAGCAGTAACCTGATTTGGAGTCTAACCTATGTATAAAAATGCTTCTTTTCTCAGTATAATGGGCTAGAATAAAAATTCAAAGTCTTAATTATAATTCCTGAAAATAAAAATGATGCAAATGAATGATGAACTAAACAAATGTGGGAGAAATGACAAATATTTCTTATAGACAAATCTTCCTCATTGAAAAGCCTAAATAAGACACACAAATGGTCTTTCCTCAAATAAGTGGAGTGAGGGTATAGAGTAAGGGTGTAAAAATGAGGGTATAGAATGAAGGTATAGAGTGAGTGAGGGCATAGAGTGAGGGTGTAGAATGAGCGTATAGACTGAGGGTAGAGTAAAGGTTTAGAGTGAGGGTATAGAGTGAGGGTGTTGGGTGAGTGAGGGTGTAGAGTGAGAGTGTATAATGAGGGTATAGACTGAAGGTACAGTGAGGGTATAGAGTGAGGGTGTAGAATGAGGGTGCACAGCTCTTCATGTGGGCACGCGCATCTCTCCCTGTCTGTACAAGAACTATAGAACTGTAAAGAAAAAACGACTCTGTTTTTCTTCTATACTCTCTACTTAAAGTAGCCATGGGAGAAAAGTGTCAAGGTCCCTTGGCCAGGGACTACTGAGACCTCAAGATAAAAACTTCAAAATATGTCCAAAATTTAAAACAGAGAGCCGTAGTGGGTAGGAAAAAACCACTTACCTCTAAGGAGCAAGGAACCGGAGAGGCTTGTCACAGGGGCCAAGGGAACATGAAGTGCCAAGCCCAAGGTCATAAAAGCAGGAAGTATGGTCTCACCTTAAGGCCTCTGGCTAAAGTGAGCTACTGTGAGTCTGTGAGTTGACACAGAAAAATACAGAAACCAGGGGCTGGGCTGCGTGACCAAGTGACGACTGGATCCCATGAAAAGAATATATTGAAACGGTTTTAGAGACAATTCTAGGTTGCTAGCAAGACCTGAGTCTCTGACAAAAAGTGGTGATGACCGTTTGCTCAGCCCAGGGATTCTCTGCCTGAGTGAGGTAGAGGCCGAGTAGGCCCACTGCCACGTCACTGTCACCTCCTCGCTTCCCACGGCCACCTGATTTAGCACCCTATCCTTTAAGAAGCCACTGACGAAGTCCCTGCCCACGGATTCAGGATTAAAGTGCTTATTTGCTGGAAGCAGGAAATCGCACATTGTCATGGATCTGGTGGGAGGCATCATCCTTCCCTACACGCGTGGAGCCCCACGAGAATGACCTGTTAGCAGCCGCTTCCCCCTTTCATTTGTTGCTTTCTTCCGGAGGACTCGGAGGGCTTGTATTCTAACGCTGTCAGAACTGTGCAGCTGTGTTTACAGGAACGGATGCCATTGTCTCCTGGGCTCTGTGATGAGTCATCTCTCTGATTGCTCCTTAAAGTAGCTGCACCCAATTTCCACCTAGCACCCTCAGAAGAAGCCTGTCCTCCAACTATCCAAAAAAGAAGCTGAGCTGGTCAGGCCAGTTGTTCCTTCTGATAGAGCTTCTCTCTCTTTTTTTTTTTTTAATTAGTGAATCACCGTGGGGGTACAGTTACAGATTTATACATTTTTGTGCTCATGTTTCCCCCATACAAAGTTCGAGAACCCATCCGTTCACCAGTGCCCATTCTCCACCACCAGTAAACCCAGCTTCCCTCCCTCCCTCCCCAGTCCCATCTCCCCCCATTCCACACTGCCACTATGGCAGGGTATTCCCTTTTGTTCTCTCTCTCTCTGATTAGGTGTTGTGGTTTTCAATAAAGTTGTTGAGTGGCCATTGTGTTCAGTCTCTAAATTCGGCACGCGTCACCCTTCCCCCGTATGACCTCCGACCACATTTTACTTGGTGTTCCCTTCTCTGAGTTACCCAGAATGAGGGATCAGTGTCCAAGCCATGGAGACAGCCTCCTGGTACTTATTTCTACTATTCTTGGGTGTTAGACTCCTATACTAATATTCTATATTCCACAGATGAGCGCAATCTTTCTATGTCTGTCTCTCTCTTTCTGACTCATTTCACTTAGCATGATACTTTCCATGCTGATCCATTTATATGCAAACTTCATGACCTCATTTTTTCTAACAGCTGCATAGTATTCCATTGTATAGATGTACCAAAGATTCTTCAGCCAGTCATCTGTTCTAGGGTACTCAGGTTTTTCCAAATTCTGGGTATTGTAAACAGTGCTGCGATGAACATATAAGTGCAGATGTCATTTTGACTATACTTTTTTGCTTCTCTGGGATATATTCCCAGCAGTGGTATTGCTGGATCAAATGATTCTCAAATCTAGTTTTTTGAGAATCGTCCATATTGTTTTCCAAAAGGGCTGAACTAGTCGGCATTCCCACCAGCAGTATAGAAGGGTCCCTTTCTCCCCACATCCTCTCCAACAGTGGTTGCTTTTGTTCTTTTGGATGTGTGCCAGTCTGATAGAGCTTCTCTTATCTCAGCCTCTGTTTCCCTCCCACTTCCCAGTTCTCAGCAACTGGATAAGAATAATGAAGATTTTGAAAATAGATGCTATCTTTTTCAAGGATCTCCTTGAATATCAACCCTTTGGGTGGCACTGGCACATCATTCGCCTTGAGTCCAAAGGCCTTTGAAAAATAAAGTATTAAGGAAAGTATATTGTCTTTCTTTTCCCTTAGTTTATGTAATCATCTTCCTTTACTTTAGGCCTCCTTGGGACAGAAAGTAAGCAAATCCATGGTCAAGCACTGGATATGCCATTCTGCTCCTTACATACTTATAGAACCTTTCACTCCTCTTTGGCCCTGTCTGGATCTCTCAGTCTTGAGAACAGAGTCTGAATTACACTCTGCATGTTCTCGTCTTCTAGGCTCAGTTATATACGGTTCTGCACACTTGCATACAATGAACATCCTTAGATGTGCAGCTTCCCTGTCATTTCACCTGTTACCTGTGTGAGGCTGGGAAAGGTCACTTTGAGGAAAAGGACTGAGGAATGCAGGCCGGCCAGGGGATGCTCATTGCAACCCATTAATTAAACTCACATGGAGGAGACACTGAGCCACAAAACTGCAGAGCTGGGAAATTAAAACCGTCTTTGGTTTTCATGCAAACAGTAGAGTCAGGTTTGATAAAAGTTGATTAATCAGTAGATATTGGCAGACCTGGACTGACTTTGGCTGAAGAGAAATGGAGCCTGGAGAACTTCAGAAGCCAAGACGAAAAATCATTTTCATTTTTGTCTGAGTAAGATGTAGGACTGAAAAGAGGAGAATCCTGGGGCGTAAGACCTCAATATTTCCTCTGAGTTTTTGTAAGATATATAACTCCTGATGACTGATGATGCCTGTGGGTTTCAATGGTCTGATGCTCTTATCGGCATCTAAATGCACCTCTAACCAACTGGGAACAGGATTCATGCTGGAATAAGTGGTCTAGAAGTCTATTAATATTTTCTCTGAGAAAAATGAGTTAACTTGTTTGACTATAAACTTGGCATACTGCTGTGGCTTCTTTTATAACAGATGTGAATCTTTATTCACTTCGGCTTAACATCAATTGAGATGTTGATAGGTATTTCCAAGAAAACAAATGAGTCAGGCTAACACTTTTCCTGCACGAGAATGAATGTGGAGCACATAATCATCACTTGGACAGGATGTTCCTTTGAAAACAATCAAGATGGCAGCTTAGCAGCGTGTCTGCCAATGAGACTTTATTCTTTTTGCTTCTCAGGGATCCAGAGCTCAGGATATTAATTCCCCTGGGTGAGAAATACCTGTCCTTGCTTTCTCTGCTTAGATGGCATGACCCAACTCTTCATCATCACCCCCGCCTGAGTTGCTAGGTAGAATTTTCATGCTCACAATATCCTGGTACCCCCAACCACCAGCACATTGCCATGCTCAGTCAATAACAGAACCCAGGGTTCACTGCCAGGGTCTGAGGATGAGATGTTACTTGTCGCCTGTGGTGCCAGATTAGCCAATCCACCCAGGCATGGTGGCTCTAGGGTCATACCTGGCAGCATTCAGGGACCTTCAAGGCTATACCAGGTGATGCTTGGGGACCATGTGGTGCCCAGGATGGAAGTAGGGTCTGCCACATGCACTTTGACCCTTATACTATCTCTCCTGTCCTGTTTTCACTTTTTACCTGGTGATTTATTAAATACATCTTTGTGTAACCAGGGAATAGTACAAGAGACACTCAAGGTAAAAAATATTATATGATATTCAAGAATAGGTATAATACGCTTTTAAATTTCAATATGGTATATGTGTGTTCGTTCCAGTCATGGCAATCGCAGTGAATCATCTCTTGTGAGAATTGTAGAGATAAGAAAGATAATATGGAGCTGGTTCTAGCCATACTTGATCTTTGCTGAAGCTTCCATGCTGAGAATAAAAGGGGAAAATAAACAGTCTCAGTTAGCAATTTGGGGACTAGGAAGAAACCAGAGTTACACTACAGGTTTGTGGCTTCTAGATTTGCAATATGACCTTGCGGATATTTATAAGAGTGACACACACAAAAAAAGTTTGAATTTTACATAAATGAAAAAATACTGTAAATTAATAGGATCAAAAACATACCATTAATGAGAGAAACAGATAGACAAAAAACTAAGTTCAGGAAGAAAGATACAAGAGAAATCCAGTGCAGACCCAATCAGGAGAAAAATATGTAAAGTATTAACAGTAAAGGAATAGGTCAGGAATTATCAAACGGAAAGAGGTCAGACATGGGGTAAGCCATACGTGGCTATGCTCAGGAACTACTCCTGGTTCTGTGCTCAGGATCACTCCTGATGGTGCTAGGAGGACCAAATGAGAGTCCAGGGGTTGAACCAGGGTCAACTATGTGCAAGGAAAGCATCTTAACCACCCTGCCATCTCTTTAGACCCAAGGAATTATCATTCCTAAGCAAAAAGAAAGGAGAATAATAAATATTTAATTCAAATATTACCTATTCTATTCTTTTTTTTTTAATTTTTATTTTTTTATTGAATCACCAAGTGGAGGGTTACAAAGTTCTCAGGATTATGTCAGTTATACAATATTCAAACACCCCTCCCTTCACCAGTGCCCATCTTCCATCCCCAACCCCCCCAGTATATCTGCCGCCCCCTCCCACCTCCCTAGTCCCCACCCTTGTACGTGATAAGTTTCACTTCATTTGCGCTTATCTCGATTACATTCCATGTTTCAACACACAACTCACTACCGTTGCTGGGGTTTCCCCCAAAAAAGAAAAAGACAGTCCTATTGCCAATGAGGCATTTGATAATTCTCCATTACTAAGCATATAGGGATATTAAGTCCTGCTGTTTGTTACATAACTTTTCTTTTTCCCCCTTGCCCCGCGCCACCGAGTTCACGCCTGTTTAGTAATCGCCACGCTGTCTGACAAAGGGAAAAAAACCGAAGAGGATGGTTATTTCCCGTCATCAGCCGGCGTGGGGCTCTGGCTTAGTTGATAGTCTAGTAGAGTGTCTGGAAGCAGTTTCTGGAACCAAAGCTCTTGCGCTGATATCGGCTCCGGCTCGAGATACCACCAGCGTCCCGCTGGTCCATGTACCTAATTTTTCCCCTTATTTCCCATTCCCACGCCACCAGGTCTGTTTGCTTAATGGACATCACACTATGTTTGACACCACGCCACGTTTCTTCCCGAGAAAGAAGGATATTTCTTCTCAGCCAGCGTGGGGATATAGCTTAGTTCAGTCTAGAGAGATGGCTACCATTTTGATTGCCTTCAATATTTCAACAAAATACTTACTATTCTTGTTAGGATCACCCACAAAAGTCCGACCCATTAAGAAGGAACCATTACATACTGCTGATACTAAGATGACATTAGGTCGCGCGGCCGCAGCAGCGGCCGCGCGGTTCTGGGTTTCTGTCTAAAGTCCAGGGAAAAAGTTGAAGGAGAGAGAGAGATTTCCGCGCGGGGGACCTGGCGGAAACTCTCCAGTCACATACTGCAGGTTGCTGGTGGGCTGCCGGTGTCCCAAGCAGCTCCATCCTCTTCGTCAGTCATTCTGGGGGTGCGGGCACGGAGGAATGGGAAAGCCCACGTGGCTGCACTCTCTTTAAGTGTCCGATGTGGGCGGAGACCGGTACTTCCCCGCCCTCGATCCCCCGCCAGCCGCGCCTCGCACTTGGGTGCGTCTCTCCATTTTGTGCTCAGAAGTGGGGTAGATGCTGTGCTGTGCCCAGAGGTTGAGGGGAAGAGAGATAGATTAAAGAAAAAAAAAAAAGAGAAACGCCAGGCCCCCGCTCAGGGGACCTGGCGGAAACTCTCCAGTCACATACTGCAGGTTGCTGGTGGGCTGCCGGTGTCCCAAGCAGCTCCATCCTCTTCGTCAGTCATTCTGGGGGTGCGGGCGCGGAGAAATGGGAAAGCCCACGTGGCTGCACTCTCTTTCTACCTATTCTATTCTTATTGCTATATAAGTTATAGCATTTGATAGGACAATGAAACAAGTTAGATTTGTCTATTCTGCTCCTGTTACATATATTATCAAAAAACTCTAGAAGTATATCACAATGTAGTATGAAGAGTCATCAAAATTAAGTAGGAGAGGAAAGTACTCAGATATCCCCTAACCATAATGGGTCTTGGTTTCAGAATATTGATATGTTGCATACAAATGACCCTGGGATTAGTTTAAGTTTGACAAATCTCTTCTCCTTTTGAGAACCAAGATGCTAGCTTTGACTTCAATATCCTAAAATCCATCCAGATAAATGAAAAGCACGAAGCTGCACCGAGGTCTTCCTGGGTAAGCAGCACCGTGTCCTCTCAAACATTTACTCTTCAGGAAAGCAAGAATCATGGTGTCTCAAAGGAGCCATAGGTAGCTGGTGATGATCACTTTTTATTATTTACTCTTGATGATGTATCTTTTCAATCTTATATTCTCTCTCAACTCTTCTAATATTTATTGTTTGTTTCTTGTACATGTTCCTTTTCTTCCTAATTACATAAATATGCGGAGATACTTATGAATAAGAAGTCATCTGAGGACAACTTTGAATGGTGCTACACTCTTGTGAGCTTTGAGCTCACAGAAAACTTTGATGACCTTACGTTCTCCCAGTCATTGTACTTCCTTTGCAAACATAGCAAAAATGTTCTGCATAGGGGCAGTCCCCAATTTATCATGTAACCAAACATGCTGGAGATACTATCTGTAGACCATCTTAGATATAAAAATCAATTCCATATGTATTTATGAATATAAAGAGTAAGACTTCTTTATTCAAATAGAAACCTTCAACACTCCTACTTGCTTCCCTCAAAATTTCAGTCTAACAAAGTTTTCTGAGGGGAACAGTCTTGTCCTGGGAGAATTGTTATTCTTTGGTATTTGCCACTGACTAGATCTGAAGTTGCTAAAATTCCAAACCTCGAATCAGGAAACCTGCAGTTGGTTTCCAAGGCACCTTTTGTGCATACAGTTAGGAATAAGTCTCTAGACTTGAGGAAAAAGAAAGAAGAAAGTAACCTGCCGCCAAATACAAATATATCTCTCCTTCCCTTGACATGATTTCCTATCCTGTCTGGTACACATTCTTTGGGTTCAGGAACATATCACAATCCCACTTGACATCTTCTGAATTTGGAACATATTTTGTATATATGAAAATACACCCCACCCCCCAATGGGAGTTACTTTAAAGCAAAACAGCATTCAAAACTGTGGAAGAAAATCTTTTATAGTTCTTATATAGGAAAAGGAATGAAGGCTCCCAAGAACACATTACGTTGTCACGAAAATGCAAGGTGGGCAGTCAATCTGCTCAGGAAGTACTGTACTATCAAGAATATTGCTAACCCAGCCTTCCTGAAAACAGGGGCACGCACCTGACCCTTCTAGGGATACCTACCACATATTTATTCATCTTTTTAAGTTCTCCAAAAGCTTCTGCAAGTTGAGAATATTTTAAATACATTTTTTTCACTTCATGCATGTTCAAAAACTTAAGGGAAAAAGTTTTAAAAACTTTACTCTTCTGTTAACTGAATGAATAGGTAGTGGTATTTTGTGGTACAATATTCTTGTCATATAAGCTTCTAGACCCAGGGAAAGTAATTTTTGGCTAGATAAATCTCATTCCTTTTACATTGAGCTTTATCACAATTTTATTCTTACAAAATAAATGCCTAAGTTTTGGTCTATGATTAAAATATTTTATAAATGTAAATTAATCAAAAATAAGTGATAACAATGGTTATTTACCAGAGAGGGCTAAGTGCAGATAGAAATTTCTGTACCTTCTACCCAATGTTGTGTGAACCTGAATGTTCTCTCTAAAAGCAAATGCAAAACCCTATTCAACAGAGGAGGAGAAAGATTATTATGTAATCTGACATTCAAATAAAGGTTACTAAAGATCTCTTAAGTCCATAAGGTGGTTCTGGATTTGAAAGGATGAGTTGGACATCAAGTTAGTCTAATTTATTTTGTTAAAAATACCATCTTAAGGAAACCAAATCTCGCCACTGTTTTCATAATGCATCATTGTCTCATGTCTGTAGTTATTAGAAGACTTGCCATGGCAGCTACGCAGTCATCTGGACAACTCTTGGCTGGTATATTAAGCAGCTTTGGGGAATTTCTTTATAGAAATTAAATGTATGATTTTTTTCCCTTTGATCTCTTCTGAGGAATATTTTCCTGGTAGAACACTCATTTATATTGTCTTTTAAATGACTCTGAATTACATTTAGCACTTAAGGAAAAATCTCAAAGCTAGAAACCTAAACAGAGAATTAAGTTTTATTTACTTATTTTTCTTAAGTCTTGTTGGCTTCCCTTTTCTTGCAAGTATTATGTAGAGTTCTTATTGATTGCTTTCAATTCTATGTATAAATTGTGCTGAAATGTAGCAATTGGAAGTTGCTATGACAGTGGCATAGTAAATGCTACAATCAGGAGTCACCGTTCTTTGGGGACTGGATCTGAAATTTTCCTTTAAAAGGCAAAACACAAGTTTGCAGTCATAATTATTTTGACTCTCCTTTAAATACTAAACTTATACCTGCATGGCAGATAGTCTGTCTTCTTATGTATCTTACACATTGTAGGTTTGCTCAGCAATAAAGTAAAGCTAAAATAAAGAACAAAAGGAAAGTTCCTATGGTAATGGCTGGGCTCAAACCATCTATTCTGTATTGAACACAACTGTCTGGCCTAATTCTGATACTAGATTGAATAGAGAGATTGTTTTTTTCTATGTTAGTATTAATCCATAATATAATAAGGATAATTATTTTAATATTAAAGAATTAAAAGAGATAATGGCTCAATTTTTAAATCAGCCTTATGATTCTATGGGTATATTCCAGATTTATCATAAAACCCATACATTAAAGAAGATAAACAGCTACTTCTTTGCAATGCTTCAAATTCATCTTATCCCTTTCCAAAGCAAAAGCTCCATATGACCTCTAGTCAATCACACATAATTGAAAAATTCGTTCAGGCATATTCTTATACATTTCTAAAACATTAATTTTATCTCAAAATTGATATAGAAATATTCTCTTAGTATTAGTAGAATTTTCCCAAAACTAGTTATTCTGTTGGTATTTTTTTCTCAACAGATCTATCTATATAAAATGTATTTTAAACATCTTGATCATAAAACTTGCAATGTTGTTGCATGGGTTTGCAAGAATCTAAATGCACCTTTAAAAAAAAATCTTTGACTAGAAACAGTGGAGCAGAACAAAATACGGGAAGAAATGAGAGCAGAAATAGAAAAGCTACATTCAGAAATGTCACGAATGAAAGGCTCGGTAAATGAAATAAAAAACACAGTGGGAGCCCTCAATAGTAGAATGGCTACAGCTGAAGATAGAATTAGTGAGCTTGAAGATGAGCAGCAGAAAGCCCACAGGCTTCAACAAATAATTGGAAAAGACCTCAAAATAGCTCTAGGATGAATCAGAGACCTAGAGGATGATTCCAAGAGGAATAACATAAGAATCATCGGAGTTCTGGAAGGACAGGGAGGCAACCCTAACAAGAAAGCCACAGTTAAAGAAATCATTGCTGAAAAGTCCCCAGAGCTGGATAATGCATGAAGAGGAGGGCAGGTTAAGGGTTAAATTTGCCTTTGTAACTGTTTGACTGCTTTGAAAGATATTTTCTTCGTGACCTACCGCTGGGCAGGAAACTGTCACCAAATGGGCCAACAAACTGCCCTAGGAACTGTAAGCAAACATTTGCAGGGAAACAGTTAACAGTCAACAAATGTTTAGATATGCAAATTAAGTGACCTATGTGTGATCCCCCTTTGATCTATAGGTGTGATTCCCTTTGATATGTGAGATTCTCTTTTCTCCCCCAAAAGGGTATAAAAACAGCTGGATTTTTGAGTTCGGGGCCTTCGGCTATGCCACGATTAAGGCACAGTTGAAGGTCCCAATATAGCTATATTGGCTTGAATAAACCCCGTACGTTTGCAGAAAGAGTTGTCTTGGTTTTGTTCTTTTGTTTCTCCGAGCCTCCCCCGGGCAGAGATCTGCCGACCCTAACATGCAGATGTCCAGATCCTAGGAGGCCAAAGAGTGCCAGCTAAAAGAGACCCTAATAAAAAGACTCCAAGACATATCGTAGTCAGAATGATTGATGCCACGGATATAGACACAACACTGCAAGCAACAAGGTCAAAAAAAGGAAATCACATACAAAGGAGTACCCCTTAGATTCACAGCAGACTTATCAGAGGAAACACTCCAAGCCAGAAGACAATGGTGGGATATAGTGAAAAAACTCAATGAAATGAAAGCCTCACCAAGAATACTCTATCCAGCTAAGCTCTCTCTCAAACTCAAAGGAACCAGGCACAATTTCATGGATTAAAAAAAAGCTCAGGAACTTCATAGACTCAAAAAAAAAACTTAAAAGAAAGACTAAAGGGGCTCCTGTAAGAAAAGAAAACCCCCTACAAGCACAACAAACCCCTACAGAAAGATGACACAAAACTCCACGACAATAATCTCTCTCAGCATCAATGGTCTAAATGCACCCATCAAGAGACACAAGAGTGGCAAAATATTCAGAAACTGAACCCAGCATTCTGCTGCCTATAAGAAACACATCTTAATGGTCAGAGCAAACACAGACTCAAAGTCAAAGGATGGAAAACTGTAAAAAAATTACAAAGGCGGCGCACGGGTGGGGGAGATGCAATGATGTGTGTTGTTTTTCTGTTGTCCGAGGGTACTCGGGGCAGCTCTCTCTCAAATGCGTGCTCACACTCGGTGTTCTCGAGCTGCTGTTTATGGACCGGATCAGGATGGCTTCTCCTTATGCTCTGCTTCTGTGTGCTCTCTTCTGTCTCTTCTCTGTCTCCTGCCCTGCTTCTGTGTCTTCTCTGTTCTTCTCCCATGTCCTCTCGTGTGTCTTTTCCTCTGTCTCTTTTGTCTTCTTCTTCTGTCTCCCACGACTTCTCCCACAGTCTAAGTTTATATAGCAAATTACATAGGCGGGTAGACAAAGGTGGGTTGAACATTAACAAATCAACAAAGAAGGGTAAGACCATTTCTCCAGGAGATTAACAAAATCTCATCTAAGTATATTACTAGATTACTAGATTACTAGGAGATCCATTCAAAGGTGGGGTCCAAACAATGGTGTGTCAGGGTGTGTCCTTTCTTCCTTCCTCAGCTAGTCATCATCATCATAATCACCATCATCATCCTGTTGATCATGGAATTTCTCGAGTGGTCTTGTAAAAAACTAAGGCATGCCAAGGGGCGTGTGCACTCGAGGGCTCTCCGGGCGGCTCTGTCTCACCACCCACTTTCGGTGCTCTGGAAACGCTGTGTGTGGACTGGATTGGGATGGCTGTTGGCCAAAGACAGGCGACGGAAGAATGAGGACCAAGCTGGTTGCTGATTAGTTACCGTCTATTCAATGTTCCATTTTTCTCATCTCCCGCACTCCCAGCTCCATCCTCTCTCTGGATCTACTGCAGCCTCTCTCATCTCTCTCCTCCCTTTTTCCTCTCTGGCTCTTGCCCCTGGGTTACACACTGCCAGGTAGTAAAATCAACATAAGAAAGCCCTTCCTGAGGGCTGTCAGGTTCAAAGGGAACACAAACTAGGGGCATTCCAAAGTCCTTCCTGACTGCCAGTAGGGAAGATACCTCTTAAGGGTTTTTTTTCCTCTCCTTATTCCAAACACTCATTAACATCTTAATATTAGTTATTTTTGTATGGACTTAGCAAGAGATACATTGAGGCTTGCAAGGCAGCTCTCCTGGCAACATCTTGCCACAGACTCAGACCACAGCACTCAGGCCAGATTAATCATTCCTCACCCTAGCAGGGTCCAAATCAAGTTATCACTGTTTGGATCATGACAACATTTGTCCATGATCAAGCTCTTAACTTATAGTTAAGCATTAGGCACTTTGGCCAGGCCCATCTCAATGCCAGGGTAGCACACAACTCACCGCTTGCCCTGGGTCCGTCCCATCCCTTGTCCGAACCCTGCTTTGGGGGGTGCTAGGAAGTAAGGGCAGCTAAGGCTTAGCTGAGAAAACAGATGCCCAGGAGGAAAATATCACGTAGATTCAAATGACTCCCAGGTTACAAAAGCATGGCATTTGCTAAGTCTTCCCATGTCCATACAAAAAGGACATGGCTCTGAATAAACTGTGCAAAGGACTCAAGGAGAAAAGAAAAAGAATATTTACAAGTCAACAGAACACTAAGAAAGAAGTTACAAATAAACACAGAGGAATGGGAGCACTGTAAAGGAAGTAACCCAATAAACCTAAACTACCTGAGGCTATGTAATCCTACATGGTCTCAGTAACATCTCCATTTGTCCAAGCCCTGAGGTTTTAGAAGCCTCTCTCTACTCATCTTTCCAACAATGCCACACTGGGGGCTCTTTCATGGTCAGAGGAATGAGTCCCGGCTTGTTACTGGTTTTGGCATATTAATACACCATGGGGACCTTGCCAGGCTCTCCTACGTGGGCAGGAAACTCCCACTAGTTTGCCAGGTTCTCCCAGGGGGAGAAGTAGGCTATAAGATATTGTGTGCCCTCTTTGCGGCCACGCAATTCCGGGAGCTGGCTTTTAAGTCTCTGGATGCTGGCCGTTGACAGGATTACACGGGAGCAGAGCAGCCCCTGGGTGTGACTACCTAGCTACTGGAATATGGGAAATCTGGGTGGAGGAAGCCCAGTCCCGATCCGAGAAGCCTTGGAGGTCTCAGCCCCAGGTCCCACACACCTGGGTTCCTCTGCCAGTTTCTTCATGTGTGAGGCTTGTACTTATAGTAAATTTACTTCTAATATTTCTAGTAATGTCATTCTGTATGAGCACAGCAAGAGATATATCAGACTTAAAATTTGGTTCTTCCTGAGGACATTCACTATATATTCCAGACCACAGGACATTCACTATATATTCCAGTCCTCAGGCCAGGTTAGTCTTCCTAACCCCAGCAGGGTCCTAGTCTTGTCATTACTTTTGGATCATGACAGCATTTGTCTATGATCACGCTCTCAACTTATAGTTGAGTATTGTGGTGCTTTGGCCTGGCCCATTTTGATGCCAGGGTAGCTCACAGCTTGCCCTGGGTCCATTCTGTCCCTTGTCGGGACACTGCTTTTGGGGTACTAGGAACTAAGGGCAACTAAGTGGAGAAAGTAGATGCCCAGGAGTAAGTATTATTGGAGTCAATCAGCATCCAAGTTACAAAGCATATTATTAGCTCTCTTCCTCTGTCCATACAGAAAGGACTTTGCTTTAAGGTAAACTAAGTTCCCTGTGGCAAGACTAAAAGGACAAACCCCTTGTTATCCTACAGAAAACAATCCTTCAAGCAAACAAATCCCTCAAAAAAGCCGAGGTGGCCATACTAGTATTGGACAACATAGATTTCAGGTTGAAAAAGATTAGAAGGGACAGCGAAGGCCATTTCTTACTAATCAAGGGATACATACAGCAGGAAGAACTCACACTCTTAAACTTATATGCACCTAACAAGGGACCAACGAAATACTTAAAACAACGGCTAATAGATTTTAGGGAGGGCATTGCTAGCAACGCAATAGTAGTTGGAGACATCAACACTGACTTATCACCTCTGGATAGATCAACAAAATCAAAACTCAGCAAGGAAACACTGCCCTTGAAGAAGAAATACAAGAGAGAGGGCTAATAAATCTATACAGGGATTTGCATCCCCACATAAAGAATACACATTCTTTTCCAGTGCACACAGAACATTCTCCAAAATAGATCATGCGCGGGGCCACAAAGCATACCTCCATAGAGAATCAGGAAGATAGAAATTGTATCAACTATCTTCTCAGACCATGATGCACTGAAGATAGAAGTTAATCATGCTCATACTCAGCAGACCTGGAAATTAAACAACTCAATGTTTATCAATGAGTGGATCAGGGAGGAGATCAAAAGGTACCTGGAAACAAGTGAGAATAAAGACAGGAGCTACCAGAACCTGTGGGACACAGCTATATCTGTGCTAAGAGGAAAATTTATAGCTCAGCAAGCATATCTCAGGAAGGAGGAAAGGGCCCACATAAATAACCTATCTCACAGCTCAAGACCTTAGAAAAGGATCAACAAAAGGAGCTCAAACCAGGCAGAAGGAAAGAAATAATAAAACTTAGAGAATTCCAAATCAATGATATGGAAACCCAAAAAACAATTCAAAAGATCAATTAACCTAAGAACTGGATCTTTGAGAAAATAAATAGGATTGATAAACCACTAGCAAGACTCACAAAATAAGAGACAGCGAGAACTCCAATAAACCAAATCAGAAATAAAAGAGGGGACATCACAACAGAAACCAAAGAAATTCAAATGATCATCAGAGACTACTTCGAAAGTCTGTTCACCACGAAACAAGAGAATATGGAAGAAATGGATAAATTCCTGGATTCCTATAGCCTCTGAAGGCTGAACCAAGATGATTTGGAATACCTGAATAGACCCATTACTATCAAGGAAATTGAAACTGTAACCAAAAGTCTCCCCAGAAACAAAAGTCCAGATACAGATGGATTCACTAGTGAATTCTTCTAAGCTTTTAAAGAGGACCTTTTGTTATTCTTTTCCAGCTTTTCCAGGAAATTGAGGAAACAGAAACACTCCCAAACAGTTTCTATGAGGCACATATCACCCTAATACCAAAAGCAAACAGAGACACCACAAAAAAAGAAAACTACAAACTGATATCTCTGATGAACACGGAAGCGAAGATCCTCAACAAAATATTAGTGAATAGAATCCAACAACTCATCAAAAAGATCATACACTACAACCAAGTGGAATTCATCCCAGGGATTCAAGGATGGTTCAACATTCGGAAGTCAATCAACATAATCCACCATATCAACAAAAGAAAAGATAAAAACTATATGATCATATCAATAGAAGCAGAGAAAGAATTTGACAAGATCCAGCACCTGTTCATGATGAAAACTCTCATCAAAATGGGCATAGAAGGGAACTTCCTCAATATAGTTAAAGGCATCTACCACAAGCCTATAGCAAGCATTATCTTCAATGAGGAAAAACTAAGGGCCTTCCCTCTAATATCAGGGACAAGACAAGTATGTCCATTCTCACCACTTCTGTTCAATATAGTACTGGTAGGGCGTTCACCTTTCACACAGCCAACCCATGTTCGATTCCTCTGCCCCTCTCGGAGAGCCCGGCAAGCTACCGAGAGTATCATGCCCACACGGCAGAGTCTGGCAAGCTACCCGTGGCATATTGGATATGCCAAAAACAGTAACAATAAGTCTCACAATGAGAGAGGTTACTAGTGCCCACTCGAACAAATTGATGAGCAACAGGATGACAGTGACAGAGACTGGAAGTACTTGCAATATCGATTAGGGAAGAAAAAAGACATTACGGGCATACAGATAGGAAAGGAAAAAATCAAGCTCTCACTATTCACAGATGATATGACATTATATTTAGATAACCCCAAATCCTCTACCAAGAAACTCCTCGAAACAATAGACTTGTATAGTAAAGTTGCAGGCTATAAAACCAATACCCAAAAGTCCATGTCTTTCCTATATGCAAATAATGAGAGAGAAGAAAGTGATATGAAAAATGCAATCCTGTTCACAATCATACCTCAGAAAATCAAGTACCTCGAAATAAGCTTAACTAAGGAGGTGAAGGATCTGTACAGAGAAAATTACAAAACATTACTTCACGAAATAAAAGAAGATACGAGGAAATGGAAGCACTTCCCCTGTTCATGTATTGGGAGAATTAAAATAGTCAAATGGCAATACTTCCCAAAGCGTTATACAGATTCAATGCGATCTCTATAAGGATATCCATGACATTCTTCAAGGAAGTGGACCAAACACTCCTAAAATTCATATGGAACAACAAACAGCTAAAGCAATTTTGGGGAAAAAAAAGATAGGAGATATCACCTTCCCTAACCTCAAACTCTCCTGCAAAGCGGTAATAATTAAAACTGCATGGTACTGGAACAAAGGCAGAGCAGTAGACCAATGGAACAGGGTAGGATATATTTACACACACCCTCAAATATATGATCATCTAATCTTTGATAAGGGAGCAAGAAATGTAAAGTGGAGCAAGGGAAGCCTCTTTAACAAATGGTACTGGCAGCACTAGACAGCTACATGCAAAAAAAAAAAAAATGGGCGCAGACTTATACCTAACACCATGCACAAAAGTCAGAACAAAATGGACTAAAGACCTCAACAATAGACCAGAATCCATAAGGTACATTGAAGACAAGGTCGGCAAAACCCTCCACCACATTGAAGCTACAGGTATCTTCAAAGAGGACTCACCACTGACCAGGCAAGTGGAAACAGATGAACAAATGGGACTACCTTAAACTGAGAAGCTTCTGTACCTCAAAAGATACAGTGACCAGAATACAAAGACAGTCTACAGAATGGGAAAGGATATTCACCCAATACGCATCTGATAAGGGTTGATATCAAGGATTTACAAGACACTGGTTGAACTCCACAAGAAGAAAACATCCAACCCCATCAAAAAATGGGGCAATGAAATGAACAGAAACTTTCTCAAGGAAGAAATCTGGATGGCTAAAAGACACATGAAAAAATGCTCCTCATCACTAATCACCAGGGAGATGCAGATCAAAGCAACAATGAGATACCATCTCACACCACAGAGACTGGCACACATCCAAAAGAACAAAAGTGACTGGTGTTGGTGCGTATGTGGGGAGAAAGGGACTCTCCTTCACTGCTGGTGGGAATGCCGACTGGTTCAGTCCTTTTGGCAAACAGTATGGACGCTTCTCAAAAAATTAGAAATTGAGCTCCCATTTGATCCAGCAATACGACTTCTGGGAATATATCCCAGAGATGCAAAAAAGTATAGTAAAAGTGATATCTGCACCTATATATTCATTGCAGCACTGTTTACAATAGCCAGAGTCTGGAAAACACCCAAGTGCCTTAGAACAGATGACTGGTTAAAGAAACTTTGGTACATCTACACAATGGAATACTGTGCACCTGTTAGAAAAAAAAATGAAGTCATGAAATTTGCATATAGGTGGATCAACATGGAAAGTATTATGTTAAGTGAACTGAGTCAGAAAGAGAGGAACAGACATAGAAAAATTGCACTCATTTGTGGAATATAAAGTAGCAGAATGGAAACAAAGACACCACTGACAAAGAAAACTATAGACCAATATCCTTGATGAATACCGATGCGAATTTCTCAACAAAATACTAGCAAATAGAATCCAACAACTCATCAAAAAGATCATACACCATTGCCAAGTGGGATTCATCCCAGGGATGCAAGGTTGGTTTAACATTCGGAAATCAATCAACATAATCCATCACATCAACAAAAGTAAAGATAAAAACCATATGATCATATCCATAGATGCAGAAAAAGCATTTGACAAGATCCAACACCCATTCATGATAAAAACTCTCACCAAAATGGGTTTTGGAGGAACTTTTCTCAAGATAGTCAAAGCCATCTACCATGAACCTATGGCAAGCATTATCATCAATGGAGAAAAACTAAGGGCTTTTCCTCTAAGATCGGGGACAAGACAAGGATGTCCACTCTCACCACTTCTCTTTAATATAGTACTGGAAGTATTAGCAATAGCCATCAGGCAAGAAAAAGATATTAAGGGGATTCAGATTGGAAAGGAAGAAATCAAGCTCTCACTATTCGCAGATGATATGATACTATATCTAGAGAAACCTAAAACCTCTAGTAAGAAGCTCTTAGAAACAATTGACCTATACAGTAAAGTCGCAGGCTATAAAATCAATACCCAAAAATCCATGGCCTTCCTATATGCAAACAATGAGACAGAGGAAAGGGACATGAAAAAAGCAATCCCGTTCACAATTGTGCCCCAGAAAATCAAATACCTTGGAATCAGATTAACTAAAGAAGTAAAGGACCTCTACAAAGAAAACTATAAAACGCTACTTCATGAAATAAAAGAGGACATGAGGAAATGGAAAAATATCCCCTGCTCATGGATAGGGAGAATAAACATTGTCAAAATGGCAATACTCCCAAAAGCATTATATAGATTTAACGCAATCCCTATAGGGATACCCATGGCATTCTTCAAAGAAACGGAGCAAGCAATCCTGAAATTTATATGGAACAATAAACGCCCACGGATAGCTAAAACAATTCTTGGGAAAAAGATGATGGGAGGCATCACCCTCCCCAACCTTAAACTCTACTACAAAGCGGTAACAATTAAAACAGCATGGTACTGGAACAAAAGCAGAACTGCAGACCAATGGAACAGGGTGGAATATCCCCACACACAACCTCAAATGTATGATCATCTAATCTTTGATAAAGGTGCAAGAGATGTGAAGTGGAGCAAGGAAAGTCTCTTTAACAAATGGTGCTGGCACAACTGGACAACCACATGCAAAAAAATGGGCTTAGAACTCGATCTGACACCATGCACAAAAGTCAGATCAAAATGGATTAAAGACCTCAATATCAGACCACAAACTATAAGGTACATTGAAGACAAGGTCGGCAAAACCCTCCACGATATTGAAGATAAAGGTATCTTCAAAGATGACACGGAACTAAGCAATCTAATAAAAACAGAGATCAACAAATGGGACTACATTAAACTAAAAAGCTTCTGCACCGCAAAAGATACAGCGACCAGAATACAAAGACTATCTACAGAATGGGAAAGGATATTTACACAATACCCAACAGATAAGGGGTTGATATCAAGGGTATATAAAGCACTGGTTGAACTCTACAAGAAGAAAACATCCAACCCCATCAAAAAATGGGGCGAAGAAATGAACAGAAACTTTACCAAGGAAGAGATACGAATGGCCAAAAGACACATGAAAAAGTGCTCTACATCACTAATCATCAGAGAGATGCAGATCAAAACAACCATGAGATACCACCTCACACCACAGAGGCTAGCACACATCCAAAAGAACAAAAGCAATTGCTGTTGGAGAGGATGTGGGGAGAAAGGGACCCTTCTACACTGCTGGTGGGAATGTCGGCTAGTTCAGCCCTTTTGGAAAACAATATGGACGATTCTCAAAAAACTAGAGGTTGAGCTCCCATTTGACCCAGCAATACCACTGCTGGGAATATATCCCAGAAAAGCCAAAAAGTATAGTCGAAATGACATCTGCACTTATATGTTTATCGCAGCACTGTTTAAAATAGCCAGAATCTGGAAAAAACCCGAGTGCCCTAGAACAGTTGACTGGTTGAAGAAACTTTGGTACATCTATACAATGGAATACTATGCAGCTGTTAGAAAGAATGAGGTCATGACGTTTGCATATAAGTGGATCAGCATGGAAAGTATCATGCTAAGTGAAATGAGTCAGAAAGAGAGAGACAGACATAGAAAGATTGCACTCATCTGTGGAATATAGAATAATAGACTATAAGACTAACACCCAAGAATAGTAGAAATAAGTACCAGGAGGTTGTCACCATGGCTTGAAGGCTGTTCTCTCATTCTGGGCAACTCAGAGAAGGGAACACTAAGTAAAATGTGGTTGGAGGTCATGTGGGGGAAAGATGATGCGGGCCGAATATAGACTAGAGACTGAACACAATGGCCACTCAGCACCTTTGTTGCAAACCACAACACCTAATCAGAGAGAGAGAACAAAAGGGAATACCCTGCCATAGTGGCAGGGTGGGGTGGAGGGAGACGGGACTGGAGAGTGGGGGAGGGATGTTGGGTTTACTGGTGGTGGAGAATGGGCACTGGTGAAGGGATGGTTTATCAAACTTTGTAAGGGAGAAACATGAGCACAAAAATGTATAAATCTGTAACTGTACCCTCACGTTGACTCACTAATTAAAAATAAACTATTAATTAAAAAAAATAAATAAAGTAGCAGAATGGGAGACTAACACCCAAGAATAGTAGAGATAAGTGCCAGGAGGATTACTCCACAGCTTGGAAGCTGGCCTCACATGCTAGGTGAAGAAGCAGCTCTGATAGAGAAGGGATCACCAAGCAAAGGGTGCTAGGCAGATCCACTAGGGATGGGAGATACAGGCTGAAAATAGACTATAGACTGAACATGATGCCTACTTAATACCTCTGTAGCAAACCACAACACCCAAAAAGAGAGAGAGGGCAAAAGGGAATGCCCTGCCACAGAGGCTGGGTGGGGTGAAGGTGACAGGGTTGGGATGGTGGGAGGGATGCTGGGACCATTGGTGATGGAAAATGGGCACTGGTGTAGGGATGGGTACTCGATCATTGTATGACTTAAACGCAAGCATGAAAATTTGTAAGTCTGTAACTTTATCTTGGGGCCTGGAGCGATAGCATAGCGGTTGGGCTTTCGCCTTTCACAAGGCCAACCCATGTTTGATTCCTCCGCCCCTCTCAGAGAGCCAGGCAAGCTACCGAGAGTATGGAGCCCACACGGCAGAGCCTGGCAAGCTACCCGTGTGTATTGGATATGCCAAAAACAGTAACAATAAGTCTCCCAATAAGAGACGTTACTGGTACCCACTCGAACAAATCGATGAGCAACGGGATCTACTCACTGGTGCCCGTAACTTTATCTCACGGTGATTCACTGATAAAAATATAAAAATTTAAAAAAATATAAAAAAAACCTTTGACTCAGACACCAAGTTTCACACCTATATTTATGTTGGACTCTTTTTGCTCAAACACCAAAGAAACAATATAGATACAAAACTGCATGTTGAATGGCATAACATTTTTAAGATACTAATATGACATGTAAGGGATTTTTTTATGACTTTTAAGATTATTCTAAAGATCTAGGTAGTGAGTCCCCTGACTGAGTTTATAAATATTCAACTCTTAAATTCCACTTACTGGCATAGTTAATTTTAGGCCAGTGGGCCACATGACTTCCTTTTGTTCTCTGAGAAATTAAAATTTCCCTATGCACCCCTAGAATTGTGCTCATGCCAGGGGCCTATTAAGGCTGATGAAAATGCATTCACTGGGAAACTTCACAAAGTGTGAAGGGCACAGTCATAAAGGCAAAATAAAATTATGTATTGTTGAAATCAACGAACATACTCCAAGGAATGTATTGCTTCTGTACTCCCGTAGGGGTAAAAATAGGGTGTTCTTCCAAGTATTAATTAATATTTCAAGTTTAAGACCATGAAACACCCCAGAAGCAGCTGATGACTCTTTTTTAAGTTCCTCATCTTTGTTCAGTTAGTCCTACAAATAGTAAATTACTCACAGTATACATTTATCGTATGCTAACTATCTGCTGAGAATAACCTAGTTAGAATTAGGCAGAAAAGGTAGGTCAAGAGCACATTCAGGGGAATATTAGCAAAATGGCTTGTGTTTTCTTGCAGTTTTTTTTGAACAATTAATTACTGAAATAACTTTCACCTCGCCTAGATCTGCAAATTGTCTCTTGAAAGTGTTTTGAAATTGTGCTTGCTTTAAAATTTCTAATAAACAATATTTATAATACAATTATGAGAAAATAGCTGAAACAAAATTTCTCTTAAGGTAGTTTTTAGTCTTGTTCATGAAAAAATTCCTCAAACCAAATTCTCTTTTTATCCCTTTATAACAGGGACACTTTTATTTTTCCCCTCTCTTATGAAGTAAACACACAGAAACTCATATGTGTGTCAATGACTAAAGGGAACTTTGATCAAAAGATTTTAATTTTTGTATGAATTAAATTTGTGGCAGAGATACCTATGGACCACACCTAGGCTGAACCTCAAATCCATGGCAACTCAGTGGGGGGTGGGTAGAGAAAGGGTCTCAGAGGCCCTGACAGAACCCCTCTCCAGAACTTCATTGCCACCATGTTCACAGCTGATTTCACAAGCTTGGAAGAGCCTCATTCATGAGTGAATCTGCTGAAAACCTCAGATATGTGGGTTTTGTGAACAAAATATCCAGGCTATAATGCAATCAGGGATGGGTGACCTCCTCCTATCTCTCTGTTCTTCTGGAATCCTGGAAGTCATACCCATGAACTGTCTCTGGTGCCCTGTAAGCTCATTAATGGCCATGATCCAGAGACTCACAAATAAATCTTGGAAGATAGCAACAAGCTTCAGAGATGTCCTCAGGCCCCAAAGTCACCATCTAGTTAAAGACTTAACTCCAGCTCTATCAACCTATTTAAAATTTTATAATTTCTAGAGCAACATCTCATATTCTAAGCCACTGATGTATCAAAAGTAGCAAACTACATTGGATGGAATATAAGTAGAAGGCAGTAGATTTGGATTATACATATTATTATTTTGCAGATAATTAACATTTACATGTAAAACTACAAAGCATGTTGCTGAATTTCATCGAGATTTCATAAAGATAAGCTTTTTTTCCTGTTATCACTGTCACTGTATCACTGTCATCCCGTTGCTCATCGATTTGTTCGAGCAGGCACCAGTAACGTCTCTCATTGAGAGACTTATTGTTACTGTTTTTGGCATATCTAATACACACGGGTAGCTTGCCAGGCTCTGTCGTGCGGGCTCCATACTCTCGGTAGCTCGCTGGGCTCTCCGAGAGGGGCGGAGGAATCGAACACGGGTTGGCCGAGTGAAAGGCGAAGGCCCAACCGCTGTGCTATCACTTTCTTGTTATAATCTTATCAAAGTCTGAGCTTCTTAACCTTAGCAATGAAGAAATTATCTGTGAGCAAGAGGGTATATGTATATCCTCTTGTATTAAAATTGCACAACCACCAACTGGCAGAGCTAAAATTTGAACCCAGGACTATGTGAGCCTAGTGCTAACTACTTAGAATGATGACCTCTTTAACTCTATTTTCCTTCACAGGGTTTATGAAAGTAAAAGCTAAGATTGTACCTATTAACAGATATTCTATTAGTATAATTTGTAGCCTTTTACAAAGATAGAACTAAAAAAAGATTCATGGAAATTCCTCTGAATGCATTGGCCTAGTGCCAACCAAAATCTCAAAAAGAATGTGAATGATTCAGCCTGTGCTTTATAACTGAGATCCAGAAATAGCTTTGGAACTTACAAAAACTAAGAGTATATTCTCCAACAGACAATGGACAGTATTGAAATTCCAATGAGCCACATAAAAATGCGAAATTATGCAATATTTCAGCTTATTTTAATACATAAATATGTTTCCAAAAATACAAATTGTATTTCTGCTTTTTCATGTATCACTATTCAGCAGTCTGTCTAATGACCTCCATAGAGTCTATATATTCTGATTGATCTTTCATGTTAAAAACAAAAGGGGGATTTCAGCATAAAAGCCATAGTTTCCCATAATGGGGAGTCATGAGGTCATTAGCAAAGGATAAATCATAGAAACTTCTGCAGCTCTTGAACAAGATCAATTGAGATGAACCAATCAGAAACTCTTGTCAGGATCCTGGCAGCACGGGAATTTATTCAGGATGCTTCCTGAGGTCATTTCACTCACCCTGGTATTATGGGACAAACTGTCATGATGCTGCTTGATTCTTTTCTGTATCTAGGGACCCCTTATGGTGATTCTCAGTCAACCTCGATAGAGAATCAATGTGAGGGCACGAGAGTGCCATGCAGCTCAGACTGTGTTGCTAGGGATTGAACTGGGATCAACTACTGATTTTTGTGCACCTTAACTCCATGACTTTTACATGCCCATGATGCCAGCTATTTTTGAAACTACTTTAGAAGCAAAACTCATTTATCTGTCTTTGACTTTTTTCTTTGACAGAAGATCCTGTGATTTATAGTACTCTAAATGATGGGTTCCCATGTACATAATTCCAATACCACATCCACCTACCTCCATCCCCCAAGGACCCCAATACCCCTCCCTTTCAACGCCAATCCCTCTACCACCCAACTCAGTTGCATGTATCACTTCTTCTATGTTGCCTTTGGAGATAAAACTTGCTTGTGTTGCAGACCTTGTCTGATACTGAGGCAAAGAAAATAAAAAATAGCAAGCATGACTTAGATGTCAAAATGTGTATATGTATGGTTGTAGGTATTGGACAAGTTCATTGTCATGTGCAAAAGATTAAATGCATAGAGAGAAAATGACCAGTGTTGAACGGGTTTAAGAGACATTTAAAACTGCACCAGAAAATCTCAGTGTTCCTTTGTGGATATGCTAGTGAAGTGGGAAAATTGTCATGATTTTAAACCAGAATAAGAGATCCATGAACAGAAAAAAGCAACAATAAACAAAAACGTTCATCAATCCTTATTCTGAGATGTGTGTAATATAAATGAGAAACTCTTAGAAATAATTTAGTTATAATATATATTTAATATATATGCACATATGTATGGTTATAGGTATTGGACAAGTTCATTGTCATGTGCAAAAGATTAAATGCACAGAAAGAAAATGACCAGTGTTGAAAGGGTTTAAGAGACATTTAAAATGGTCTCTTATAATATATAGATATAATATATCTATATATTTAATATATATATGCATGTGTATATGTTTATATACAAATTCACAGCATTATTTATTTTCCCATACTCTAGTAGGAGAAACTAATAATAGGTCCCATTTGTTTATTTGTTATCTACAGTATCATTACTACAGTATCATTACTATTGTCTACACTTTATTTGTTTAGCATAGTGTGAACCAAATTCTGGAGAAAAATAGGCATAGTCTGATGTTTTAATATTTTTTTTTAAATCCAGGGGAATGCTTTGAGTACAGTTTGACATAATTTTATGTTTTATTTTCCAGAAGATGTCATCTTTCCTCTATTGTGTAAACCAGGAAACAGAATTTGCAGGCCAACTTACTAAATCCACAGTTGGGATAATAGGGGAGTTTCTCTGTGTTTACTATAGATGCAGCATGAAGAGTGTGGTGGGCATTCAGTGTGTGTAGAAATGAGAACATCTATTATTTAACATATGTGTATATTAATTTGGCATGAGGAACTACAACACACTAATGCATTAAATTCTGAATTTCTAGAATTTAGAATACTGCAAATGAGTCCTTCTCATTGTATTTTCTTTCACACTGATTGTCTTTATTCTACAGTTTTAGCATTCAGTCTACTAGCAAATGGATCTGCTTTACTCATGCATTTTTCAAGCAAAGGGTTACTAGTTCATTTCACCCTATTAACACTTTATTTCTATATCAGTTGTTATCTTACTTACTTGGTCTCTTTGTCTACATACATATTAAATATACCAAAACCTTATCTTGGGCCACACTTGACTGTGCCCAGAGGGTACTCCTGACTCAGTGCTTTGGCAATGCTCAGTCGACCAACTGGCACATCGCCACATACAAAGCATGCACTCCAGTCCTCTGCTGGCCCCAAGCCTTCCTCTGTAACCTTGGTTGTGAATCCACTATGGATTGTAAAAAGTTTGTTTCAAAATAAATTTGTGATTTATTATAATAAATATTTGATTTGTATACCTGTATTATATATCCAGGGTCACATAAAAATTTCTTGAGCAAAAAGAAGTTGAGAGTGGAAAAAAAGTTTCAGAAGCTTAAATTTAGATTTAAAATATGAGATGATATCCACACAACTTAATGTTTCCTCTTCTGATTCGCTGCTATCAGCTCACAAAGTCCATGAGGAAATACAAAACTGAGAATGAGAAAGGAAAGGGGCAAGAGTGAAAGAAGAAAGCTGTGATAGGGGGAATTGTCCAGGGAGAGAAACAATAAGGTGGAACAAGGACAAGTGATCCCATCAGGGATGTGGACATGAGAGGCTTCCCATCATATTCTCCACTGACATGTTCCTGAGCAATCAGGGTGTGTTCCTGTTCCCTCATGGAGAGACACTAAAAGCAAACTTGGTTCCAGATCAGGGAAGATCCTATTTTCCTATAGTCCCATAGGGAGCACTCGCTCATCTCAAAAAACTTAAAGGGGAGACGGATTAGGAAGAAAAGGATCTTTGCAGATGTCACCTGAATGATGACACCTTCAGACACCATAACAATGTTGCGATAAAATTATTCTGGATCACCCCAGTGGGCCCTACATTCAGTGGTAAATGTCCTTACAAAAGACATAGAAAGAAATGATGACATGGAAGAAGAAGGAGACGTGGCAGGTAAAGCAAGTTAGGGCTGGCCAGCCATGGTGGCAGAGTCCCCAGAAGCGAGAACTGGCATCACTTTAGAAACATTTTGCTTTTCTATTTCTGGATTACAGAATTATGAGAGAATCAATTTTGATATCTTTGGTTTATAGATTTGCTCCAGTGAGCACCAGTAATGTCTCCATTGTGAGACTTGTTGTTACTATTTTTGGCATATCAAATACGTCATGGGTAGCTTGCCAGGCTCTGCCATGTGGGTGGGATACTCTCGGTAGCTTGCTGGGCTCCCTGAGAGAGATGGAGGAATTGAACCCGGGTTGGTTGCGTGCAAGGCAAAAACCCTACCCACTGTGCTATCGCTCCAGATTCTATACTGTCTGAATAGCAAATATGAATATTAGCTATATTGCCTCTCTAGTGATAAAAGAATATATGAACCTTTTAACACACGCACACAGTCACACAGTTGCACACTGGGCAGAAATCAAATTCCAGAATAATCAAAGTTCTTAGAAATCAAGAAGCCATTTATAATTTAAAATCTAGACATCATTTGCCTCATTTAAAATTATTTAATATAATATTATAGCACAATAGAATAATATGCACAAATTTTAAATGACAAAAAATTGAAGGCAGCATGCACTTTGTTAAATCTGAGAGATTTAAAATGACACATAGCTTTTAATGTTACTTCATACATAGCTGCTTGGAAAGAAGAAAATATTAATGCTAAGAAAAATGAGAAACAAAATAACGCTTGAAGTCATAAAGAAGGGAAGAGAATATGTCCCTATATGCTCTTTGGTTCAGCAGTTAATTTCAGGATAGTTCAGAAGGTTGCTAAATCTGGTGTGAGCTTGACAAAATATAATGGTATTCAGACCATATTTTTAAATTGAATGAAATTGGAGTTCTTATTTTTCCCTTTTATGTTATGTTCAGGTTCATCCAGAATCAACTTGGCTACAGCTGGAAGCAATTAAGAATATGCTGGAAGAATTAGAACCCTAGGAAATTGTTTTTATCTCTAATAGATTGCAGCAGAGTTAAATTGCGAATTGGTCACAAGAGAAAACTTGTCTTGGTGACTCATGTAAATTACTGAAGCTGCTTTAGTTTAGGAAATAGATCTCATTAGTGCTTGACATCACCTTACCATATCCCCAAGTAGCCAAAACCATCGCTTATACTAAATTGAAGTTTTTGATAGCATTTCTTTCTAAAAATGAAGCTATCAACACATCCACTTAGTTATAATCTCAAAAGCCAGCAGTAAATATAAGGAAAGTAGGTTGTCACAGTTGAGTCTGTCTGCTACGGGATCATGAAAAAGGCCTATTCATAGGTAACAAGGACTCATCAACATGTCCAGCTGGAATCCCCACCTGTCTGCTGAACAGGTACCTGCTCTTCAGGGGAATGGAGAGTTTGTGACTGATCTCCAGGACTGTTCATGGCTGAACTTCCAGAAGGCATTTCTCTCAGAGAGCAGGCAGTAGATCATTAGGATATCTAGGAGGGTTCTGATTCTCATTCACTGTAATTTCTTCATTTAAACAAACATAGGGACTAGGCTGGTTAAGGGTTAAATTGATGATTCCAAACCCAACTTTCAAAGTAGTATAGACTTTACCCAACTTTGCATTAAACTGCAATTTCACCATAAACTGAAATATGAAACATTTTCTGTGCCTTTGAAAACACATGTACATTTGCATGAAAAGGAATTATCTTTTTGCAAAAATACATGAGAGCAAATATTTGAAAGAGTAAAAATACAATCTTTAGAAAAAGATCTTGTACTCTAGAAAGCTTTCTTTTTTGTTCACTTTTTTGTCATGTTATATTCTGACACTTTCTTTTTTAAAATTAATTTTGCAATTTTTGTACATTTTATTTTTATAAAGTAATTCACAAAAGTTCATTACAGATAATATTCAAACACCCATCCCTACCAGTGAGCATCTTCCCACCACAATAAGAAGGAAGTGTGTGAAGGATTTTGTATTTCATTCTGGAGCCATTGAAGACCATATATAAGAGAATACAAGCAAGCATGTTAAAACCAAACAAATGTGTACTACTTTAGGTACATCAGTGGGTTGGAGTATATGACATCTTGTGGCCACGAATGTGGCCACATGCTCCAGGAAATACTGCCTCGCTCTCTTCTGGGAGCTTGATTTCATAGTCTGGATCTTGGCCATTGACAAGATTACATGGTGCTGGGTGAAGTTTGTGGGTGTGACTGCCAAGTTACTGGAAAACTGGGGAGCTGGATGGAGAAGATCTAGTCCCAATATGAGGAGGCTTGGAGACCTCAGCCAGGGGGCCTGCATACCTGGGTTCCTTTGACAGTTCTTTCATGGGTGAGGCTTGTCCGAGCATATGGAGAGTGGCCTTGAATATGGCTGCAGCTGGATTCTGGAGGTTTTCAGCTGCCGGGGTTCTTCTTGAGGTGGGGAGGGAAACCCAACCCTCCCCCCTCTGAGGTGCCCCTTTGAATACAGCCTGGCTCAGCTTCAGGAGATTCTGACCCTGACACTTTCTTAATGATTACAACACCATTTCTTTCTCTATGAGTCATTAAAAATCATGGCATATACTGGGAAGAAAACTATGTTGTAAACAGATAAGAGAGGTATAGGATTAAGGAGAATAAAACTTGGATCATTCTATCCTGAACAGATTAGAGAAGGTGTCTAAAGTTGGAAACAAATTTGATTTGAGATGAGCAGTAAAATTTAGCTGTTTAGAAAAAGTAAGAAGGCATTTTTGGCAAATGAAATATTACATATCTTTTTAAAAATTCTACTGAAATGTGAAGCAGTCCTAAATATACAGCAAACTGTAAGCACATTTTTATCTTCCATTGAATCATGGAGGAATCATGGGAATTGGGGCTACAGAGCTGCTAGTTATTAAAATTTTTGCAACAATTCTAAAAAGTATCATCTTTAAAGTTTAGACAATGGGCACTGAATATTAGGATAGAGTATTAAAAATTGTCAGTAGTAAATTTTAGATTATTCATTCCAGGACAATTATAAATAGGAATTCAAATGGGAAAAGATTGTATCAGATGACCCAAAAAAATTTGATCAAGAGAAATGGGCTTAAAATAAGGGGTAAATGCAAACTTTTAAAGAATCATGATGAAAATAGTTTAGTGGACAGAATAGTCAGAGGGAAAGTGAAAAACGTTAATTGATTTTTTTCTCTGCTTTTATAAAAATGTCAATGAATGATTAGTTTCATCCAGCAATTCAACTGAAATATACATAAAGGTTGTGAATACATTATTGGTTAGAATTTATGGTGCTTATGGGATATCCGCAATGAGTTTAGGAAGATCTAAATGTTTAATACATAAGGCAACATGTACATTAGACAGGAATTTAATCAGGGTGGGAGACTTTCAGATTTGAAGCTCACCATCAGTAGCAATAAAAATAGAGAGAAACCTTAGAAATACCAACAAGCTCCTGAGTCACTGTCTTAATTTTTCAAGCACACAAAATGGGAATAATAATAATAACCACTACAATCTTGGTTGTTCGGGTTATAAGACATTATTCATATGACAGATAAGAAAGGTACCTGGAATGTGAGGAGTACATTATTGTCCTTGATGGCTATATTAGTATACTTAGCAGCTTTTCATTTAGAAATGTACTATTCTGGACTAGAAAGATTGGTAGTGAGGACAAATATGTTTGGAAGTATGTCATTAACATTCATGAACTTTGGGGGCCAAAGAGATAGCATAGCAGGTAAAGAAGGCACTTGCCTTGCATGTGGCCAACCTGAGTTCCCTAACACCCCATATGGTTCCCTGGGCACTGCCAGGTGTGGCCCTCAAACAAAAATAATACTATAAAGTCCATGGAGCAATAGCACAGTGGTAGGGCGTTTGCCTTGCACTCAGCCAACCTGGATTCAATTCTTCCGCCCCTCTTGGAGAGCACGACAAGCTAGTGAGAGTATCTCACCCACACGGCAGAGCCTGGCACGCTTCCGGTGGCATATCTGATGCAAAACACAGTGACAAAAAAATCTCACAATGGAGACATTACTGGTGCTCGCTTGAACAAACCGATGAGCAATGGGATGACAATGACAATGACAATAAAGTTCCATGAGTTTTAAAATCTGACTTGCTCTCACTTACAAAATTCCAGACTACTATGTGCAATGTTCCTCCAAATCCTATCATCCTCTTCCGGATGAATTTTTGGGAAGAAAAAAAAAATCCTCCTTTGAGCTAACAGACTTAGGAAACAACAGAATAGGAACAATCAAAACCAAAATTGAGGACCACCTCTTGTAGCCAGAAGGCTTGCCCAGACCCAGAGCAGACTGGCCACAGGAAGCAGGGAGCACCCAGAGAAGAACTGGTGTGGCGGGGTAGGGGAGTGGGGTGGGGAGAAGGGAGGGGCAGAAACTCCAAGGGCACATTAGCAGGCATTCCTCAAATGACCTTGGAACTCAGGAGACTCATTTCTATCTTATAGCTCTGGGCTCCATAAGATTTGAATAAGGTTTTAAACAGTCATGATACCTATAGAGAGTGAGAACAAAATCTCCATTCAACTCTGTCTGATCAGCAAAAGCAGCTACCTAATACCCTCCAGTGCCTTGCGCAGCCTCCCAACAGCTAAAACTCTGCACTTCTTTACTTTGCTTTCCTGCTTTAAAAATTTAAGCACATCATCACTTGCCGTTGAAAATGCCTGGTAAACCCATTAGGGAAATGTCTTAAAATGAACAAAGAATTAGTCTTAACATTAGCATTACAAGAATGACCCTTATGAATTTGCTAATTATTTTCCCTTCTGTAGATATTAACAAGGTCTTTCATCTACATTTGCATTTACATATGCTCATAACGCACTCATTTGTGTTCTCTGCATTTATAAGCCATCGCTTCATGACAGACCTCCTAAATAATTGAACAGACTCACTCCAGAGAGTGTAAAGCCAACCTATTCACACCCTCTCCCACTTGCCACCGAGATACACAGGAGAAAGAAAAACACATCAACTCAAAGAGGTGATTTGGGAATCTAATTGTCAGTCCATTTCTGCTGCCATAAATTGAGATTTGCCTGGGCATCTTGCCATATTTTTATTCAATCTTCTATCCCTGCGTTCAGTTCTATTTTCCATTTCTATCATTCAATGATGTTGATTTTGTTATGACTCTGGAACAAACTTGCATATGTTTTATTGCTTTTAAAAAATGGATGTGATGTTTTTCCTTAGCGGAGGACTATAAGAAGCAATAAATTTAATAGCATATCGTTCTAAGAATAACTGATGACCAAGAATGCTGACCACAGGGACTGAGTGCTTGTAGATAAAAAATGTATATATATATATATATATATATATCTTCTAATATTTTCCTTAGGATCAATTATAACTATGTCAGCTCTAATTATTTATTGAATAAACATTTATTAAGAATTTAACAAATTGCTGGACCCTGGAGATCTCTGTCTTAAAGATGATACTAACTAAATGCTACGCTATGCTCTGATGACTCCCAGTGAGTTACATAAGCAACAAAATGTTTTGTTTGGACTGTACCCAGCAGTGCTCAGGGATCAATCTTGGCAGGGCTTGGGGGGCTATTTGGATGCCGGGAACTGAACCCAGGTCAGCCTCCTTCAAGGCAGGCAATCCTACCAGTTGTACTATCACTCTGACCCACAACAAAATATTCTGGTCATTAAATAACCAAGGGCATCCCCGAATCACAAAGTACAGTGTCGGTCGGAAGGCAGAGGCTGGTATCCAAGGGGCTAATAGTCCTGGCAGATGTGAGAGGGCAGGAGGACAATACTAGGCCCAGATGACTGGAAACACAGGAAGATGTCTCCATTTCAGGCCTGAGGTCAGAGGCAAGGCCTGGGATGTGTTCAGACGCTGCCCAGCAAAGACCACATTTCAGAACAGAGGAAGGTCACGGAGACGGGCAGTGCTGGGAGGGCAATGAGGAGGTGGAGTGGCCCGGCCTTCCCAAGGATCTCCAATATTTTTTAGAACATTTTTTGGGGAAGGTTTTTAAAATCCCTTGTTGTTCTGTCCTCAGAAATTCACATAATCTTCAGGGGCTGGAGCAATAGCACAGCGGGTAGGGCATTTGCCTTGCACGCGGCTGACCCGGGTTTGATTTCCAGCATCCCATATGGTCCCCTGAGCACCGCCAGGGGTGATTCCTGATTGCAGAGTCAGGAGTAACCCCTGTGTATCGCCAGGTGTGACCCAAAAAGAAAAAAAAAGAAATTCGCATAATCTTCAAACCCTAATGGTGTTAGGCAATAAAAGTTACACAACGATAATAATCATTATTCCCTGAAAAATCAATCCCACTTGCAGGTGACTTCACCGTGCAGCTCTAGGACCACGAAGGAGAGAAGGGTGGGAGCAATGCCAGAGATGGGGCTCGGCGCAGCCCGTAAAGTCAGAGAAACCCTGAAAGCCAGCCACAGTCCATACCTCCCCTCCTACCCCAATCCCCACCTGTGTGGCTGATGATTTTCATTTTACTTTCTCTTTACTTTGATTACATTCAATATTTCAACAGAAAACTCACTATTATTATTTGGAATTTTGTCCCAACAATCTGACCTACTGAAAAGGCATCATTTGATAATTTGTTTTCCGTTGCTGAGAATGAAGAGCATATGAGGTTTTGGATTTCTGGCATTTTATTTTATTTTTATTTTTTATTAGAGAATCCAATATTGGATATGCAGAAACAGTAACAATAAGTTCTCTCAATGAGAGACGTTACTGGTGCCCGCTCGAACAAATCAATGAACAACGGGATGACAGTGACAGTGACATTGGAGAATCACTGTGATGTACAGTTACAAACTTATGAACTTTTGTGTTTGCATTTCAGTCATACAGTGATTGTTTACCCATCTCTCCACCAGTGCCCATTCTGGAATTTTAGTAATTAGTAATTAAATCCAGAGAAATTTCTGCCAGAAGTCACATCACTGCAAACTCATACCTCTGTTTATTGGGCCTTATAAGATGGCGGTTGCCACGCCGCTGGCAAAAGGAAAGGCTGAGAGAGAAAAACCTTTCCCCTCCTTGGGGCAGCATGAGGCCATAGCTTAGTTCACAGCCTAGAGGCATTTCAGCAAGAAGCCGCTGGGTGCCAAAAGCAGTTAGTGGGCCTCCAGGATCATGGGTGTTCAGGAATGGAGAAGTATGCGGCCACTCGGGGTAACATCTGGGTGGAGAGTGGCGCTGGTAACATCCCCCCATCCTGAGATCTCCTGAGCATCCCTTCATTGCAAGCTCATACCTCTTTTTAGTGGTCCTTATAAGATGGCAGTCGCCACACCGCTGGTGAAAGGAAAGACCAAGAGAGATAAACCTTTTCCCTCCAGGGGTGGCATAGGGCTGTAGTTTAGTTCATAGGCTAGAGGCATTTCTGCAAGAAGCTGCTAGGTGCCAAAAGTATGGATGTTATCTTTGGATCCTATGGTGGAAGGCAGAGATGACTTGCACCTCTATGATTCTATACAATATGACAGGCATTTTTGAAAAGAACAGCTGTACTATGTTTTAACTTTTATCAGCATAAATTCCTATAAATATATTTATTTATATTTAGAGTCTCTTGCCTGCATGCCTGGCAATCTTCCCCGGGCCCCTCAGAGGGGATGGGTTCCAGCTTCCCTCCCTACCCCGAGCAGAGCTCCTGGCAGCCGAAGACCACCGGAACCTAGCTAGAGCCATGCTCGAGGCCCCTCTCCACACGTTCGAATGGGCCTCACGCATGAAGGTAGCGGCAGAGGAACCCAGGTGTGTGTAATCCCACCAACAGCCAACATCCAGAGACTTAAAAGCGAGCTCCAGAAGAGAGCGATGCAGAGAGTCTCTTGCCCGCATGCCTGGCTGTCTTCCCCAGGCCCCTCGGAGGGGATGGGCTCCAGCTTCCCTCCCCACCCTGAGCAGAGCTCCTGGCAGCCGAAGACCACTGGAACCTAGCTATAGCCATGCTCGAGGCCCCTCTCCACACGTTTGGATAGGTCTCACACATGAAGGAACTGGCAGAGGAACCCAGGTGTGTGTAATCCCATCAATCTCAACATCCAGAGAGAGATGTAAAAGCAAGCTCCCAGAAGCAATATCTTGTAGCCTACTTCTCCCTCTGGGAGAAACTGGCAATCTTCTGAGAGTTTCCTGCCCACATGGGACAGCCTTGCAAGCTTCCCATGGTGTATTCATATGCCAAATCCAGTAACAAGCTGGATCCCATTCCTCTGACCCTGAAAGAGCCTCCAGTGTGACATCATTGGGAGGGCCAAGTCGAGAGAGACTTCTGAGATCTCAGGGAAAGGACGAATGGAGAGGTTACTGAGCCCGCTCGAGAAATGGATGATTAACGGATTTCATGATCGTGATATTTATTTGATTTTCAGTTATAAAGGAGTGGCCCCAGCAATAAGAGGATGACATTTTAAGACAATTTTTACAGTCTGAATCTCTATGAATGAAAGAATTTCATTTCTATCATTGAAAGAATTGTTTTTGAAAGAATTTCATGCACATCAGTGTCTCTTGCTGTAAGAAACATAATTGTACTTCAATTAATTTATTCTTGTTCTGCAAAAGTAGGGAAATTAATTCTAGCACGGAATACAAAGTTTCTTTGTAATTATTTTGTGATTGAGCAAAAATGTCTCTTAAAGAATACGAGTTCCCAGGGTTGGCCTGGGACAGTGGCTGGGTTCAATGCCTCAGACACGCCGGGTTTCACTGTTCTCAAGGCTGAAACATACAGCGACATTCATGGTACCAGAAACAACTTTATCTTGATCACAATTTTACATTTCTGCCTGAGTTATGTTTACTTGTGTAAAAACACAAAAGAGAAGAGGGGCCAACAAGGCTCTATATCTCCCGCTGCCCGAGTTCGGTAGTCTCCAGCTGCTTCCCAACCCCGGGGGAGGTTGATGGCGATGATGAGGCAGGCGAAGGAAGGAAGAAGGCCAAACTGGTTGCTGGATCAGTTTATTTCATTCTCTCTCTCTGCTTCTCTCCCGGTTCTGGATCTCTCTCTGGATCTTCCTCTATTTCCCTTTCTGCACCACTCGCTCTCACTTCTTTGACCTTGTGCTCTGCTTATGTGTGTGCCACTGTGCTCTCTTTGTCTGTTTCTCTGTGTCTGTCTCTCTGTGTCTGTCTCCTTCTTCTGCCTCCTTCTGTCTCTTCTAGCTCTGTCCCCCTTGTCTTCTTTCTCTCCCCCTCAGTGCCCCACAGTCTTAGTTTATATAGCAAATTACATAGGGTGGTGACACAAAGGTGGGTTGAACATTAACAAATAAACAAAGAAGAGTAAAACCATTTCTTGAGGAGATTAACAAAATCTCATCTAAGGAAATCTCATTTTAGGAGATCCACTCAAGGGTGTGATTCCAAACAAGGGTGTGTCAGGGTGTGAGCTAGTAATCTACTTAAATAGTTATAGTAAATCTACTTCTAATATTTCTAACAATGTTATTCTGTATGAGCACAGTAAGAGATATAAAGTTTGGTTTTTCCTGAGGACATCTCCAGACCACAGTCCTCAGGCCAGGTTAATCCCAGCAGGATCCAAATCTCATCGTTACTTTTAGATCATGACAGCATTGTCCATGATCATGCCCTCAACTTATAGTTGAGTATTGTGGCACTTCGGCCTGGCCCATTTCAATGCCAGAGTAGCACATAACTCACCGCTTGCTTGCCCTGGATCCATCCTGTCCCTCGTCGGGATCCTGCTTTTGGGGTGCTAGGAACTGACGGCAACTTGAGTTAAGAAAGCAGATGCCCAGGAGTAAATATTGGAGTCAATCAACTCCCAAGTTACAAGCACAATATTGTCTTCCTGTGTCCATACAGAAAGGACATTGCTTTAAGGTAAACTATGTTCCCTAAGGCAAGGCTAAAAGGACAAACCCCATGTTCTCCTACATTTACTCATCCTCATTCATTGGTTTTCCACATTTCACATGGGAAGTACGATTTTGATCCCTATTCTGCATTCTGTACTCTTGAGAGATTTTTACCTGAACCGTTCAGATAGGTAATTCTTGTTTACGATGAGGCTTCCTTCTGATGTTAATAATATGCTGCGTTTCACATTGCTTATGAAGGAGTGGGACTTTGTGATCCTCTCGCCCCAAGGCCACATGACTTGTTCTTCACTTGCAGAGTGACCCAAGTGCATGCTAGGAACTGAGTTAGCCAGGGTCATACATAGTCATTAAGTGGAACTATTATTATTAACTAGAGCTAAGAAACAAGGGCTTCTGCCTCCAATTCTCTTATTGCAGTGTCGGGGTACTGTTCCTCTCCCCAGGCAAGTGCGGCAGTGCAAGAGCTTGCTAAGGGTGATGGGCTTAATTAGTGGTAATTTTTTAAAATCTGTGATTAAATGCATATGTGGACCTGAGCACATTAAGAGTTCATCTATTCCTTAGATGGTAAGTAAGTAAAGGAAGAAGGCCTTTTGCCCTAGGAAAGCGTGGCGCCCACGCCTTTGAATAATAAACCTTCCACATTTAAATATAAACCTTCCACCACAAATACAGATTCGGATGCAGTTTCCTTGAGCAGCGTGTGCTGAGCTCCGAACAGCTTTGAGCAGTGAACTTTCGGACAGCAGGGATTCTCTCTTTCTCAGGTTTATGCCAAACTATGCTGTTTCTCAGCCTACCCAGAAATAGAGGAATGATGCTAAAGAGAACAGAGTCCACAGATGAAGTTAAGGGCTGCGACAGCTATGCAGCTGAAAGGAATATCTGCTCTGGAACAAACCACGCAGGCCTATTTTTCATTCTACCGATGAAGATGGAAATGTCAACAAGACTTAGGATCAGGGCAAAAGCTCACAGGGCTGGGCACTGGCCTTGACCAAGTCCCAGCCCCCACATGGTATGGCATTGCAGGCACTCCTGGGGTGGGCTGGAGCACTGAACTGGGAGTAGAGCCTAAGTACCACCAGGTGTGGCCCAAAAGCCAGAAAGAAAAAAGAATTAGGATTTAACTAAAGATGACACAGAGCTATGTTTGGGAACAAAGGCTACTGTAGTTCTGACATCACTGAGTATAAACCCTGACTTTGTTTGGTCTCTTGTTTGCTACTAGTGCTCTCTCTCTCTCTCTCTCTCTCTCTCTCTCTCTCTCTCTCTCTCTCTCTCTTTCTCTCTCTCTCTCTCTCTCTCACTTTTTGTATTTCCTGCACATTTTCTTAGAAAGGTATATGCCTCACTATCAGTTCTGGGTATGGTGTGATTTAAGTTGAACTTTAACTTAATTGTATCATTAAAGCAGTAATTTAGGGTCAGAGCAATAGTGTAGCAGGTAGGGCACTGGCCTGCACATGGCCGACTAAGGTTTGGTCCTGGGCTGAACCTTGCCAGAAGTGATCCCTGAGTGCAATCTGTCCTCGACACTGCAGGTGTGGCCCAAGACAAGGATACAAAAATCATTAATTTGATCTGTCCCACTACTCTCACCTCAGTTTGGCACAGAGAAGTCAGTTCTTTTTATTATATGTCATTCTGAACTTTGTTCAGACTTTCAGTCCAATTTCTTTGTTTGTTTGGGGGCCACAACTGGTAGTGCTCAGTGCTTACTCCTGGCTCTGTGCTCAGGAATCACTCCTGGTGGGCTTGGGGGAACATATGGGATTCCAGGGATCCCATATGTTGGCAATGTGCAAGACAAACGCCCTGTCCAGTGTACAATCACTCCAGACCCCAAATTATTCTAAAGGGTCAATATAACAAATGTCCTACTTATAATAGAAGGAACATTTCTAACCCATGTTCTGTAATAAACCTTCCATACATGTATATATGCACATACCAAAGCTATTCCGCATTTCACAAAAGTAAAATATCACACATTAAAGGAAACAACAATTCTGCATTTGCTGCAATAATAGACAAGGGTGACAATATCTACCAGTGTACTTTAGCCCATAAAAATTCCTACAATATTTAGTTATCATAAGCAATATATTTAACACTTTTAGCTTGACTTGAATTACTAACTCAATGAATGAATCCAGAATGCTGAATGAAAATTATACCAATATTGAAGAAATATGGAAAAATGACAATTGTTTCTCTTTTTTTCCTTCGAAAGAACAGTACTGGACTGGAGCGATAGCATAGCGAGTAGGGCATTTGCCTTGCACATGGCCAAGCTGGGTCCTATCCCTCCGTCCCTTTCAGAGAGCCCGGCAAGCTACTGAGAGTATCTCGCCCGCACGGCAGAGCCTAGCAAGCTACCCTTGGGGTATTCGATATGCCAAAAACAGTAACAAGTCTCACAATGGAGACATTACTGGTTCCCACTCAAGCAAATTGATGAGCAATGGGATGACAGTGATACAGTGACAGTGAAAGAACAGTACTGAACAGTCTTCAACTATTCAAACATTCAGTGGGGTTCAGTGTACGTGACATATGCTTACGGAAGTATTCCCAAAGTTTGTGCTTGATTATCCATGTTTTCAAAGGCAAACATATTGCATAAATTGGACTGCCCTCTGCTGCATTAGCAAATACTCAGAATTCAGCAGTTTATCATATCAGGAGTTTCTCATTGCTCAAAGTATGTTGGCCACGAGAGTGTTTCAAAAATCTGTCCTTTTTGCAGCAATGACTCAACAATCTACCTCCCCTCAACTCCATGGGGCGGGGGCTGGAGGGCCTGGTGCCAGCAATGACATGCTCCAGACCCCTGGCCCGTGCCACTTCCACTCACGGTGCACTGCTGTCACACATCTTACAACTCAGTCTAGCCGCAGGGAGATTTTTTTCCAGCTGGAAGGCAAGGGACGCTGGATAGAAATTAATAGGATAGACCTTGATACATAATGAACTTGTGAGTGAACACGGCTGAGGCAGAGAGCATCAACCAACAGTTTCTTACCAGTTTTCAGGTTAACTCTCTTCCTCCTTCCTTTGAGTGGAAGGTGGTTGGTAGGAGTTTCTAAGGAGATGATGGTGAGACCTGCAGTATAATAACCAATTGATAAATGTACAAGTGCTGTGAGAGAGACAGAGTTGGTAATCCTGATTTTAGTAACACATAACTAAACCTCTTTTAGGGCAGAATTTTAAATATATTTGATTTGTAATTCATTTTATAGCCGAGTCTTAGGAGTTTGTAATTCAGATGACTAGTCTTTTGGAAGATTCACTGTGTCTGATAAAATGCAATAATAGTTTAGAATGATATGTTAGGTTCATTATTTACCGGTATTTTTTCAGGCTAAGGAGCAAAGCTAGTAAATTTTGCTACTGCATGTAATCATTTTTTTTGCAGCATTGTTGAGAGATAAGAATATATGTTTTTAATACAACCTTGTCTGAGACTTATCTATTGTGTAGTGTTGGGCTCATGTTTATAATGATTGCATTAACATTATCTTGGAAAAACAGGAGCATAAGTCAAAAATATCCCTGACTTCCTCTTTTGGATGGAAGAGTGCCTATTTAGATTTACTTAATTTTTTTTTATATAAATTTTATTGAATCACCATGTGGAGAGTTACATAGTTCTTTCAGGATTATGTCAGTTATACAATACTCAAACACCCTTCCCTTCACCAGTGCCCATATTCCATCACCAACCACCCCATTATACCTCCCGCCCCCTCCCACCTCCCCAGTCCCCGCCCTTGAAAATGATAAATTTCACTTCGTTTACGCTTTATCTTGGTTACATTCCGTGTTTCAACACATAACTCACTATTGTTGCTAGGGTTTCCCCCCAAAAAAGAAAAGACAGTCCTACTGTCAAGGAAGCATTTGATAGCTCTCCATTGCTGAGAATGTAGAGATATTAAGTCCCGCTGTTTGTTACATAACTTTTCTATTTTTTTCCCCCCCGCCTCGTCCCGCGCCACTGAGTTCACGCCTGTTTAGTAATCACCACGCTGCCTGACAAAGGAAAAAAAAAAAAACGAAAAAGATGGTTATTTCCCGTCATCAGCCGGCGTGGGGCTCTGGCTTAGTTGATAGTCTGGAAGAATGTCTGCCAGCAGTTTCTGGAACCAAAAGTAATACGCTGGTATCGGCCCCAGCTCGAGGTTCCACCAGCGTCCCGCTGTTCCAAGTACATAATAATTTATTCCCTTGTATTCCATTCCCACGCCACCAGGTCCGTGTCAGCTTAATGGATATCATACTATGGTTAACGCCACGCCGCGTTTCTTCCCGAGAAAGAAGGATATTTCTTCTCAGCCAGCGTGGGGATATGGCTTAGTTCAGTCTATAGAGATGGCTACCACTTTGATTGCCTTCAATATTTCAGCAAGAGACTTACTATTCTTGTTAGGATTTCCCACCAAAGTTCGACCAGTTCAGAAGGAACCATTTCATAAAATTCTGCCTGAAATTCTATCACTACAATCTTTTACCCTTCAACAAAAAACTCAGTACTATTTTTTGGAGTTTCCCCCCACGGTAAGCTCTGCCAAAAAGGAACATTTACACGTTGCTGACAATCAAGAGATATTAGGTCGCGCGGCTGCGATAGCAGCCGCACGGTTTTGGATTTCTATATGAAGTCCAAGGAAAATTCTTTTGGTAATTCCATCACTCGCTGGCGGTTCAGTTGCCTCCGGGGTCGATCTCGCGTGGCGGCACAAAGGAGCGTCCCCACATGGCTCTGTGCTTAAATATCATTGTCACAGGGAGGATCCGGAAGTCCCGCCCCATTGGCTTTCCCGGGCTTCCTGCATAGTCTAAAAACCGGCTGTTGCCTCACTGCGTTCAAAAAGAAAGAGTTGAGAGAGAAAGGACCATACCCCGCTGGCCGCGCCTGGGCCAGTAGCTCCGAGCACACAGTTTGGAGGCATTTTGGGGGCGCCGCTCGTGTCCAAAGTGGCTCAGTTGCCTCCGGGGTTGATCTCATGTGGCGGCACAAAGGAGCGTCCCCAGATTTACTTAATTTTTGATAGAAAATAATAATCCTGGAAATTTAAAATATAAAGAAACTTCCAATTTTACAAAATACCTAATCTTGTGGTTGTTCATCTTTAAGTATTTCAAACTTAAATGTCATCAAAATGCCTACTTTTCATGTGCTTTGTCTACTATGCTATTATAAGTTTGAGAATTATATTAAATTAATAACATTAATTAAAATAATATTTTTATAAAATAAATGATGATGTTTTTTTTAAAAAAATCAGGATGATATATGTCAGGATTCTGTACAATATTGTGAATTTCTTGCCTAATAATTGGAAAATAAACCCAGATTTAGTTTAATTGAAACTATAGTACACAAATAAAAAATATAGATGTTCTACATACTCCCTTTCTAAAAAGTGCTTTAGTTTCAAAGAAATATCTCATTTCATAAACCACTGTTTTTGGCTTCCTGTTTGTGAGATAAGTTTCTTTATATTGATAAGTTTCTTTATATTGAAACTATAATGAAGGTGAATTTTATAATGTTCTCAGGTAGTTTCTAATTCTGTAGATAGTTGGTACATTCCCTGACCATTATTCCAATGTTCTAGCTATATATAGCCCAAGTTAAACAGCAAAGAAAAAAATGCAGAATTTAAACTATGATTTTAATTATCAAATTAAGAAACTTTATAAAGTATTAAAATCATATGGAGTCTCAAAGGGTGGCTTATAAGGATGGCATATTGTTCATAAAACTTGGCATCTTGTTCTCATGTTTTCCAGTCCACAAATTTGAGTCCATACACAAGACTACGAAGAAATTTATTGACACCAAGATTGAGAGAATTTAATACATAGCATTTGTTTGTTCATTTACCATTATGTGTGTGTGGCACGAGCCTCAGGCAACCACAAGCTAACATCCGAGCTCGTAAAGCTGTGCAGAGAAGCGATAAAGGAAGACCTCAAAGAGAGAAGAGCAGTAGTGTTGGCCGATGTGGCAAAAGCTGGGGAAAGTATTCACAACACTCGCCTGTCCTTCGCCAACTACAAGACCAAGATGACTGCCCTCCGACATCCTGATGGATCTATCACATCTTCCAGAAGAGCAATGGAGAGGATTATTCATGACTTCTATTCAGATCTCTTTGACAGCCACGTCCACCTGCCCACATACCAAATTCCATAGGATGAATATGTCATTCCCAGCGTCCTCCCTTCCAAAATCTGACATACCATTTCATCAGTAAAAATGCATACAGCACCCAGTCTAGACAAGGTCAGACCATAACACCTGAAGAATCTACTGCCAGTACTCATCAATACACTGGCTTAGCTCTTCACACGCTACCTGTCTGAATGCAAGGTTCTGTCCCAGTGGAAAACCAGCAGGACCATTCTATTGGACAAGAAGGGAGACATCCACAACATTGACAACTATCGCCCAATCTGCCTGTTGTCCATCATCTACAAGTTGTTCACTCGAGTCATCCTGAATATAATAGGCAGAACACTAGATGAAGGACAACCCTGGGAGCAAGCCAGATTCTGAAAAGGATTCAGCACGATCAACCATGCACACAGTGACCAAGCTCAATGAAGTTTCATGAGAGTTCAAGGTGTCTCTCTGTCTAATATTCATCGATTTAAAGAAGGCCTTTGATTCTGTTGAGACTGAAGTGCTCATCAAAGCTTTAGCCAAACAGGGCATTCAAACTCAGTACATCAAGATCCTCTGCGAGTTGTATTACAGGTTCACCACCAGGATCTCACCATTCTACAAGGAAGTGATCATTGATGTAAAGAGAGGGGTTCGGCGGGGTGATACCATTTCACTGGAACTCTTCAGTGCCACTCTCGAGAATATCAAGTGATGACTGGAATGGGAAGAAATGGGAGTAAAGATAGACAGTCGGCAACTATACCACCTCCGCTTTGCTGATGACATTGTTCTCATAATGCCAAACATTAGCCAAGCGGCACAAATGCTGGCCAACTTCAACCTCTAGTATAAACAGGTTGGACTGCAGCTAAATCTCACCAAAACAAAGCTCATGAAAAACGAACTAGTCCCTGATGTTCCATTTGCTCTCAACAGAACGAACATCTTTGAATGCAGCAGCTATGTGTACTTGGGTCGAGAACTCTACATGAGGAACGACTTGGTGCCAGAACTGTGCAGGAGGAAGAGAGCAGCATGGAACACCTTCAAGAGTATCAAAGAAGTGGTTAAGTGGACAAAGAACCTCCGGCTCCGGGCACATCTTTTCGACTCCACTGTTATTCCTGCACTAACATATGTCTCAAAGACCTGGGCCCTACAATAACAGGATGAGAACACTATTTGGGTATCCCAAAGAAGAATCGAAAGAGCTATGCTTGAAGTATCATGTTTCACTCAAATGAGAGAAGGAATCCAGAGTTCCAACCTCCGTCAACGATCAAGTATCAGGGATGCTGTCTCGTTTGCCAAGATATCAAAAATTAGATGGGCCAGACACGTAATGTGATTCAGAGACGACCTCTGGACTAGAGCTGTTACCGACTGGATTCCATGGAACATCAAAAGACCTAGTGGCTGCCCACCTACGAGATGGTCAGACCTCTCCATCAAAACCTTGAATGAGTGTTTTGACGCTCTTCCTGTTCCTGGAGCGAGCAGATACCATTGGGCTAAAATAGCATTCGACAGGGACAAATGGAGATGTTGCTGGTGCCCACTTGAGCAAATCGTAGATCAAGGGGATGACAAATGACAAGTGACAAGTGTGTGTGTGTGTGGGAGGTGTTACTGGATGTTCCTAGTATTCCTTGTAACATGAATGATATGAACAAATGCTAGTAGCTGTGTCACATAGCCAACAACATGTTTATAATATTTGTTTGGATACCTATATAAAATAAATTTCCCAGCAGTCAAATGTTTAACATCAGACACTAATAATAAAAAATCTTAATGTTAAGCCCTAATATGGCCAGTAATAACATAAATTTTAGTGACTGAATATAGTTTATTATGTGCATAGACTATAATTTACTTGAGTATATATTATAACTGGATGTTAATGTTATTTACTTGGTTTATCTCATTATAAAAAGTCTTCAATGAATATCATAATATGTGAATCATTGCCTTCCTGTATGATTCGTTCTTCAGGTTAAAATTCTGGAATCAATATCAATGTGAAGTATGTGTTCGTATTTAACATTTTAAAAATCTTGACAAAATACACCCAAAGAAAAAAATGTATTTCCTCTAGAGTAGAAAATTTGCAAAATTACGTAGTAACAGATGTCAATTAGGACAGAGTTGCAGGAATCTTCATGTCGGATGTAAGAATGTAAAATACATCTAGCTGCTTTATAGATCAATCATATGTGTACTTAGGTGAAATTAAAGTGTACAAGTCATAATTCAGCAATTATACTTCAGGTTTTCCCCTAATGTGTTCTCTCAGGTGCAAGACTGTACTTCCTAGCACTGCTTGAGAGAAATATGGGATATGCTTCAATACTGAGAAAATCTGAATGAGATTTACATATGGAAGGAAACTCAAGTATCTTTAAAAATGGTCATATTTATAATACCAAATTCCACTGTATAATCATGTAATTAAAATTACTTATTTGGCATATGTACACAAAGTAATGTTTAATAGATTTAAGAATAAATGATTTTGTTGCAATAAGAAGTACATGGGTATTTCAATGAGTGTCTATAATAAAAAAATGAATCAGAGAAACATTAAAGATATTGTAGAAAGGATGATGGAGATGATCATATGATAAATGAAACTCTACACATCTAAATCATAATAAACATTAAGGACATTGAGATTAAAAACAAACAGAATGTACTGAAGCAACTTTGAGTCACTTGAATATCTGCACTTTGCATTTCCCCAAGTTCTAGCCATTGTATCTTTGCATTGTATCTAAGGCTGGAGATTCTGAATTAGTAATATGCCATAGCTCACCTGCTATGATTAGAAGGATGTTTCTTTCGAGTTTTAAATGACAGAAACAAAACTAAAATAAATTTGGATGTTCATTATTTTTTTTCTACATAAAACTAGTTTCCAGTTTTCCAAGTGTGCTATCAAGCCTCTGTCTCTTTCTTCTCCTCCTGCTAGTGTTCATATTATACTTCGTTGTCACACTTTATTATGAAACTCATGATAACTGAAGGGTTTTAGTCAGTGTTCCCCAAAGTAACAGAGCTCATAGGATCTATCAGTCAGTAAACTCGAAGCCCAGAGAGCCCATGGAAGCTGCAGTACTGGTTGAAGGATCCATGCTAGAGAAAGAGAGTACAGGGGCTAAGAGGCAACTTTGCATGCAACCGACATGGGTCTGGCTCCTGCACCATGTGGTCCCACCCCGCACTGCTGGAAAGGATGCATCCCAGTTACCACCCATCTCTTGGAGCTGGAGAGACTGTACAGCAGACAGGGCACTTGCCTGGCACAGAGCTGACTTGGGGTTGATCCCTGGAAACCCATATGGCCCCCGAACTTCAAGAGGAATGGTCCCTGAGCACAGAGTCAGGAGTACTAAGTAATGCTGGCTGTGGCCCCCAAACAAACTGAAAAAAACCAATCCCCTTACCACCCTGTCCTGCCAACAGAAGAATCAAGTAGTTGTTTGATTCTTTGCGCTGGATGTGTTTTGGTGTATGTTGTATAAGAAACAGAAAGATACACATTTAGTGTTCATTCCTCTAAGTCCAGCTGGATGATTTTCCATTTCTCAGTGACTTTTAGTCCTCTGTGTGTGTGTGTGTGTGTGTGTGTGTGTGTGTGTTTGGGCACACCTGGCTGTGTTTAGGATTTTCCTCTTGGCTTTGTTATCAGAGATTACTGCTGGCAGTTGCTCAGGGGACCAAATGGAGTGTCCAGGATGGAACCCAGGCTGTGTGCAAGGCAAATGCCTTACTTGCTGTGCTATCATTCCTGCTCACGACTTTAGTCTTATTTCACTAGAACTAGGGCTTGCACAATGAGTGAAGGAGTAGGAGTTTGGTATAAGAGTTTGGTATAGGAGTTTGTCTATGATCATGATCCAGGCCATTTGTCCTCGTCACCCTGTTAATGATTAATTTTTTTGTGGTTCCAAGTTGTCTACTAGGAGAATCCCCCAGCTGTCTACAACTAGCTAGAGTTGCCACCAAAATTCTAAATCTCTGGGACTTTTGATGTGTCCTTGGTCAGAAGAAAGTCCCTAAACTCCAGCAGGTATAAAATCACAGTATTTTCAAGAGGGAATGTAGGGTCATAAAACAATTATTGAGAGGATGTTGGCAAGGAGCAAAAAAAGTAAAATATCACCCTATTTGTCTCTAATTTCTCTCCTACATGGAAGTTGCTGACTTTCCAAACGAGCTATGCCTTTAGCATGAAATAACTCCATCTCCTGCCACTAACCCTGGCCTCGACTTCACGATCTCTCCCACTGAATGATTGCCTCACTAGTTCATTGTTCTTCTTTAGAAAGAAAGCATAAATATTTCATTTTCTTTCTCTAAATCTACTCAAAACATTTAATCTGTTTAGGAGCTCTGTCATCACCACAGTCTCACCATGGACATGCAGTCACTGAAAATAAACGTGAACACAAGAATTATTTGTGACCTCATTTAAATTTCACATATCTAGCAGAGTATCTGGTACTAACAATGAATTAATATTCATTAAGTGAATATTCATTGAATAACAATTGAATGATCCTATGTTTGCATCCCTTCAAGCAAGAATAAAAATGTCAAGGAGACAGGTTAGCTCTTAAAAATTATCTGTTGAATTGGGTCCATTAAAAATCCTGAGCTTGGGGCTGGAGCGATAGCACAGCGGGTAGGGCATTTGCCTTGCACGCGGCCGACCCGGGTTCGATTCCCAGCATCCCATATAGTCCCCTGAGCACCACCAGAGGTAATTCCTGAGTGCAGAGCCAGGAGTGACCCCTCTGTATCACCAGGTGTGACCCAAAAAGAAAAAAAATCTTGAGCTATACTTTCTTTTCTTCTTAGACTTATGAGTTAACTTTTGATTCTTTTTGTAGATTCTTATATAGCACTGTATAGCACTGTCGTCCTGTTGTTCATCGATTTGCTCGAGCGGGCACCAGTAATGTATCCATTGTAAGACTTCTTGTTACTGTTTTTGGCATATTGAATACATCACAGGTAGCTTGCCAGGCTCTGCTGTGCAGGCAGGATACTCTTGGTACCTTGCCGAGCTCTCCGAGAGGGATGAAAGAATTGAACCTGGGTTGGCCGTGTGTAAGACACATGCCCTACCCGCTGTGCTATTGCTCCAGTCCGTAGATTCTTATATCTACATAAAACAAGTCAAAAATTGTTTATTTTGAAGTTTAATCTCTAATCAATAAAAGTCAATGCAAGGAATATTAAAGTGGGTGGAAAGCTTCCTGTGCTATTGATTGCTTGTGCAACTGGATAAAAACAATGATATTGAATGTTTAATGACACAGAAAGAAAAATTTAGAGTGGAAAAAGGGATCTAGCCCAAGTCTGTCTTGATGCTATTGCCATCCATTGCCTCCATGACCTCTCAGTCTAATATGAGGGCCTAAGAGATAGTACAGCAGGTAAGGCACTTGTACATGACTGACCCTGGTTCAATCCCCAACATCATATATGGTACCTTGAGTACAGAACTAGGAGTGATCCCTTAGTACTTTCGGGGTAGCAAAACGAAACTAAACAAAATCTAAAACTAATAGCACATCTTATTTTTTTAGATTTAAATTTTTTTCAGAGCATATTTGAAAGTTCTGTAGCACTGTAGCACTGTTGTCCCATTGATCATTATTTTGCTCAAGCGGGCACCAGTAAAGTCTCCGTTGTGAGACTTGTTGTTACAGTTTTTGGCATATCGAATATGCCACAGGCCAGGATTTACCGTGTGGGTGAGATACTCCTGGTAGCTTGCCTGGCTCTCCAAGAGGGATGGAGGAATCTAACCCGGGTCAGCCGCATGCAAGGCAAACACCCTACCTGCTGTGCTATCACTCCAGCCCATTTGAAAATTCACCATAAATATTCATTTAAAATAAATGAATATTTATTCTAATTTAATAAACTTTATTAGTCTGGCATATTCTTGGTTCTATGCTCAGGGATCACTCTTGGCAGTTCTTCTGGGACTATATTTGGTACTGGGGATTGAACCCAGGTCTGCAACATAAACACCCTTTCTGCTCTACTATCTCTCCAGTCCCTGAATTTGTAAGTGTGTATAGTTCTCACATTTATAAGTTCTCCTCCAACCCATAGCAACATGGTTTTCAAGCAGCAGAGGTATCTCCTTAGGATACAAAATACATAGAGGAATTATTGACTTGTTGTGTTATCATCTATGGAAATCAAATACCAAGACAACATCCAATTTTGAAACCATGACAACGTTTTGGGACTCTTCTGATTAGATTCAAAGGTGCCTGTCTACGATACCAATTCTTATCAAGTGTTAAGTGCTACTTAGATATTGTAAACAGTGTAAGAATACCAAGTTTATATTTTAAATTGCCAAATTATAAGCCATGAAACATTTAAGTAAACATGAGATCATTGCTATTAACTATGACTCAAACTAGCCTATTAGTATTGGCTGTTTGACTAAAGCGTTCCACCATACATGTTGAAAAGGCCTCTCCCATCCTCATCTTTAGTTTTATGTTTAATTTTGTCATTTTAAAGGCTTATTCATATCGTAAAACTCTGAGCTCCTTGTTTTCCATCTGTGCCCATGATCCAGCTACCATCACTCTCTGATGCCCCCTTTTCTTAGAGATCAAGGTATAACTCCTTGGGGGCAGCCAAGAATACACAAAGGTCGAGGTGCTTGTTTTGTGTTCAGCTGAGCCTGGCTCCAAGCCCTGGCACAACAGGTGGTCTCTGGAGAACCCTGTTGGGTCAATCCTGAGCACAGAGCCAGAAACAGCCCCTGCGCACTCTAGGGTGTGAAGCAAAAGGAAACAAAAAGCAAATAAAAAATAAAACAAATCAAAGAAAAGCCTTAAAGGCTCAACCCCCAAATTTCCCTCATAATGTGAATCTTATATGATCTTCAAAGTAATTCTGTGAAGACTGAAGCTCAATCATGTTGCTCATTTCTATATATTTGGAAATAGAAGCTTAGCTTAGCAATTCATCGACTGTCACAAAATATTTTGAAATCAGAGTCAAAATCTGGAATCAGTTCTTTCCATCCTCAGTCCCGCTCCAGCTTGGTTTCTGAATCTCAAATATCTTGCTCAGTTCTGGGAAAGAGGTGCCAGGAAGCATATGTTTTGCTAATGAATAAAAGATAACGTGGTAAAAAAATTCTCATCATTTGTAATAAGCAGGTAATTTTGTCTTCTTTCACTTCATTTACAAGTGCTCCAATGTAGAATTTAATATTATTAAAGGGAAAGGAAAAATAGTGAAGGATGTTAGACTAGAGATGTCTGAAGTTTGAATCTCAGAGCGTGTAGAAAATACAATATTCCGGCGAAATGCTTTGTGAGGAAAATATACCGTAGAGTACTAGGAAGAAATAATTTTATATTCTATTAAATTTTAATTGTTTTGTTAACATAATTTTTCTTTTTAAATCACTGTGAAATAAAGTTACAAATTTGTTCATGATTGGGTTTCAGTCATACAATATTCCAATGTCCATCCCTCCACCAGTGTACATTCCCCACCACCAATATCCTATACTTCCCTCCTTCCAGCCCTCCATTCCCAGTCTGCCTCTAAGGCAGACACTTTTTCTCTCTCTCCCTTTTTCTCCCCTCACTCCTTTTTTTTTGGTTATTATTGGTTTGCAATATAGGTACTGACAGATTATCATCTAAATCCCTTTACCTACTTTTCAGCACCCAATTTTTGTCGAGTGATCATTTCCAACTGTCATTGTCATAGGGTCCCTTCTCTACCCTAACTGCTCCCTCCCCTTCCCCCTACTTGTGACAAGCTTTCATCCATGGGCCAGTCCTCCTATAAAAATAATAACATAATTTTGTTATTTAAACAATATACATATTTTAGAACAATATATGCTTTGTCTAAAGTCAAATAGTTTGTAAAAGTTCTAAGGAATGTGTCATCAATCCTCACCTCCTCTACATAATCTTATTCCACTACACAAAATGAGCATTCTCCATTCTTGATCGTTTTCTTGGCATTGAGTGTCATATTTTTTTCATATAAGATCATGGTATGATAGAACATGCATATCTAATTCATAAATATACAATACTTACCAGTGCTGTACCATTGAGCTGCAAGCTTACCCCTAAATATCACTGACACTCAGGCTTTTATCTCAGAACCTGGCAGTGCAGCAAGAACAATGACAGTTTTGAAATATGTTCTAAGGAAAAGCCACATTTCCTCCACACATAGATTCTCGCAGAGCTGAGGAGCTGGCAGAGGATCTCTTACGCATTTACAACGCATCTTGTGAACATCTTTAATTGAACAGAAACAACTTAGATGCAAAATAGGAACCAGGGTTTGAAATCGAATCTCTAGCAAATGCATTTGTCTTTAAGCCAAAGGAACATTACTACTAATTCCCAGCCAAAGGCTTTCCTTTATCCTTAATCTAGTCTCCTTCATGAACTCTGGCAAATATGAGTTAGTGTTATGAATGAGACTTGGCAGAAACCAGGAAGCCACAGGGGAGCAAGCAATTATTAATAGTGTAAATGCTCGTAAATTTATTTCTTTTACATGGAATGCCTGCGGCCTTGTATATTCCCTAGCCTGTTGAACTAGAATTAATTTATCATAGGAAGCTTTCTGGGATGCAATTTTCTTTTCAAATGTTTGTGCTGAAGAGAATATCTTTCTTTTAGAAGGTAATTTATATGCTTCTCACATATTGTTAGAGATAGCCATGATGAGTATATATCTTTTCCAAAAATTCAAGTGAGCATTTTTCTTAGTGACATTTACTTTTAAAACCTTATTATTCCAACTTCAATCTACAGATTCAATGGAATTTCTGTAAAAATTCATTTTACATTTTTGTAGATATAAATGAACTCTTCCTAGAGTTTTTGTTTGTTTGTTTGTTTGTTTTTGCTTTTTGGGTTACACCGGGCAATACACAGGGGTTATTCATGGCTCTGCACTTAGAAATTACTCCTAGCAGTGCTCGGGGGATCATATGGGATGCTGGGACTCGAACCTGGGTCGGCCACGTGAAAGGCAAACAGGCTCCCGGCTGTGCTATTGCTTCAGTCCCTTCCTAAAGTTTTTACAGAAGAAAGCAAATTACAAAAGACCTAGACTAGCCAACATGGTACTGAAGGACAAAGTTAGAAGAATGACACTGCCTGACTTACTATAAAGTCACACTTATCATTATAGCATGGCATTGAAACATAGGTACATAAAACCAAAGGAAGCAGAATAGACTCCTCCCAGGAATACCATAAAATTAATCAACTGATTTTGACTAAATTTAAAAAGTAAAAACAATACAGCTAGGCAACACCACAGACTTTTCAACAAATGGTGCTGGAAAAATTGTACAGGAAAAGGCAAGAAAATAAAAAGTAAATCTAGGCATAACGTTTGCATCCTTTACCAAAAATGAGCTCAAAATGTGTCAGAAAATATAAAATGTAGATAATAAACCTCCAAAAATTAGAAAACAATGAGACTACTTACACCTTGGCTAAGGCAATAATTTCTCTTTTTTTGGGGGGTCACACCTGGTGATGCACAGGGGTTACTTCTGGCTCATGCACTCAGGAATTACTCCTGGTGGTGCTCGGGGACCATATGGGATACTGGGATTCAAACCCGGGTTGGCCAAGTGCAAGGCAAACGCCCTACCTGCTGTGCTATTGCTCCAGCCCCAAGGCAATAACGTCTTATAAAGAAACACTCATAAGCTAGATTTCACTCCAAAACATTTTTAAGAACATACTGTAATTAAAACAAGGACAAGTCATAAACTTGGAGAAACTATTTGCCAGCCCTAATAAAGGAATTTTATCTAAAATTGTCAAAGAACTCTTAAACTCAACAATAAGAAAATGAAGTTGTCCAATGACCTGGATAGATAGACCGGTCTTACTGAAAATAAAAAAAAATAGAATAGATATAAAAGTAGACATGTAAACATACATTCAATACTGAATGTCATTAAGAGAAAGGCAAATTAATATGACATAATACCTCATATCAGAATGACCAAAGTGTAAACACAGACAACACAAAATTATGCAATTATTCATTGAAGAGATAGTGCTAAACATTGTCTACTTGGTAGTTTATTTTAAAAATAAATATCACTGTATCACACTGTCATCTTGTTGTTCATCAATTTACTCGAGCAGGTGCCAGTAATGTCTCCATTTATCCCAGCCTGAATTTTTAGCAGCATCTCTTTACTCATTTTCCCCAACGATTGGAGGCTCTTTTCAGGGTCAGGGGAATGAGACCTGTTATTATTACTGTATTTGGAATATGGAATACACCACGGGGAACTTGCCAGGCTCCTCCGTGATCTTCCCTAGTACTACCAGGAGTAATCCCTGAGTGCCACCCAAAATCCAAAACACTCATCTGGAACAATTATTACAGCAGGTAGGCCATCTGCTTTGCACATAGCTGACTGAGGTTCAATTCCTGGCATCCCGTGATTCCTGTGGTCTGGACCTGGCACATGATAAGGCTTTTCATTGCCTATACTATGTGACCTGCAAATGTTATAAATATCCAAATGAGGGAGCTTGCGAGATAGAACAGCAGAATAAATATAATATTATTAAATAGTACTGAAAACTTCTTGTTATTTACCCAAAGAAGTTAAAAACATGTGCATGTACATGGTCATACACAGCTTATTCACAATTGCCAAACTCTGTAAGCTGCAACAAAAATGATTTTTAATAGATGGCTATATAAATCAACTGTAATGCCTCCAGACAACTAAATATTACATAGACCAACTTCTTCAACTATGGATAGTGTGACCTCATATGGGGTCCTATGACTGAATATGGGGCTTATGAAGATTCTGGCAAAATTAAAATGTTTCTTAATGCGTAATGATCAAAGGTTAATTCAAAATTAACTGCATACTGAATCTGAGAGTTTCTTGGGTCTTTTTTTTTGAATGAAAGGGATCATGGGCAAAAAATATTAAATAAATTCTGTTATACAGTACTAAAAAGAGACTAGCTAACAAGGCATGAAAACACATGGAGAAAACCTCAATGCAGTTTATTAAGTAGAAGAAGTCATTTTGGAAGGGCTACACATTTTAATTCCAATTAGATGATATTCTGGAAAAAGACTAGTATAAGATTCTGGAGGCAGTAAAAGGCTGAGTGGTTACATGAGGTTAAAGAGGACGAGATGCAGGTGAATGCAACTATTCTGCATGGTGCACAATTGTGCATTCATGTAATTCACAATACACTTGTCAAAACCCAGAGAATCGACCAGACCAAGAATTAGCTCTACTATAAACCAACTATCTATGATGATAATGATGTGTTAATGCAGGTGCATCTACAGCCACGTGCAGGGGGTTAATAGACGTGGGAGATGGCAGGCCTGGGACAAATACTATAAAAGGATTCTTTGAGTTTGCCACTTGATTTTTGGGTGGACTGAAAACTTTTGTAAAAATATGACTTTTGCTATTTTTTTAAAAAAGCTAAACAACAGCAACAACAAAAAAAACATATAAGTTGGGTTAGTTCAGGAGGCAAAGTAAAGATGTGATGAAGGAATATGTTCAAAAGTACCGGCTTCCTGCATGCACTCCCTCTGTCCGAAGCTACCTGTAAGGGAGAGTAAAAGATGCAACCTCTCAACCTCCCTTTCTTATCTGGGTGATGAATCAAAATAAAGGTCATTATGGAGGTCGAGATAGATGCTGTGTGTTATACATCTTAGCAACAGAGAAAATAACCGTTTCAATTACCGAAGTGCCTGACAATTTTGAAACCATTGGCACGATGAATGGCTCTCTGTGGATCTTACATGGCATTGAAGCTTATTTGCACTTAAGTAAGTTATTGATCATCTCTGTTATTGATTGGTTCTCTCAGATCTAAAATGAGTGGCTCCTCGGAGCTTCAGGACTTGATCAAAGCAAGCTACTGCTATTCCATTTGAAGCTTGGGAATATACCCCGAGTCACCTCTTATGCCATATTGAGCCCATCACCACACCCACCCAGGGCTTAGGCTGCAGCCCGACTTTCAACCCCCCATTATGGCCACAGTGTGGCTTTGGTACAGGCCCTTAGCACTATTGGTAAAGCAAAAACTTGTAGCATCTATTGGTAAAGCAGAAACTTGTGACAACCTGAAAGCAGTGAAGTGGCACATCACCTCCTGCAGCACGAAAATATTTATTATCACTCCAAGATGTGTGACTAAACACCAACAGCAAAATAACCAAGAAACTAGAACATCAAGGCCCGTTCTTTTATTTTTTTTCTGACCAGTAATTTGTTTTCTGGGTTCATTCACTGGAGATGACCTTGATCCTGACAGCAATGTGGCTGATGATGGAGAGATCAGAGCTGTTTTCTCGAGCTGATGTAGGCAGGTAGATTAGGGAAGTCCCTCCCCTCTCCCCCCAACCCTCTCTCTCTCTTTCTCTGTCTCTCTCTGTCACTCTCTGTGTCTCTCTCTCTCTATCTCTCATGCACACACACACACACACATACATAATGGCAATGAAATTTCTGGGAAGTAATAAAACCACCAGTACTAAGTCTAACCCAACTTATGGATACAGAAAGCAAGAACTGATAAGACTGTCTCCAGTAGTGGACCCTGAGGAGACTGGACCCCTCCCTACAGAAAGGGCCTGAAGGGAATTACTCAAGAACCCTCAACCCTGGGTAAGGTCTAGAACTGACTTTCCTTTCCTGAAAAGAGCAAATCCTCGTCCCAGCTTGAGTCCATGGCTCCCTGAGAAATCAGTGGCAGGGATCAACTCCCATGCTGAGAAGACCAAGCAGACATCAGGTGTGGCTTGGCAGCCACCTGGTAGGGCTGGCAGGGCTTTGGCCAGTGCCAAGCAAGGGCTTGTCACAGACTTTATCAGTCATAGGACTGGAGCAATAGCACAGCGGGTAGGGTGTTTGCCCTGCACGCGGCTGACCCGGGTTTAATCCCTCCTCCCTCTCTGAGAGCCCAGCAAGTTATTGAGAATATCTGGCCCTCACGGCAGAGCCTGGCAAGTTACCTGTGGGGTATTCGATATGCCAAAAACTGTAACAAGTCTCACAATGGAGACGTTACTGCTGCCCGCTGAAGCAAATTGATGAACAATGGGGTGGCAGTGCTTTCCCAGCTGGATCTTGGGGTGGCAGAGGCAGGTCGGGTGAAAGTGACTGTCTCTCTCCACCTTGCTTCACATAAGCCACCTGTGTGGGCCCACAGACATCAGGGTCACCTCTGAGTGTACACACTACCTTTAAGCTCCAGACTTCTCACTCATTTATACCTTCCAGGGGAATCTTCTCAGGATCTCAGCCAGTTTGGCTTTCAAATTCCAATAGTCCTAGGGAAGATGATGGGGAAGGTAAGTATGCCTCGGAGTAAATATGCTAAGAGTTCTTAGTGCACAGAGGCAGACTGTTTAATTCCTGCTGAGTGATAGGGTCCAGGGTTCAAAAAGGGGGTGCATATTGGTATTGGCTGTGAGAAATGAAAATGTTCCCCAATTTGAAAAATGTGTTTCTAGACAGAAAAAAAAAGTGACTTGGCATCTGTGACACTTGAAGAAACAAAACAAGTAAATAGACAGCATCACCTGATAATCAAATAATCATAGACCCTTTGCTCTAGACTACAGAATGAGAGTAACAAGCAGAGGGGAAGTGATAAGGGGAGTGAACGGGGCTGTAAATCACTAAGGGCAAAGTGGAGGGTCTTGGGCACTGGCTGGTGGGGAGGTGACTGTGTATTAAAACCCACAAATGGTTACACTACTATTTACACATGGCCTAAGCAATAATCATTAAGGTAGATATTTAAAGTGACTTAGGGTGTATAACAGCAGCTGCCACTTGCTGAATGCCTAAGTGCCAAGCACTTTTCCTGGGTGATTTCTGATCCTATTAAGATCATGATGGTGATTTCCATCGGATCAATTAGCATTGTGGATTGAGAAAGGGCCATGGCCCAGTCCTGCAGCTCAGAGGGGCTGAGATTAGATTGGGAGGGGCCTGGGCAGCCGTGACTGGCTAGAGCTCGCTTAGTCCCGATGCTCCACACAGGAGGCCACGCTCTCTCAGGCATGCCCAACTTCCTACAGCTGCAGACTCTGAGGCTTCAGATTTCCAGCACACAGAAGCTTCTCAAGCGCCAGGCTGCACAGATGCACAACTAGGCTACTATGTGCTTTGGGGCCGCACTCACCCTTTCTCATCTGTCTCTGCGGTACTGCAGGCTGCATCTAAATGCACACTTAAATAGATTATATGGGGAGCTTTTGACTAGATGTGATATGGTCACATGTCTGTTAGATCTAGCCGGCTAGCTAATTTAAGCACCCACAGTGTGAGGCTTTAAAACTAAGTGTTTTCCACAGTTACCAATTTAAATGAAGCATTCCTGGAACTCAGAGAGGTGATGAATAAGTTTGACATGTATACAGTTGGCTTTAGCCCTGTCAGTCAAGCAGTCTACTTACCGGTGGGCAATAATTATATATATTTTGAGATAGATCATGGTAAGTAACATGACTAATATATTTAGAAATTCATGGATTTGAATTCCATATTATACATATTATATATATTTAGCCTCAAAAGTCTGAGAATATTACTTCTAAACAGGACTTTCATGACAGCTGAATAAAAACACATTCAGAGATTCAGTGTGTATAGCACATCATAAAAACTCATAAGGTTCAGTTCACTGAAAAAAATTATTGCTACTATGGTTATTATATGAGCAAAATCAGTATCTGGAATTAGCCTTTCCCATCAATGTCTAGGCAACTTTCTGTTAGCATAAATGCAGTGACTCTAACAAATATTACTACATGGCTAGTTCTGTGTCAAAAGTCAAAACACAGTCTCCTAAAAATAGCATTTTCACTTCTTAGAAGGAACTTGTGACAAACAGCACAGTAAGCAATTAATTAGCTAACAAAAGGGAAAATGAAAATAAAGCCGCATCGTGCTCTCTGTGATTTGAGCTGCATAAGAACTGAGATGTTTACCACTTGCTCACTGTGTCCTGCAAGCACAGGGAACGATGCTGGTCACATAACAGGAATCAAAGTCGGTATGATTGATCACTAGTCACATCAAGGCCTGTGTGTCTGCAGGAGGGTGAGCTCAAGCATGACAGAAGCTGGGGCCTCAGGGGTTCTTCCTGACAGACTTTATGGAGAGAAAGGCAAGAGCTGGGCTTGGAAAAAGGAATCACAGAGAGAGAAAGGGTGAAAAGGAAGATGTTTTAGGCCAGCCATGAGGTTCTCTGGGCCTGATTTCCACCAATCAAGTTCAAGACTCGCTAGTGAGTTGTGGTGAAAGGATTCACACCCTCATCATTTTTATAGAAAATAATAATGGGAGTGAGGGATTGAATGACAATATCAGGGTCCACTACATGAGTTAAGTGTTTTTGTATGTTAGTTTAGGGCTGGAGCGATAGCACAGTGGGTAGAGTGTTTGCCTTGCATGCGGCCTAGACAGGTTCGATTCCTCCACCCCTCTCAGAGAGCCTGGCAAGCTACCGAGAGTATCTCGCCTGCACGGTAGAGCCTGGCAAGCTACCCGTGGCATATTCAACATGCCTAAAACAGTAACAATAAGTCTCACAACAGAGACGTTACTGGTGCCCGCTCCAGCAAATCGATGAGCAATGGGATGACAGTGACAGGGGAATAGTTTTTCCCCAACGTGCCCAGACACATTGCTCACCAGGTTTGGGCAGATATGGGGATGAAGGATGATGGGTGGGTGAAGAAACCACTCCAGGAGACAGCTGATGGTGGTTCACTTTATTGCTAAATACATACATGCTTTATAGAGGGTCTCGGCTTAATAGGATGGTCCAATCACATAAAGTTTAGCGTTACTGACCTTTCCGACTCTGCGTTGCTCCCGCCCAATCCCAATTAGGGCTAGATGCTGTGATTAGGAATGACTCTTGAGGGGGAGGTGACAATTCTTGGAAGGTTGGGTGAGACTCAAGGCCAGACACCTGGTGCTTGTCAAATGCGCCCAGACACTCCCTACTGGCTGCTATTCAAGGACAGGTTTTATCTGCTATGCAGGGACAGATCTTATCTGCTCTGGAACCTGTTACCATCCTCCACATTTGTAAAAAATATTTCTGAATGGGTCAAAATGGATTTTCCCATTTCAGTCTAGATGTTGCCCCCAAGTATCTGTCTGACTTTGGGAAAGTCATTTTCTTTGGAAAACAGGGCGATCACATCTATTTTCACGATTTCCGTAAAAACTGACAGAGATAATGTCTTCAAGTGTCTTGGCAAGAACAGGGTAGACAGGAAAAGTTAATAATTTTTGTTCAGACTCTCCACACTTTCTAAGATTTGCACTAGTGTCAATAAACATGTTTTACGCTCAACCTGAGAAATATTTCTCAAGACCCCAGCGATTGGTTTGTGGAAAACCCTAAGGAATGTGGCAATAATAATTGTTACGGAATTCCTTGTTCCATCTCTACTTTACAAATGTTAAAAAAAATAAAAATAAAAATGGATCTCAAGGGAAATCATGAAAATCAAGAAGAGGGAAGGAAAGCAAGAGGAATGAAGGAGAGCACTGCCCAGGGCAGAAGTGGGAAAGGAGGGGCCAGGAGCAGACCAACTCCCCCTGAAGCAGATCAGGAAACGGCTAACATCTATGCCACAGCAGTTAGCTGCAATGATCTGTTAACAGTACACACTGAAATGGGAAATCGTGCATTTAAAAATCAGTCAACAGCCATAACAAGTTAATGATTATTCAACCTTGAGGATTATAAATCAAACCACTCTAATTAAATAAAACTATTTAATGATGTCAAGACAAAAAAGGCATTAATGCACTTTTAAGACAAATTACTGAAGGAGTGACTTTAATTGTCAAAATTGTCAATTTAGCAGTGCCATTGTTTTCTGTTCCTCCCAAGAACAGGCACTCCATTTGAACTGGCAAAAATTCTTATGCTGAAATTAAAACCCTCCTCTGAGAAGTGATCTGTGCAGGAGGAAGCATGTTTCTATACAGAGGGACTCAGGACTGAGCACTGCATTTCTTTGCAGATTTTAGTACTAATATATGTTTGGTGGCTGGGCAATTTTGCTTGAAACATGAACAATCAAAAGACAAATACACCAAAAAACCTAAATAAATCAATTGAGACCTTAGATGCTAAACATTGTGCTAAGTGCCTAATATGTTTCACATTATTTGGTATTTATCATGCAAATTTAGTTTAAAGATGCTATTATGATGTCCTTTTATAGAAGAGAGATGCCAAAAGTGGTCTTTCATATGTCAGAAATGTGGGCCAGAAGTCATTGACCTCCTGACTCTGGAATCATTCACAACAGATTCTCACCCCAGTTTAAAGTTCCTGTGAAGGGGTGAGAGAGATAATACAAGAAATAAGGTATATGCTTTGAATGTACCCAGACCTTAGTTTGATCTCTAGCACTAGACGGTCCTCTGAGCACTACTTGGAATGAGATATTGGCACTGAGATATTGAGATACAAGAATAACTGAACAATTAAGGCTGGAACGGTAGTAAGGAAGGTTCACGGAAGATTTTGGGGGTGGTGGGGGAAGTACCTAAAGTTTTACAGTGTCTTACAGTTACAGTGAAGATTGCTTAAGAGAGAAAGGTGGGCTCAAGTCTCTATGGCTCTAAAACGCAGACTCCCTTAAATGTGATGGATGTAAATATTATTTGGAGCCAATTAACTTCCATATCACAAAGCATAGAATCAACCGTCTTCCTGTATCTATACAGAAAAGGACATTGCTAAGCCATACAAGTGACATAAAGAAAAGAGATAAGCTATATAGGATTATTAGTGCCTGATGGAACTAAAACACCCCCATTTATGTATTTTAAAGCTGACTTCTCATCAAATGGAGAAATTTTTGAGAAAAACATTTTAAAAGAAGCCCTGATGTGGTTCAGCAGTTGAATGTCTATCTCTCTGTCTGTCTGTCTGTCTGTCTGTCTGTCTGTCTGTCTCACTTGGTTCTGATTCTTATTATGGCAAACACATACTTACTGAAAGCCCAAACCACAAAACTGGAATGCTGTCAAGTCACCAAAAGAACAGAGGAACCCAAATCAATGAATAATAGAAGGATTTCATTTTTTAATCTTTAAAATTATTTTATTGTATCAGTACTATTAAGATTAAGCATATAACATATCATCAAGACCAGTGAACAGGTTGTCCACATATTTGACCAACAAATATAAAGTGTTAATATCCTAGAAATATAAAGCACAGGTATAACTTTTTAAGAAAAAAACAACTAACCCCATTAAAAAAGTAATGAAAAGAGGCTGCCCTCTGCCGACATGTAACCCCGGTGGCCGCATGTGTGTGGCCACTTCGCTGCTGCACAACCATGGCCAGCTAAACTACTTTGGGCACCAGCAGCTTCTTGCAGAAATGTCTCTTGACTGTGAACTGAGTCACAGCCACCATCTTTTTTTTTTTTTAATTCTTTTATTGATTCACCATGTGGAAACTTACAAAGCTTTCAGGTTAAAGTCTCAGTTATACAATGCTCAAACACCCATCCCTTCACCAGTGCACATATTCCACCACCAAGAATCACGATTTACCTCCCCCTTTTCCCCCACCTCCCCAGCCCCCCACCCCGCATGTGTAACTGGCAAATTTCACTTTACTTTCACTTTACTTTGATTACATTCAATATTTCAACAAAAAAATTCACTATTATTGATTTGGAGTTTCTACCCCCTAAAGTCGATCTGCTGAAAAGAAAGCATTTGGTAATTTGTTTTCCATTGCTGAGAATGAAGAGATATGAGGTCAGGAGGCCGCACTAGCAGCAGCATAGTTTTGGACGGCCACCATCTTATGACGACCACAAAAGGGAGGTACGAGCTTGCAGTGATGCAATTTCTGGCAGATATTTCCCTGGACTTAGTTACTAAAATACAGAAATCCAAAACCTCATATCTCTTCATTGTCAGCAATGGAAAACAAATTATCAAATGCTTCCTTTTCAACAGGTCTGACTTTGGAGGGGAAACTTCAAACAATAATAGTGAGTTTTTTGTTGAAATATTGAATTTAATCAAAGTAAAGAGAAAAGTAAAGTGAAATTTATCAGCTAGACAGGTGGAGTGTGGGGGGCGGGGTTAGGGGGAGATATACTGGGGTTCCTGTTGGTGGAATATGTGCATTGGTGAAGGGATGGGTGTTTGAGTATTGTATAACTGAGGCTTAAGCCCGAAAGCTTTGTAACTTTCCACATGGTAATTCAATAAATTTTTTTAAAAAAATAATAAAAAGAATAGGGAGAAGAGAAACTTCCTCAGAGAAGACATACAGATGACCAAAAGACATATGAAAAAAAAAATGGTCCCGATAAATAAATAAATAATTTTAAAAAAAGAAAAAGTAAAAAACGGTCCCAATGCTAACTACCAGGGAAATGCAACTCAGATCAACCATGTTTTCCTATGGGAAAACAACTAAGTATATCAATGAACTATAGTTAAAATTATAAAGATGGCTATAGAGGAAGATACTGTGCAAAGCACAGTCTCCAGATTTCTTTTATTTTTACTTTTTACAACTTTCAGGTGTTAAATATCCAAACATGGAACCAATCTGCTGCAATCTTTCTAATTGCTTGAAATTGGTCCTGGAAGAAGCTCTTTTTTGTTTGTTTGTTTGTTTTAGGGCCATATTAGGCAATGCTCAGGAGTTACTCCCAGCTCTGCACTGTGGAATTACTCCTGAAGATGCTCAGGGGACCATATGGGATTAAATCCAAGTCAATGGGGTACAAGGCAAGTATCCTCACCTCCAGACACTAGAAGTATTATTTATGCCACAACAAATTGTCAAATATTGTCTTAAAGTGACTTTTTTAAAAGTACATTTATTGATACTTTAATGATTATAACAATAGATATACATTGTTAATATTAAACCTGTTCATTTGTAAGTACTCAATAAATATTATTAGAAAATTGTACTGCATATTTCATGTGAAAGAGCCTAAATTCGTCTATTTGCCCTGTGAGACCCAGTGAGTGGTGTTATTATTAAATAGGGTGCATCAGAGTTCTCAGCTGCAAAGGAGTGTGTCAGTGTGGGTCTTCCAAGATACAGCTGCCAGGAAGGAATTAAATGTTCAAGAATTAGAAACAGGCCTGTCGAGGCCACGGGGCGGGATGACGGGGCGGGTCACAGAGCCTGTGCTGCCAATGGACGTAAGAAAGAGGAAAAAGGGAGAAAAGCTGGACAGAGGGTGTTCGGTGATCAGGTCCTCCTGGATTTACAAAGTCACTGGGGAATCTTCAGGCAAAAGTGGCCCCCAGAGAAACCCAAGACTCCCGAAATGGGTCTGGCTAACTATCCCAGGGGAGGCGTGACCTCAGATGCAGGCAGGGCAGTCTGTGATCTCAACATGGGGCTGGGCATGGGATGTAGCTCACCGCTGTCCCCTGCTGTGAGTAGCAGGGCAACATCCTCTCACCTTTTGAAGACTCTGAGGTTCACCCATCTTTCAAGAGTCAGCCGTGTTCTCAATTTCCCTGTACTTAAAGATCAACAATAGTTTTTGTTGAAATATTGAAGGTTTTTAATGTAGCAGCCACCTCTCTGGACTGTGAACTAAGCAAAAGCCCCACGCTGGCTGACGCGGCGTGGCGTACACCATACTATGAGGCGCAGGAAGGGGGATGAGGGGGAAAAAGAAAAAAAAAAGGGAAAAGGAAAAAGGAAAAAAAAAAGAGAGAGAGAGTTATGTACTTGTAGCAGTGGGGCTACATATCTCTTCATTTCCAGCAATGAAAAACTAATTATCAAATGTAATAGGTCTGTCTCTCTTGGTTGGAAACTCCAACAATTATAGTGAGTTTTGTGTTGAATTATGGAATGTAATCAAGGTAAAGAAAAAATGAAGTGAAATTCATTAGTTATACAGTAGGGGGTAGGGGGCGGGGGCGGGGGGTATACTGGGGTTTCTGGTGGTGGAATATGGGCACTGGTGAAGGGATGGGTGTTTGAATATTGTATAACTGACATATAAACCTGAGAACTTTGTAACTTTCCACATGGTGATTTAATAAAAAGTTTTTTAAAAAATACTATAGCTTGTATAGAACTATTCTATTGTATCCAGACTGTACCCGCTGACCTCTAGCTAATCCACAGGCATAAAAAAAGTTTTGTAATTTTGATTTCAAGATTTATGTTAAAGAAATACAATCAAATCACTGGTGTAAATAGTGGTAAACAAATAGATCAGAAAATAAAAGAGAATCTTAAATTGAAAAAAAAATCAACAATAGTAATAATTCAATGGCAGATCTTTGGCTTTATAACCATGAAGCTTAGCAAATACATGCTTCAGGTGATTTGGATATGGGGTGGTATAAAATTACATTTCTGCAAAACTTTTTTTTTCTAGAAATCTGGTCTTTCTAGTCACCCGCCATCTTGAAGGTGATATCACGCCTGCTGTAGCAGCACAGCTCACCTTTGGTTTTATACAGCATAAACAGGACTAAAACCCGCCTCACTCTTTAGAGTCACTGTTTTCTTATGGCAGGTCTGGTGCTGATTCTAACCTGATTTCAGGGCTGGAGAGAAGACTCAGTTAGCTGAGCACAGGCTTTGCCAGCAGAAGACCCAAGGTCAGCCCTGAGTTCTCCAAGGAGCACAGCTGAAGAAACCCCTGAGAAACACACACGCCATGATTTCACCACCTTACCATGAATGTTCATGGTATTATTAGGCCAGCACTGTTCCTTCTCAGTTACTTTGTTATTTTCTTTTTGTTTGTATTCCTTCTTTGTCTGGATCTTATTTTTGCTTCTGCTTTTATTGCTCTTATATTATTGATGTTGCCTGCATTCCTAATGCCTCATCTATTCTATTTCCAAAGCTACCATCTTAAATAAATTGTCCCTCCACCCCCATTATTTCCTTAGTGGGCTTTCAATTTTCAAGAATTCCATTTTTTCCAGTGTAATTCCTACAAGAGCCTTTAAATCTCTACACTGGATCACTGAAATCTCCTGACAAAAATCTGCTTTGTGAACATTAGTTTTTGAGTCTTTTTGGCATTCTCCGTCTTTGGTGTTTTCTGATGAGAGGGTCGATGTGTATCCTTTAAGAAACTGTAACATAAAGGTTACTATAGTTTGTGGTCACAGAAATTGAGATGAGATGGGATAAACTAAAATTCACAGTATAATTTATAGAACATCCTGGCTCCTTTAATAGCTAATGTACAAGGAATTGGGGGAGGATTATACATAACCAGTTGTAGGCTGGTGAGGACCAGTCTGATTCATTTCTCTGTCATTCCTCCTGGGACAAGGTCTCCTAAAGACCCTTCTCTGCACACTGGGTTCCTCATTGTGTCTGCCTGTAGGCTGGGCTCTTCCACTGTCACGATTTGAGCATAAGATTGACTTTGATACAGAATGTGACCTGAAATTGGTGTCACTTCATCAGCTCAGGGAAGCTTGCCCTTCCCTCTTCCTACTGCTGGCTCAGCAGCTGAGAAGCCTTTGAGAAGCCAGCAAAGACAAAGATGCCACTCTTCATGGATCATTTTAGTTACATGAAGTTCACCTCTTGATTCAATCCTAACCTTTCTGAAGTGTTGATTTCATTAACTCTCACCTCCTAGGAGACAGGCTATGCCTTTGGAGAACATGATCATAACTTATATATTCAGATGATGTAGCGATGAAGTAGCATGGCTGAATTGGAGTAATGAGGGCAGGATTGTGGCAGGTTCACAGTTAGAAATGTAAGCAGAGGAATTCAGAAGTTGAGGTCGCGAGCAGTCAACTCTAGCTAGGTAAACTGCAACAGAATGATGAGCCCAAAGTGTACAATAGATCCCATAAATGTCTTTTTAGTGCTGTTACTTGATAAGCTTCTCTTTGCATTACATTGAGAAGCCTTTTCCTGTTCACAGACTCACTAATTGCAACTCTTGGAAAATAGGCTTTTTCTCTATTGTGGCCCCAAATGTTTCAAGCCAATGGTGGCTTATAAAGCACCAAAGCCTATAACGATTTAATTTCTCATAAACTGACAGCCTCTCTTTCTTTTAATCTTTCTCTTTCTCTTTCCACAGAAACACACAGTTTGTGTTTTTAATCTATCTGAAAGAGATACAATCTCCCTCCATTTATAGCAGCTGTGAAGTAGTATGCTGGAAAATGTAGAGGGGCTGTGGAAGGAGAGTCTGGGATAAAGTAAAAGAGTTTTTAAATTGAGAAGTTATATGTGGAAGAAAAAGGCTAACACATACTTGACCGAATGCATTTCTTTTGAAAATGGAAACGAGAAATTATTACGACTTCAATGTGTTATCCTCATAACAGCCCAGCTGATAGCACCAGTGTCTATGTGATAAGAGCCTCAAAGAAAGGTGAAACAAAAGTCACTTGGAGTGAATTGAAAGTGAGGCATTGTGTAAAGCTGACAGTTTGGAAGATGGTGAAGGGTCAATTATGTGAACTGCAGCTCATTTGACTCTTGAGACTAACTCTTTACTAAGGCGACTAACAGATAAACTTAAAAGAAGTCCTTTACAGTCATGTGTTCATGGTGAATGAGAAGAGATCATTTGAAATAATCTTACCCAACTTTTAAAGAAAATCTAATGGCTGGGAGTGGGAGGCAAAAAGTAGTATTTGACAGGGAGTTCCATCTGAGTTTCTGTAATCAATCACCCATCACTCAAAATATTACACATCCATTATCTGGCCTGACAGACTGTGAGAGGAAGGTATAATACAGGTATAATAATACAGGTATAATACAGGCCCAGGTGTGAGCTCATGCTGCTCACGTCTTCTTTATGCTTCCAAGGAATCAACTGGGTGGAACTCATGAAGATCTTCTTTGGCCTAAACTGGGAATAGTATGAGTCCAAAATGAATGCAATAACTTTGAAAGAATACAGGGAAAGGATACTTTGTGAAAGGATACTTTGTGAAGACTGCATCCACACTTGAATCTTGACACTCTTATAGACACTGTCAGGGAACTCTCCAGTAGGGGACTGAGGAAGAAAATGCTGTGGGTAGATCACACACACACACAGGTGTGTGCATATACAATATGTGTATATATTTCAGGTATATGTATATATATAATGAAATATTATCATGCTATAAGAAAGAACAAAATAATGTGATTTGCAGAAACATGGATGGAACTAGAGAATATAATGTAAAGTAAAGTCAGTGAAAAAGAAGATAAGGGATAGATCCAGAAGGATCTTTCATATGTGGGGCTTAGAAACACAGCAAGGTGGCAAAGGCAACACAACCAGAGAGCTGATCTACACAATTGAATTTGTGGACAGTGATTGAAAGAGAGGGGTGTTGGTGTCCTGGGGGAGGGAGGTGGGTACACAGGGGATGGGTGTGGAGTTGCAATTATGTGCACAGGAAACCATCATTAACAGTATGGTTAGTAGCTCACAGTAGCTCAATTTTAAAAGTTTGGTTTTGGGGAGTTTTGTTTTGTTTTTATAAAATGGCCCCACTTCTAGAAACATAGTGTGACCACTTCTAGGCACAGGCCTGCCCTCGTCACTAACTTTTTAGTGTCTGAAGGAGCTGGGGGCCGCTGTTGGCCTCTGCTGTGAAGCCGTCCTGGTCGCCAGGGCATACTGAGCTTCTCCCTTTCCAGGTTTCGAAAAAAAAAGCCACTCATCACCCTCTGAAAACTACCTTCTTTAAGGGAACAAACAGAAGTTCCCCAGTTGCACCCCAGGTCACGACAGCATCCTGGATTCTTCCAGCATTCCCAGAGTGATAATATCATCCACTCTGAAACAGAGAAAAAGGAGCATTGATTTTATTTTCTACAGAGGATAGCACTCCATATAAATGAAATGCCATTTTGCTGAGAATACTCTTTAATCACCAAATTGTTTTCTCATGGACTTCTTGTGAACAATTGAAGCAAATTAAAGCTGCCCAAATTCACACGTTTAGGTCATACTTTTGCCTTGAAAGGCAGTCCTGTGCATGAAGTTTTAAGGGCCCATAGTGTTCTGCTATAGATAATTACTCCCCTGTATACTGAGAGGGTGATGAAAGGGACAGGGAACAAGACAGAAACAAGAGCAATTTCCCAGACACAGAGGGTAGAAAAAAATCTCTGAGGCAATGGGCTTTCCTAAATGTAATTAGTGCCTCAAAGATTATGCTGTTTAAGATAGAATGGCATCTTTGAAAAAGTATCAGACCATGAAAGGAATCCCTCACGTGCGTGGCTGTTGGGGAGTCACAGAAATGATGCATCTTGGGGTCTGCAAGTAATCAGATATGTGCCTCAGGTCACCTGCAGCACTTGCTCTCAGCAGTATTGTGTCTGGACTGAGAAATAAGGAGAGAGACTTATGCTGTCAACGGCCCTAGGAGCGCCAAGACTACTGATATTTTAAATAAACAAAAGCTCTGATTTTTCCTTTGGACCTTCCACAAGATTTTCAGTGGCCCAAGAACAATTTGTTCAGGATTCAAAAGAATTCTTGGTCTAACTCTGGTCTTTAGATCAAACACCATTTCTGTCTATTCAGATCACTGTTTTGAATCTCCTGCACTTGGCGAAATGGGTGAGACATTGGAGTTGTTTGTTGCATGTATGTAATAATAATAGCCAGGGTTTATACTGTATACAGCTCTTATCAATAATACATCAAACTGCATAAGACCCCAACAACATAATTTGTTAAGTACCACAATAAATAACCATTATATCCCATGGCAAAGGAACTGCAAATGTTGGTTAAAGTGACATGGCAAGGCAAGAAAAGAGGCAGAATTTGAATCCACCTTGTGCTTTGCTCTTAAACACTATGATAAACTGCCTCATATTATGGTGTCAATCATGGCAAATCAATAGGTCAATTATTTTTGCATGCCACTAAGAAGAAACACAGCTCTGAGGAAGGCAGAGGGTGTAATAGGCGCCCAGGGGCCTTTCTGCTCCATCAAACATACAATGGAGAAGCAGAGCCTGAATTCATTTTGCTTAGTGCAGTTTCTAGGCAGACACTGGAAACGGGAGATAATAGGCAGGTATCAGAGTTGAAACCTGTTCATGACACTCTAATGTATTTGAACTTTGTCTTTTAAGACATGAGGAGTAATTAAAGATTCTGTAGACTAGTGGGCATGAGTTGGTAGAACCAGAAGAAAAAGATATTTTCTTTGTTGGAAAAATATCTGAGTGAGAACTGAAGGCAAATATGACTTACCTGAAGGTTGACAGTGGAAATCATAGAGATTGAGCAATAAGTCTGAACTTAGGAAAGGAAAAAACAGAAAAACGGTTGTGAACTTTCATGAAGGAAATATTAGACATTTCCACAGGTCAATGACATAAATTAGACTCGATTGTCATGCCATATAAAGTCAAAGTGATTAACAATGTCCTTTGTCACAAATTTTAGAATGAAATTGAGAAATTCAAGAAAAATTCACACTGTCCTCTCTAACTCATCAATTTCTGGAATGGATCCTGCTTTATCTCTTCTTCGTACTAATCGCTACAAGAATCACGTTAATGGCTCTGTGGTTAAATCATTCTCAAAGGTTGAGTCAAGTATGATGACTTTCATTTATGTAAATGACACCATTATATTTATGAGTAAATACATTAGACACCTATTTAACTCTTGAGTTTACATTTTTCTACATAATCAGCCTTTGATCATGTTTTTAAACTGATTATATCATTATCACTGAACACCCATGCATTCATTAACTAGCCACATAGCAACATTCTACACTTGAGACTTTCTTTCCAGTCCCAGGTATGGGCCATGTGCTAGTGGCCATCCTCTTGACTTGCATTCAAATACTATTCAGCAAAAGTGCAAGGCATCTAGGAAAGCCAGTGCCTCAGTCTCAGTGCTCACCAGCACAGCCACCAACATAGAAGCCATCTGGCACCATTGCTGATGGTGACACACAAAAGTGTCTCTGTGTGTGGGCCTAAAGCTTTTTTCTTTCTTGGGGCATGGTAGTTGAACATCAGCCTGAATATCGGCAAGTTCAAATACATAAATTCTATGTTCCTCTCACAGGACCCGTCCATGCATTCATGTGGGTGATGAGGTGTTTTATGACCTGTTAGACCCTGTGAGTGCCAGTCTGTGGTAAAGAAGGTGCTTGAAGTTCTGACAATAACCCACCCCACCCCCACCCCAGGTCCTGCTTGCCTCTGGATTTTGTATGTGCTAATGCTCCTCACACTCTGCTTTCTTTCGATTCTTCTGATTCCTTAGTCGCTGTGGTCCATTTTATCTTAGTCCAGATACTGGTTCCTCTAAGAAAGAGCCCCCTTCCATCACCAAGACTTGTATTCCTTTGTACTTCCATAGTGAAGGTATGGCAATTTCATGGACCAACTAGGACTTCAAAACTTGGCATCAGGAATTCCAGACCTAAATTCAAATCTCAACATTACCACTTGCTACCTAGAAATTTTCCCTTATACCTCCCAGATTTACCTTCAGTAAGTTTGGAAGAGCAAGCCTCCACCTAATAGATTTACAACAAGGGTTAAATGTTAGACAACTATGCAGAGCTCCTGGAGCCGTACTTTCTAAGCAGTGTCGGTCTCTTTAATGAATATAGACAGCCCTAGATCAGCTCTGAGAAGGAGCAGAGGTTTATTACTAAACCTTGTGTGCTCTGGTAATAAATCTCAACTCCTAGCACAACCTCTGTTGAATCACAGCTCCCAGGTGCTGAGGCATATATAATCCAAATCCTTGGGAGTGGGGGAGCAGCCGTGAAGCTGCTCTGACTGCCCAGGTGTGGAGCTCTGTCTGTCCAGCCCACATCCAAGAAGAGGGCTGGGTGCTAGAGGTTTGCACGGAGGTATTTGCTTCTGGCTCTATCTCTCCACCAATTGCCTCTTCTCACACTCCTTGCATTATTTTGCTAATAGAATCATAATTCTCTGCTTCCATATGACAGGGAACACATGAATCAACTATTCGGAAGGGTTAAATATGACTTCCAGTGTGACAGAGAGAGATGTAGAAGAGAAGTTAGAGGCACAGAAGCTGGACAAGTGCCCTTTTCTCCTGTGCAGGGGTTAAGGCATATAGGCCTTGCATGTGGTTGACCAGGTTCAATTCCCAGCACCACATGATCCTTCGAGCATCACTGGGTTCATCAGTGTCGCCTGGGCCATTGGGCACTGGCGGGCATTTTTGCCAATCCAGTTGGCAAGAACTTACCAGGGGACCCTCAGATGCCCTAACGCACCCCCGGAAGCTCCCCCTTCCCTCAAAAATATCACTTTCTCTTTTCTCTCTCTCTGTGTCTCTCACTGTCTCTCTGTCTGTCTGTCTGTCTGTCTGTCTGTCTCACTTTGCACCAAAGAAAGTAAAATCCTAGCTCTTGACTTTGAGAGCCCATGATTTGTATAAGGCCTCAGAATTCCACTTCTCTTGATCCTCTCTCTGAAGGAAAAAGAGGGAGAGACTGAGAACATCCCCCAAACTCCTAATGGATGTGACCCTAATCCATCACGTTTGATAAAAGATGATACCCTCCCCCATCCTAGTAGCAGTGGATGGAGGAGATTCTCCACTATCTGAACCCTAGATTGTTACTGGTTGTGGAAACATTTGCTTTACTTGAGGAACTAAGCAAGAAAGTCTCTCATAGCTTATCTGAGAATGTTTAAAATAAAGATGGACATAAATTAGTTAATAATAAACTTCTTTTAAAGTCAGCAATGGGGGCTAGAGAGAGCACCAGGGTTTCGGCACTTTAGCATCCTTGTCTTTCACAAAGCTAATGAAATGCCTCTCCCAGGTTGATGTTTTCTATATTTAGGCTGCTAAAGGACTTCCTTCATTGATGAAAGATGACATGAGAGATGAGAGCAAGTTGGAAAAGAAGATGAGCTTTTGAGAATTGAAAGAATTCCTGTTGGGGTCAGAAAATATGACAATGACTATATTTGCATGGTGTAAGGTTAAGTATAAATTATATATACAGATCATCACTACCATCCCATTGATCGTCGATTTTCTCGAGCGGGCCCAGTAATGTCTCCATTTGCCCTAGCCCTGAGATTTTAGCAGCCTCTCTTTACTCCTCCTTCCCAATGGTGCCACATTAGGGGCTCTTTCAGGGTCAGGGGAATGAAACCCATCATTGTTACTGGTTTTGGCATATGAATGTGCCTCAGGGAGCTTGCCAGGCTCTCCCGTGCAGGCAGGAAAATGCTTGGTAGCTTGCCAGGTTCTCCGAGAGGAAGAACTAGGCTATAAGCTTCCCGGGAGCTTGGTTTTATAGTCTCTGGATGTTGGCCCTTGATGGGATTACATGGTGCCAGGGGAGTTTGTGGGTGTGACTGCCTAGCTACTGGAAAATGGGGGATCTGGGCAGAAGAGGCCCAGTCCCAATATGAGCAGGCTTGGAGATCTCAGCCCCGGGTCCCATACACCTGGGTTCCTCTGCTGGTTCTTTCATGCATGAGGCTCCTTTGCTGAGCATGTGGAGAGGGGCCTTGAGCATGGCTCTGGCTGGGTTCCAGAGGTCTTCGGTTGCCAGGGCTCTACTCGGGGCAGGGAGAGAAACTCAACCCACCCCGTCCAAGGGGCCCCTCTGAAGACAGCCAGGCTTGGAGGTGAGAGACTCTGCATATATACATGTATATAATTTATATATAATTACAATTTATATATAATTATAATTATATGTAGCACTGTAGCACTGTTGTGGCACTGTCATCCCATTGTTCATCAATTTGCTAAAGTGGGCACCAGTAACATCTCCATTTTGAAACTTGTTGTTACTGTTTTTGGCATATTGAATATGCCACGGGTAGCTTGCCAGGCTCTGCCATATGAGAGGGACACTCTCGGTAGCTTGCCAGGCTCTCTGAGAGGGACAGAGGAATCGAACCTGGGTCGGCCACGTGCAAGGTAAATGCCCTACCTGCTGTGCTATCACTCCAGCCCATAATTATATATATTTATAATTATATAATTGATAAAGGATCATTTGGGATCCTTTGAGTCAGGGATGAGAGTTAAAATAAAGGTTTCAAGATTGTCAGAACCAGATTCTCCTAGGTGTTAAATTATTGTAAGCCTAAAATGCAACTATCAGTATCTATGTAAATCATGGCTTTTTAGCAATTAATAAATAAATAAAATTCTAAAAAATAAACATTTATATTATAAAAATAGTCTTGTTATGTTGACTGACAAATAAGTATTAGAAAAATTACTAAAATATTCTTAATTGCTGAAATATAATTTTATGACTTTGGCTTCTCAACTAGATGTTTTTTGGATAGGAAGTTAATACTCTTAATAGAATTACATGTTAAACTTTTGGAGAACTATGGAATTGGGCCACAGTTGGCTGTGCTCAGGGCTTACAGCTGCCTCTACAATCAGGGCTCATTTCTGCTGGTCCATGGTGGCAGGGCTCAAAGTAGAATCTGTTGCTTGCAAAGAAAGTGTCTTAACTCCAGCTCCACTTTAAATTTGTGAAGAGTAGATTCTATAGTTAAACATCTGACTGTAATAGAAGAGAGAATGATATCCTGCCAATGTATTAATTATTCATTTGTTAATTTTAATCTTGTAAATCACAAAAAGAATCTTGGTGAGTAGAAATTATGGGCTTAAGTTACCTTTGATGGAAGCTTCAAAATTTAATGCTTATATGTAAGTGCTCTTGCTAGCAAAATTATGCCTGAACTTGAATTTCCTCCTTTATTTGATAATTATTGGAAAAACTGTTGAAAGTACTAGCAATGAATCCAAAGGGTGTATATAATTCACTTCTATACCTACACCTAATATGCCAGAGTAAAATATGCTTAAACTTTCTGATGATGTCCTTATTTTTGTTCATGGAAAATTAAATTTTCTTGGATTATATATCTGACTATATATGTAGAATCATATGAGAAATGTAATTTTCAGTTAATATAACATGCACATTCACTGTGATATTATTAAATAACCAAATGCCCTCTTGTTTAAAATATATCTAAATGACTGGAAATAATTGAGCTGGCTTTTCTAAATCAAAATAGCAAGGCTCAAATTGATTAAATTCATGCTCTGATTTGCTTGGATCCATTTACTGCAACCAAATTGAAGAAATCCTAGTTTTTAGGTCATGTACAGTTCATGACAAAATTGCACAGAGCATTTACACATTTGTTCTGTGTAGTCATTATTCAAATAGATCTTTATGAGCAAAAGTGTCAAATAAGGTAATTATGAAAATAGAGCTGTATCCAGGTTGTTGTATATATTTTAAGAATATTAAGATATCTGGAAAATTGCAAATTTAGTAGCTTTAGAAAAATGGTAAATATACTCAAAGATGCATAAAGAGATTAAAAAGACCAAATTCATTAATATTTCTATTCTTTCCTCTGAATCAAATTGCCAATTTTTAAACAATGTGCATAGTTTTAAAATATCCCATATTCAGGCAAATCTGAATTATAATAAAACGTTTTAAATTTTTTTCTTCTGGGTCAGGGGTTGAACTCCGTTATCACGAATGCAGTGTGTGCATCACCATTGAGCCACATCCCCGGCCTGTGAAAATATTTGCAAATCATCTTTCCCTTCCCAGGACCACATCTCACAGATTATTATAAATTCATTTTTGTTCTATCACACTCAGGCACAAATGTGTTTCCTTCCAGTTACTAAAGAGAGCTGACCTTAGGAAACTCAACTAATGGCAAGCTAAAATTAGCAACCCCATGTCCTCTGCCTAAAGCCAGGCACAACCGAAGAATGGAAAACGAAAGCAAAGAGAGACTTACACTGACTCGAAATCATGCCTGACAATTCACTAACTATATGTGCACTGTAAGGGTATTTTATGTCTATAGAGTCTTAACAACAGAGACATGAGGTTCAAATAAACCTTAAGAGTGTAAGAAATCTATATCTCTGCCTCCAGGTGGAACACTGGAAATATTATAAAAAGATTAGGAAACTGCTGAGCACTGCCTAGATCCTTGAATACCAATTTCCTTTCTTGTCAAGCCATCAATGAGTCAGTAATCACTATAGAATACTTCAAAGGCTCATGGAAATGGTTGTATTCCTGAAAATTCTTTGGGGTAACCTAAACGGAAATCACCCAGGAGGATTGTCTCTGACTCAAACAGCCTAACAGCATCCAGCAAAACTCAATTTCAAGCAAACATTCAGGTCAATATTGTCTGATCCCTTTTTTTTTTAATCTTCCACTTCAATAATTTGTTGTTGTTTCATTTTGCTTTTGTTCTGGCTTATGTCTTTTAAATGTATCTATTTTTGCTATCAGGCCAATATCTAATGATAATACTAAATATAACAAAAATATTACTCAAAATCAATATTTTTCCTTTGGAGGGGGCACACCCGGTAATGCTTAGGGGCTATTCCTATCTCTGTGCTCAGGAATTATTCCTGGTGGTGCTCAAGGGACCATGTGGGGTGCTGAGAACTGAACCTGCAACAGCAAGGCAAATGCCCTACCCGCTGTTCTATTGCTCTGGCCCTGTGACCAGTGTATTTATTAACTTCCCGTTATGGTCGCACTGTGACTGTGGCTCCACAAACTATCACAATAACCCCATTGTAAAATGCACCTATCCTCATCCCCCAATTTGGAAGATATCTACTTCATTTTTGTTTCTGTAAGTTTGTGTTTTCTAGTTTCTAAATATAAGTGAAATTTTACTGTATTTGACAGTATCTGACTTGTTTAACATGAAACTTTTAAGGTTCATCCATGATTTCAGAATTTGCATAATTTGTTGTGTTTTTGGGGAAAATTTTGATTGATTAGTTTAGTCCCTGGCAGTGCTCAGTGATCAATTCCGACAGTGCTCAGGGGACCATAATGGGTGCTGGTACTGTTGGATACACATCAGCAATGTACAATGCACTATACTAAAAACTCACTCACTCTAAGTCCTCCTATATTTTAACCCATTTTTTAAAGACACAATTGTTATTTAGTTTCTGTATTTCTGTTCCTCACTTGGGTCAGCAAATGTCTTTAGGTAGATTAACCCAGCCTATCATTCTCTAGAACTCTTAATTGCAATATCTTCTCCATTTGTCCTATAAATCATCATCTCTATTTTGAATGTAGAAAATGTGTATGACTAGAAAGTATTGTATAAAGAGATACCGGCAAGCTACCAAGAGTATCCCACCTGCATGGCAGAGCCTGGCAAGCTCCCCGTGGTGTATTCGATATGCCAAATACAGTAACAATGACAGGCCTCATTCCCCTGACTCTGAAAGAGCCTCCAATATGGCACCGTTTGGAAGAATGAGTAAGGAGAGGCTGCTAAAATCTCAGGCCTGGAACAAATTGAGTCATTACTGGTGCCTGCTCGAGCAAATTGATGAACAACAGGATGACAGTGATACAGTGATGGTCGCACTCTGTACTGAAGACTGACTACATAACTTTCTAAACTTTGTGATACCTGATTTCTGACCAAAGGAGCTAAAGCCTGTTTTCTAATCTATGCCAATGAATCAGAACGTCAGCAGTGGGAGCCAGACCTCAGAGTCAGGAAACCGCTGCTGTCACTCCCGGTTCCTTCTTAAGGTCCTCAGCAACTGTGCAGTTATGATGATCTGGGGAAGCTCAGGAACTGCATTCCAGAGTTCTGTGGCACCAATACAGGCTAGTGTCATTGTGCCTTTGTTTGTTTTTTTTAATCTGTAAAGTAAAAAAATAATAATTAGAAATGATAATAAGAAAATAATTTTGCCATTTCTGTTAAAATATATATAATGGAAGAAAGCTGATAAAGTGTGAAAATAATGTGTTGTTCTTTCATTTGGGGGCCACACTTGGGGCTGCTCGGGGACTCCTGGCAGACTAAGGAGTTATATGGGATGCTAGGATCAAACCTGGTTCAGCCGCTAGCTAGTGAGCACCCTACCCATTGTATTGTTCCAGCCCCAATATTTGTCATTATTGCCCTATCTACTTCTTGTAGATGAAAAAGAAGTTGAATAACCATCTCAAATATGCCCCCCAAAAGGACAGACAGAGCTGGAAGGCAGTGCAAGCTTCCACTGCAACCTAACAGTTCCGGGTCCATATGATTCCCACTTCTCTGATGAGTGTGCAGTGGCATAACATAAAGTAGGTTTTGTCCGATCCATAACTGTCTTCTCTGGTCAGTGCAACCCAGTATCACTTACAGCAGGTTAACTGGAAAGCTGGTTTATGCTCCCAGAGGGCTCCTGGGGCTTATGTATCACTTCAGCACCTTTTCTTAAGTGTCTGTAGAATAGTTCCTAGTTGTCTTGAATCTTCCAAAGCCCATAACTACAAAGAATTAAATTATAAACATTTGAAGTTCAATGGATAGTTCATATCCAGACTCTAATTTATTCTAAAACCTTTTGAAGTTTTTTCATAAATGATGAAGCTATGGAATTGTTCCCAATGTGGTCTATGTGTGTGTGTGTATGTGTGTGTGTGTGTTTGGATAAATGGGGGGATTTGACTTGCTTAAATATGAGACTGTGAAGACTACATAACTTAATTCTATGACTAGTTATCAACTACAAAATCAGTACATAAATTGTTTAAAAAGTTTATTGATGAATATTTTTCAAATTCAAAACATATGGATTTAACATTTTGGGCGGTGGGGTTATAAATAGCTGTATTTTCAAAAAGCATACTCCTGAGATTAGAAAGTCCAGTGAGGGCTAAAGATAACTGTAACAGAATATATATATATATATATATATGTGTGTGTGTATATATATATATATAATCATTGTCTTAGGCACAAAATCCAAATACAGTGGGTCTTTAATTTTCTACATCATTGCATTTCCAGACAACAATGAGTAGAGCTTAGTAATAACTTTCACAGTATTTTCAGTGCACAAAACAAATTTTCGACACAAGATTAAAAAATGAGTTAGTTACAGAATTCTTGGAAGTTTATTTCTCAGTTCTATAGTTTAATTTTTAAGTTACAGAGTCAGTGTTAAAGATCCATTGATGAATCTTCTCTATGAAAGAGGAAGCTCCTTGACTTCAAAAGCAGTCCCAATATAATCAAAATTAACAGGCTGTGGTCTTTGGAATAAGATAATAAAATTTAGACCCACATCAAAAAATCTCTGGCTATGTGGCCTTGTATAAGATCTTAACTTCTCAAGAATGTTTCCCTTGATAAAAAATGAAATAATAAAAACCTACAATATAGGTTTGCTCTAAAAATTTAATAACATTGTGGGGTATATTATTTAGCCCAGCACAGGATCCTATGAAACCTTAAAAATTACTTGTCACCAGTATTATATCATCTTCCATGAATATTTGCATAAAAACAGTGGTACTCTCAGCTAGCCTCAGAAAACAGGTAGAATCCTCCAAACAAATCCATCGAAGAAAGACAGTTCAAGGAAAACATATAGTAATTTGTTTTCTATACAAATTAAAACAAAACTAATTCAGAGCATCTAATACAAAATCTGGTAATGGATTCTAGAAGACAAATTAGTGAAGTATGCTTTTTACTGTGAATTCACTGGTAACAATTGCATCTTCCATTTATTTTTTATGCATTGCCCAGTTGACTTAAAAATCAAATCATCAGGCCTCACTACCAGCCGGCAAACGTTAACGCGGCGGCAGATAATTTCCTCAACATCCTATCCAAGACTTACATCCTAGCTATTCGCAAGCAGTAGGACAATAAAACACAAGACTTCACAGAAAGATTGAAGGAAACATCTCAGTAGGAGACCAGGTTCTACAAACGGCAAGTAAAAAGGCAACCACCATTAACTGAGCCTATCCACAATCCTTTTTTTGCAACAAAAGGAAACAGGGATACTTATCTTCAAGGGCCCTCTTTCATACCACCACAACAACATGAAGAAACAGCAAAAATTCCCATTGCAAGCAGAGGACGATCAAAGGAGTCCGGAAACCTCAATGGGTGCTTCCTACAAACCTGACCTCTCTGATAAAGAATTCAGAGTTGAAATCCTCAACATGTTCAATGAACTCAATGCAACTTCAAGGAAGACCTGGAGGAAACAATACAACAGACAGCTAACAAAATACGGGAAGAAATGAGAGCAGAAATAAAAAACCTTCAAAAAGAAATGAAGGATTCGGTACATGAAATCAAAAACTCTCTGGCTGCCCTCAACAATAGGATGACTGCAGCTGAAGACAGAATCAGTATGCTTGAAGATGAACTGCAAGAAGCCTACAGGCAACAACAAACCATGGCAAGAGACCTCAAAATAGCTCTAGCCAGAATCAGAGTCCTAGGAGATGATTTCAAGAGGAACAACATTAGAATCATTGGACTAACAGAAACACAGGGAACCAACCCCAACGAAAAAGATACAGTCAAACAAATCATTGCGGAAAACTTCCGACAGCTGGACAATGCAGGCTTCCAGATTCAAGGCGCCCGAAGGGTGCCAGCTAAAAGAGATCCTAACAGAAAAACCCCAAGACTTATCATAGTTACAGTGATGGACAGAGAGACACAATACTGCAAGCAGCAAGGTCCAAGAAGGAAATCGCATACAAAGGAGCACCCCTTAGACTCACAGCAGATCTATCAGAGGAAACCCTCCAAGCTTGAAGGCAATGGTGGGATATAGTGAAAAAACTCAATGAAATCAACACTTCACCAAGAATACTTTATCCGGCTAAACTCTCATTCAAACTAGAAGGAATCATACACTACTTTGGGGATAAACAACAGCTCAGGAACTTCATAGACTCAAAACCAAACCTAAAAGAAGCACTAAAGGGCCTATTGTAAGACAAGAACAATCCCTACAAGCACAACAAACCCTTGCAAAAAGATGGCTCAAAATTAAGGGAGATTATTGTTATGGGATTTTGAGCCATCTGTGTGCAAGGGTTTGTTGTGCTTGTAGGGATTGTTCTTATCTGAATTCACCAATTAAGAGACACAGACTGGCAAAATGGATTCAAAGACTCAACCCAACATTCTGCTGTTTGCAAGAAACACATCTGAATAGCCAGAACAAACACAGACTCAAAGTCAAAGGATGGAAAACAATCCTGCAAGCAAACAACTCCATCAAGAAAGCTGGGGTGGCTTTACTAGTATCGGACAACATAGACTTCAGGTTGAAAAAGATTAGAAGGGATAGTGAAGGCCACTTTTTATTAATCACGGGATATGTACATCAGGAAGAAATCACACTCCTAAATGTCTACGCACCCAATGAGGGACCAGCTAAATACCTACAACAGCTGCTAAGAGACCTTGAGAAGGACATCTCGAGCAACACAATAGTAGTTGGAGACTTCAACACCGCACTGTCTCCTCTGGACAGATCAAGAGGATTAAAACTCACCAAGGAAATACTGGCTTTGAAGGAAGAAATGGAAGAGAGAGGGCTAATAGATCCATACAGGGCTTTATATCCCCCCAAAAAATACACATTCTTTTCCAGTGCACATGGAACATTTTCCAGAATAGACCATGCACTGGGCCACATAGCATACCTCAACAGAATCCACAAGATAGATATTGTACCAGCTATCTTTTCAGACCATGATGCACTGAAGATAAAACTTAATCGTGGACAGATGCAAAAAACCAAATCAAACACCTGGAAATTAAATAGCTCGATATTGAACAATGAGTGGATCAGGAAGGAAATCAAGGAAGAAATCAAAAGGTACCTAGAAACAAATGAGAATGAAGACACGAGCTACCAGAACCTGTGGGACGCAGCTAAAGCCGTTTTAAGGGGAAAATTTTTAGCTCTGCAAGCATATCTCAGGAAGGAAGAAAGGGCCCACATAAATAACTTGACTTCACAGCTCAAGACCTTAGAAAAGGACCAACAAAAGGAGCCCAAACCAGACAGAAGGAAAGAGATAATAAAACTTAGAGCAGAAATTAACGACATGGAAATCCAAAAAACAATCCAAAAGATCAATGAAACCAAAAGCTGGTTCTTCGAGAAAATAAACAAGATTGATAAACCACTAGCAAAACTCACAAAGAAAGAGAGAGAGAGAACCCTTATAAGCCGAATCAGAAATGAAAAGGGGGACATCACAACAGAAACCAATGAAATTCAAAAGATCATCAGAGACTACTTTGAAAATCTCTATGCCACGAAACAAGAGAATCTAGAAGAAATGGATTCCTCGACTCCTATAATCTCCCAAGGCTGAACCAAGAAGACCGGGAGTACCTGAATAGTCCAATTAACATCAAGGAAATTGAAATGGTAATCAAAAATCTTCCCAAAAACAAAAGCCCAGGTCCAGACGGATTCACTACCGAGTTCTTCCAAACATTTAAAGAGGAACTTTTGCCAGTCCTTCTCAAGCTTTTCCAGGAAATTGAAGAAACAGAAACCCTCCCAAACAGTTTCTATGAGGCTCATATCTCCCTAATACCAAAAGCAAACAAAGACGCCACAAAAAAAGAAAACTACAGGCCAATATCCCTGATGAACACAGATGCGAAGATTCTCAACAAAATATTAGCAAATAGAATTCAACAACTCATCAAAAAGATCATACACCACGACCAAGTGGGATTCACCCCGGGGATGCAAGGATGGTTTAACATACGGAAATCAATCAACATAATCCATCATATCAACAAAAGAAAAGATAAGAATCATATAATCATATCAATAGATGCAGAGAAAGCATTTGACAAGATCCAGTATCTGTTTATGATGAAAACACTCGCCAAAATGGGTATAGAAGGGACCTTCCTCAATATAGCCAAAGCCATTTATCACAAGCCTATGGCAAGCATTGTCCTCAATGGGGGAAAACTAAGAGCCTTCCCTCTGAGAACAGGGACGAGACAAGGATGCCCACTCTCTCCACTTCTGTTCAATATAGTACTGGAAGTTCTTGCAATAGCGATTAGGCAAGAAAAAGATATTAAGGGCATTCAGGTAGGAAAGGAAGAAATCAAGCTCTCACTATTCGCAGATGATATGATACTATACCTAGAGAACCCTAAAACCTCTACCAAGAAACTCCTAGAAACAATAGACTCGTATAGTAAAGTTGCAGGCTATAGAATCAATACCCCAAAGTCCATGGCTTTCCTATATGCAAATAATGAGAGAGAAGAAAGTGACCTGAGAAAAGCAATCCCGTTCACAATTGGGCCTCAAAAAATCAAGTACCTCGGAATCAGCTTAACAAAGGAGGTAAAGGACTTGTATAATGAAAACTATAAAACACTACTTCAGGAAATAAAAGAGGACACGAGGAAATGGAAAGACATCCCCTGCTCATGGATTGGAAGAATTAATATTGTCAAAATGGCAATTCTCCCCAAAGCATTGTATAAATTCAATGCGATCCATATAGGGATACCCTTGACATTCTTCAAAGAAATGGAGCAAGCTCTCCTGAAATTCATATGGAACAATAAGCCCCCACGAATAGCTAAAGCAATCCTTGGGAAAAAGAAAATGGGAGGAATCAACCTCCCCAACTTCCAACTCTACTACAAAGTGGTAGTCATTAAAACAGCATGGTACTGGAACAAAGGCAGAGCTGCAGACCAATGGAACAGGGTTGAATACTCTAACATACACCCCCAAATATATGATCATCTAATCTTTGAGAAGGGAGCAAGAAATGTGAAGTGGAGCAAGGAAATCATGTTTAACAAATTGTGCTGGCAAAACTGGACGGCTACATGCAAAAAAATGGGCTTAGACCTCCATCTATCACCATGTACAAAAATCAGATCAAAATGGATTAAAGACCTCAACATCAGACCAGAATCCCTAAAGTACATTGAAGATAAGGTCGGCAAAACCCTCCACGACATCGAAGCCAGAGGTATCTTCAAAGCTGACATGCCACAGGCCAAGCAAGTGAAAACAAAGATAAATAAATGGGACTATCTCAAACTAAGAAGCTTCTGCATCTCAAAAGAAACAGTGACCAAAATACAAAGACAATCCACAGAATGGGAAAGGATATTTATGCAGTACCCATCCGATAAAGGGTGATAACAAGGATATACAATGCACTGGTTGAACTTCACAAGAAGAAAACTGCCAACCCAATCAAAAAATGGGGTGATGAAATGAACAGAAAGTTTTCCAAAGAAGAAATCCGAATGGCTGAGAGGCACATGAGAAAATGTTCAACATCACTAATCATCAGGGAGATGCAGATCAAAACAATGAGATATCATCTCACACCACAGAGACTGGCCCACATCCCAAAAAACAAAGGCAACCGGTGTTGGCGTGGATGTGGGGATAAAGGGACTCTCCTTCACTGCTGGTGGGAATGCCGACTGGTTCAGCCCTTTTGGAAAACAATATGGACGATTCTCAAAAAGTTAGAAATTGATCTCCCATTTGACCCAGCAATACCACTCCTGGGAATCTATCCCGGAAAAAGGTATAGCAGAGATGACATCTGCATTTCCATGTTCATTGTCGCTCTGTTTACAATAGCCACTATATGGAAAAAAAACAGAGTGCCCGAAAACAGATGATTGGCTAAAGAAACTCTGGCATATTTACACAATGGAATACTATGTAGCTGTCAGAAAACATGAAGTCATGAAATTTGCATATAAGTGGATCAACATGGAAAGTATCATGCTGAGTGAAATGAGTCAGAAAGAAAGAGACAGATATAGAAAGATTGCACTCATATGTGGAATATAAAGTAGCTGAGAGGTAAAAGCTTACAATGTTGCGATTCCTGGCAGACATTTCTCTGGACTTAGTTACTAAAATACTGAAATACAGAAATCCAAAACTATGCTGCTGCTAGTGCGGCCTCCTGACCTCATATCTCTTCATTCTCAGCAATGGAAAACAAATTACCAAATGCTTTCTTTTCAGCAGATCGACTTTAGGGGGGAGAAACTCCAAATCAATAATAGTGAATTTTTTTTGAAATATTGAATGTAATCAAAGTAAAGTGAAAGTAAAGTGAAATTTACCAGTTACACATGTGGGGTGGGGGGCTGTGGAGGTGGGGGGAAGGGGGGAGGTATACTGTGATTCTTGGTGGTGGAATATGTATGCTGGTGAAGAGATGGGTGTTTGAGCATTGTATAACTGAGACTTAAACCTGAAAGCTTTGTAACTTTCCACATGGTGAATCAATAAAAGAATTTAAAAAAATAAAATAAAAAATTCTGTTTGATAAAAAAAATCAAATCATCTATAAAACTCTTGACCCATATGCCACCTATATACCCACCATAAATGAAGAAAAGGAAACAAAATGAAACTGTTATGAAACTATATGTAATACTTATAAATCACACATAGGTCACCTGAGAAATGCCTCCTCCATGTGGCCCTAGGTGTCACTGACCTGCCGTATTTCCTGACTTCTCCCCAATTAAGTTGCATCAATATGAGAAATCCACCAATCCTGTATCTCTAAATCAAAGCTGCCTCACTTTATACCTAGAACAAAGAAGGAAATAAGCAGAACAGAACTTGATTACACTTTCAAGTGAGTCACACTGGAATCTTTGTTGAAAGTCTCAGCACCTCTTATGGATGCTCATGGTTTTGCCCATGAACCCCATTAGATTTTCATGCCTGCACTTCTGTAGCTTTTTTGGGGGAGTGGAGGGTTTATTTCGGCCACAGCTGGGACTGCTCAGGGTTAGCCCTGCCAGTCCCCAGGGGACCTTATGCAGTGCCAGGGACTGCACTGAACTGGGCTGTATGCAAGGCTACTCAACTGTTAAGAGAGATTTAAATTGTCAGCCATTATGCTGTAATTATAACTTTTCATATCACACTTTTTTTTAACCATTCCCAGATGATTTTAGTTTTGTGAGCTCTTAAATTAACCTCTCACTGGTACAATAATTGAAATGTCATTGTCAAATGCAAAAGCTAGAATTGAGACTTCAGGTAGTATTTTTCTATAATGATATAGACAAAATTGTTAGCAATAAAAAATAAATGAAAGGAGATGTGTCTTTGTAAAAAAAGACAGAAATTATGAAGAGACTATTACAAGTCTATGTTTTAAGACTATATTATTCTTTTCTTTTACAAGTTATTTAGGAGGTAGAGAATGTTGGATTATTTAAAAGGCAATTTTACTCTAAATATTTCTGAATATATATATCATAAAACAATTTCATAGTAAATAAAATACTATTCCTTTTCTGGAAATACAGCTCACATAGTTATTATGAATAATAACTATTGGGAATAGTTATTGTGTATAAAACCATTTTGGATGTTAGCTCAGCTATCAATCACTTCGTGTTGTAAAACACAGTTTTAACTTAAGATTTTTAATTTCAAACGCCTTAGAGTGGTAAGAGTACAGTTTAAGGATATAAATCAGGAAATTGTTAAACTCTACTACCAAGTTACCCCCAATATTTAGTTATAGTGCTCTGTTCCTTCAATTCTACAGTAAGACTGACATGAATATACTCAGATTTTTAGGGAAAATTTAAGTTAAAAAATTAAATCTATGATACATACATCTCTGACCTAACAATCCTCATAATATTTACATTAAAAATAATATTGATACTGTAATCCTTTTTGCCTATAACATTTCATTTGGTAATTAAAATAATGCTAACCTGTAATTTACAATCAGGAAAACATATAGAATACACAACATCAAGACCTCACTTTAGTGAACCGAAGAAAATTATTCTTGGTTATAAATGTGAGTAAAGAGCAAAGTATAAATTTAAATATCTTGATATATGGTTATATAAAATCAGTTTAATCTAAATTTGCGCTGGAGCAATAGCACAGCAGTAATGCGTTTGTCTTGCATGCAGCCAAGCCGGGTTTGATTCCTCCACCCCTCTCGGAGAGCCCAGCAAGCTACCAAGAATATTTTGCCCCCAGGGCAGGTCCTGGCAAGCTACCTGTGGCATATTTGATATGCCAAAAACAGTAGCAAGTCTCAAACAAACCAAAAATAAAAAAAAATGGAGATGTCTCTGGTGCCCGCTCAAGCAAATCGATGAGCAAATCAATGAGCAACATAATGACAGTGATACAGTGATATGAGAGGAAGGAAAGTGAGGCGGGAGAGTGAGGAAGGAAGAGAGGGAGTAAAGATGGGAAAAGGAGGGGAACAGAGTGAGGAAAGGGGGGGAAGGAAGGAATGAAAGAAAGAAGAAAGGAATCTTAGTAATGCCTCAACTCTATTAAGATCTATTTACAATTACTGGCTATTAAATATAATTTAGTCCCAGTGGGAAAGCTCAGCATGGAAATTGGGCAGAGTTATCATTTCAATAGCTGTAGAAATGTTGTGGATATATATAAAGCACTTAGAGGGGTAGGTCCCTGAGTTCTAGCACTGACACAATCAAAGTAAAGAACATATTAATGCAAGTTTTAAGAAATATTCTGGGGCTGGGCAGGTAGTACGGAGCGTAGGGTGCTTGCTTCACATGTGTCCCATCTGGGTTTGATCTCTGGTATCCTATATGGCTCCCCCAGCACCGCCAGGAGCAATTCCTGAGTGCAGAGATAGGAATAACCCCTGAGCACTACTGGGTGTGGCCCCAAAACTGAAAACAAAGTTAAAAAATTAAAATAAAATGCTATAAGGCTCATCTTGTCATTTGTTTTCTATTCTTTAAAAGAAGTTATTGTTATCTAAGAATCCCTAGTTAAAATAAAAGCAATAACTGATTATGCATTTTCATGTTATTATTATGAATAATAACTGTAATTAATTATACATTATGTTTTTGTTCACTTTTTTGTTCATTTTATAAACAATTAAAAGCACTGTAACCGTGAAGAGAAGCAAAGGCAACTTGGCATTTTCTAATAAACTGATAATAAATAGGACTAATTTGGAAGAAAGTCATTCTGACGTAAATTGCATATAAAAACTTGATTTATTCAAATTAAGGCTTCTATTGATGCCCCTATAAACAGGCCATTAATTCACTCATTCAGTCAGCAAACATTTACTGAGAGCCTACTTTATGCTAAACACCGGAGAATAAAGATGAATATGACAAGATTTCTGCCCTCCAGATGTTCACAGCCGAGAGCGGTGATAGATATGTAAATAAAGAGGTACACTAGTACATGACAAGGGTGGTGATAGAGTTATAATTGGAACACAGAGAAACTGGAAAACAAGGAGAACAAAATCCTTGTCTCAGGGAAAATGTGAAGGTGAAATGAGCTTTAAGTGAAAGAAGTTTTGGTAAGTGCAAGAGGAAAGCGTGTCTGATTATAGAGAAGGAATGAAGTTACTTGGGGCAAGAACGAAGGTAAGAGTGGGAGCTGTTAAGAACACCCATGCACTCTGTTCAGGAGGAGAATTATCATGAAGTCTGGCCTTTGTGTTTCTCATGACAAGGCAATCCACATGCTGTGCAGACAACCACAGTAAGGCACACTACTCCTGGAATGGCTCTAATATTATCTTAAAAAATATTAATCAGTGAATTATGAAGGGAAAAAATCACACTGAATCCCTATTATCATTTGTTTATGGATTATGGAATCAGATTTTAAAACAAAAGAAGTATCTTCTTAGTGGATTAGTGGAACTCTGCCTCAAAGACGTTTGTTTCTCAAAGTTAGTCATGAGCTGCAATGTAATGCCAGGACCAAAAATGAAAGGTTATGAAAAAAATGTCAACTTCCACTGTACTGTCTGCAGAAAGGTGATGTGTGACCCAACCTATTCAGCATCTTCATGGGTGAATCAAGAGGGTGGAAATAACTCTGCACTAATGACATTCACAGCTGATCACAGATTGGCAGTTACTCTCGCTCACACCACTGTTACCTGTGAAATAACAACAGGGTGACAGAAGAGCCTGAAAACATGGGTAGACAAACCAAGTAAGAGGAAAATTTTAGCTTCAAAAAAAAACAACCCCAATGGAGCAATGAAACAATCTGGAGGGAGGGAAAAAGATATACCAAAACAAAGAAAATTGCAATTCTAAGTAAATAATAAAATAAGTATAAATAAATAAAATTAATAATCATAAAAATAAAAATAATAATTTCAGTAAAGCACAGAAGCTAAAAGTCATTAAGAAGCAAACAAAAATAAACCAACCCCGGAATCTTACCAGTGTAGTAAAACTTATAGCTATACACACACATAGAAACATCTGTAAAATGGGTACCCCTTGGTCTGAAGAGGTGCATTAAGGACGTTACAAAACTATGGGCACTGACATACAGAAGCGGTCAAAAGAATACACTGGCTATGGTTGACATGGAATATACACAATATAAATCCGCTTCCGTGAAGAGTGGAGAGGTAAAAATAAAATCAGTAAAAAAGAAAGCTGAGTAGACAAAGGGATGCAAGGAACAGACCCTCAGCAGAGCACTCAGAAAGGAAGGATGGTAATCCTCTTCTCACATTCTATCTCCAGCCGGAGTTATTCAGGGCCAAAACAATGCTCTCTTAAAAGCACTGACTTCAAAGACCCAGCAAGCTGATTGGATGGGGAATTACTCAGAAATATTGAGTTTTAAAAAAATCAAAAAGCAAAGTGCAGAGAAAGCCAGGGAGTTGTGGATGGGTCTCCAAAAGCCTGACAGTGCCTTGGAATGAATAGCCCAGGAACCAAAGGATGTTCATGGCGAGTTTGTGAAGAGAGAAGGCTTTGTTCATGGCATGGAGACGGGGTTTTCCAGTGTTGTATTATATTTTTTGAATCTGTTAAGGAAGCCAAATAAACTCTGATGGAAGTTGATATATTGTGTTCTGAAGAATCCAAAGCGCACTGTAGCACTGCACTGTAGCGCTGTCGTCCCATTGTTCATTGATCTGCTCGAGCGGGCACCAGACTTCTTGTTACTGTTTTTGGCATATCAAATACACCTCGGGTAGCTTGCCAGGCTCTGCCGTGTGGGCGTGATACTCTCAGTAGCTTGCCGAGCTCTCCAAGAGGGATGGAGGAATCAAACCCGGGTTGGCCACATGCAAGGCAAACGCCCTACCCGCCCTACCTGTTGTGCTATAGCTCCAGTCCATCCAAAGCACAATAAAAGCAAAATAAAATATCACCTGAGTATCACAAGTAGCCTAAATGGACATAGGAAACTTCTTCTTCATAATGTCTTTTCCCCAGTTGCAATCCCTTTCTGCACAATACAAGTAAACTCTTTCCACATTTGTACTTCTGCACAGGAAACTCAGTTTCTCTCTCTTCAGGCATCTGTGACTGACACACAATTCCTGGTGTGAGAAAAGTGATGCATCTAAGGCAGAGACAGCACACAGGAATACACTGGAGGTTGAAAGTGCTGGATTCTGAACAACCAAATTTCACATTCTTCCAAACCTCCCCCCCACTTTTCCTCAGCATATCTGGGTTAGTGTCTCACTCCAGAGAGCCACTCTAGAAGATAATCCCTGAAAAATCAGGGGGAAGGGAGCCAGAGGGTGGAGGGGAAGAGGAGGAGAAAAATCAAGTAGCTCTGAACCACACCTAGGAGAGAAATGGGCAGAGGTTATGTGAAGTGAATTAGCAGAAAGGTGCACATGGGGAGGTTGTAGCCATTTCATGGGTGACATCAAAGGTCAGTTGGAAACATCATTTTATTAACCAAGAAAACAACCAATTTTTTCTGGGAAACCACATTATAGGAGGAAAGGAAGTGTGCTCTGACGGAATGTGGAGGATGGGTGTTTGAATGAAAACAAGAAAAAGAGTAAGATTAGCTTGGAAACTGATTCAAGTAAAAAAGAGTTTTTCAAAGAATGGGTCATGAAGAAAGATTCTAGATAAAAGTAAGCTGACAATCACTAGAGTCATAGGAGTAGGCCCAGAAGCTGATTCTGAGGGAACCCAAGCTCACCTCAGGAATGGCTTCTCCAGGAAAGATCGTGCAAAACTTTATAAGAAATGTGCATGTGATTCACCTTGAAATGAAGCTTCTCACTTTGATGCTAAGACTTTAAGATTAAAACCTTTGTGAACAATGATCTTTTTGAAAAATGGTATATTTTTTACAGTTTGATAGTTTCTGATCCAAATTCATATCCTTTCATCTTCCAGACAGAACCAGTTAAATAACATAAAATAATGATCTTTAGGTCATCTGGAAGATATGTATTGTATCTCAAGATTTCTCACCATATGTAACTCACGGTGAATTAAAAAATGGTGCAAAATAATAACAAAATAAAGTTTATATTCAGAATAGAATAAAAAAAAGTAATGTAGAGTTCATGCCCAATTCAATCAGCTTAATCAATGGCTGAATAAATAGCAATACTACATTATTTAAAAAAAAAGATTTCTCACCAGAAATAAGGGTATTCCAATTCTCAGATCATTTGTTCTTTCTTTCAATATATTTGTTAAGAATTTTCAGACACTTTGTTAGACACTGGTAATATTATGAAAGTAAAAGGAAAAATTTCAGAATCTATGTTACTTTTAACTTAGATACTGTAAGTAGAAGGGAATATGCTAATATTTGAAGAAATAAATAAAAAAAAGAAAGGAAGGAGAAACAAAACTCTCTCAGTGGTATAAGCCATATATCAAATAGAAGGACAGAAGCATAAATTCCAAATAACCAATACAAGAGCAGCACTAGTGACATAGGGTAAAAACTAGATTTATTTTTGTTCTTAGAAGATGATTGACAACATGGGGATGGGAAAAATAATAAGAATAAAGACACATAAAATGAGGCGAGTCTGACAGGAGGAATAACTCTTTTAGTAGCAAGAATATATTGTGTGCTCTCTACTAAGTCAAAGAGTATTAAATAAGAAGGAAACAAATATAGTACCTATACCCTTCATTTATTTTTGTACAAAGAAAATAAAATCATCGTCAGCTCAAAACTTTAGAACAGGCTAGAAAAGAACTCCCCTGCTCCACAAATTATTTTATGTTATCTCTATTTGATCTTTTATGATAATATCGAATATTTCATGCTTTTTTGTGATGTTTCTTATTGTTCAGATGACCAACAAAATATCTAGAATGAGTCAAGTTTGAGCACAGATTATTCCACAAAATAAGACACACAAATGGCCAACAGGCACGTGAAATAAATACTCATAATTCCTGATTATCCGGAGAAAGTAAGTCAAAAAGACAATGAGATTACTTCACATCAGTGAGAAATGGCCTATAGTGGAAAGATCAGGAAAAGTGCTGGCAGCAAGGTGGGAAAGAAGGATGCCTCAGTCACTGCTTTGGGGATTGTAAATTGGTTTAGCCACTGTGGAAAGCAGTATGGAGATTTTTCAACATACAAAAAATAGTACTACAGTATAATCCAGTAATTAACAATCCTAAATGCTTATCCCCAAACACAAACTTAAAAAGATGAATGCGTGCCTATTTTTGCTGTAGCAGTATTTATAATAGCCAGATCTGGAAATGGAATTCCACAGGACATGAGTAGACAAGGAGTTGCTGAGCATATGCCCAGTGGAACGGCAGGCAGCTCTGTGGCAATGTCCAGTAGGCTGGATAGAACTGCAGAGACTCATGCTAAGGAAGGTATGTTAGGAGAAAGACAAATACTAGGTGATATCACTACTGTGGGATGCAGAAAAGTAAAATTTGGGGATGAAAAAAATCCAAGTAAAGATAAACTTTTAGACTCAGCTCCCAGAATGAAGGTCACCAGAACAGAGGTGTGAATTTTTACCTCTAGCCATAGAGTTATATAAACCAGTTACCCGGATGTAAGATTCTAAAATTCTTTTAAAAGAGATCAGCAATGTGATTCACATCACTTTTTCTTTATTTCTCTCTTACTTATATATGTAATATTATAAATGTTTATAATGAATCACTGTGAGATACAGTTACACTTACAAAGTTTCCTGATTATGTTTCAGTCGTACAATGATTCAGTACCCATTCCTCCACCAGTGCCCATTCTCCACCACTAATGTCCCCAGGGCCCCTCCCCCCCACCCCCTCCCTTGCCCTGTGGCAGGCATATTCCCTCTTACTCTCTCCTTTTGGGTCTTACTTATATTTTTAAAACATATTTTTGCCTGTGATATTCCATACGATTTTAAGGTAATCTTCGGCTTATGAAAAAAATAAGTTCTCAGTACATTTCACTATAAATTAGCCCTGTGATATTCCCTCAGGAGTGGATTCAGAAATCTCTGTTCAGTTTTCTCCTCTGGAGTGTAAGCATTTTCCTTAAATCAGGAGCTGTGTTCTCTTCACGGCTGCATGTCGGCAGCCCTCACTGTCTGCCACACAGATGGCACCTAATGGGGACTGGCTGAGCGCGTGACTGACAGCGCCCCCCTCCCAATCTCCTCACATGATGTTTCTCAAGAAGACAATCTCACATCTGGAAAACGCGATTCTGCATCTGGATCTGGCTTTAAGACTAAATAGCTACTTCAGGTGGAAAACATTCATTATGAAATTTTTCTAAGTGGCAATGTACCTTGTCCTTTGCTTCTGCTGAGCTTTGACTGATTGTATGAATTCTTTGAAAGCAAAGTCAAACGTTTTTGATTTGCAAACGGATGTACAGAGAGTCACAACAGACATTAGGGCAACTGGTAAAATTTCACATATATCAGATTGTTCTTTCACCCCAGTCAACACACACTATATAAAAGTTTCTTCCTGCTGACCCCCGGCAATTCTTCCCTGTCAGCTATAGCTAGGGCTCAAGACTGAATTTACCTGTACAGCAAACACAGCATTATCACCTCATCCCTCACGTTGCTCACACTAAAATCAGGTGAGAGAGTATTTTCAAATCAAGTGATTCAGAAAACTCCAGTACACGGAAGCAACTGATGAGAGAAATCTAGCCTGCTGTGCTTTGGGAGTTTCCCAGGTGCCTTTTAGATGCCTGGTTAGGAGCTACCCTAGCTCCGTGCAGACAGATATCCACATCAGTGGTCAGGGTTTAATTCTGTTCTCTGCACTTATAAACAGAGGTGCTTGAAGAAGTATTCATAGTCAGAAATGGGTCAAAGGAGAAAATTCTATTTGATAATTTCTCATTTCAAAACCTGTGTCTGTGAATGTGCATTCAATAAAGCTGATGAGTCCAAGATTTATATTTACCCACCGGGGTAAGGGTGGGGGAGAGGCGTGGCATATGAAGTTATATTTGTTCCAATTTTATTGCTTTTTCTCTCCAAAAGTACTCTGTCTTATTAGCACCATATGCATTCATCCTGCGAGTTGGTATGTAAGGCATCTACTTCAGAACAACATGTCAGGAGAAATGCAAAATGGAGCAACTATATGCGGATGGACTTGAACACCTCACCTATTGGCCAATGCTGGGGTTTCCATGGTGACTCCACACGGTTGAAAAGCCCCTTATATTTCACTATTTTTTCTTACCCTTGCACCATACACCTAACTTAAACAATAACAGACAACAAGATTAATAAAAGACAGGCTTTTTAATGAAATCAGGTTTGGTACCGATGCCTTTAACTTTCTAATCTGTTTTCAGCAGCTGTAAGTGCCACACAATCACTTTTTACATCTCTCCAGAGAGCACAGAAAGACATTCCTTCTATCTCTGATCTGTTTCTTGTCACTGGAAATTATCTACAAGAATGCTGCACCAGAATTTCTTTTTACTTAGTGCTATTATGGTACCAAGAAATAAATCTTTTTAAGCCCTTTTCTTAAGATCAGCATTCACGTTGGATACTCTCTTTCACACCACTTATGCAGCATATAATGATGTCAAGCCCTTGAGAGGTATAAACAATCCAAAAGAATTCAGGGAAGGTGGTTTCTGCCCTACCCACTTCTCTTTAAGATGGGCAGCAAAGTATGGATAGTCATGGAGACTATAAGTGATTCATTTATGAGAAAGGTTGTCCTCTCATACACAATGATACAGTTGAGCCAGTTTTTATTAATTTTTTATATAATGTATTTATTTTTAATTAGTGAATCACCATGAGGGTACAGTTACAGATTTATACATTTTTGTGCTCATGTTTTCCCCATACAAAGTTTGAGAACCCATCCCTTCACCAGTGCCCATTTTAAAGTATATGCTAAACAGAACTTATTGGATTATGCTTTAGCAGAACAAGCCATTATTGCATTATCTCCCTGGTGTTGGCCAAGTCACAACGGTAGGAGCTTGAGGGAGCCCCAAATACCCCTTGCAGAAATGTTCTTCTCACTGGAAGGGATCAGCCTCTCCTATCACTGCTCTTCATGCAGGAACACCTATCTTCTCCAACAACGCAATGCTCTGATTGAATAATGCTATCTCTCTTGTTACTTGGGGATCCTTTCTGTAAAAAGTCACATGGCTCCTAAAATCTCATCTTAGCCATAGTCTTATTGAGTGCAACAAAGACTTAAGTTTACTATGGGAAATAAGTCAACACTATGCATTTAACTTTAATTAAGACATAAGTCAATAACCAAAATAAACCGCTCATTTCACTGAGTCAGTGACCTCTGGTCATTTTCCCACTGATCTAACACAATGATCAAAGTTGCCAAAGGTTAACAAATGTCTCAAACTTATTCACTGTTGCTTAGGCTAAAACATAGTAAGACATATAAAATAACTCAATATCAAAGTCCTTTGATATCTAAAATCAATGTTTGGAGTCAGGAACATAGCTCAGCACAGAGCACTTGCCTCGAGTGTGTGAAACTTTGGGTTCAATATATGACTCATGAAATAACGTAAACTGAAATAAAATAAAATTACTGTTTGAAGAAATAGCAATACAATATCTCAATATGGACGCTGTACAAGAGGAGAATGAGCACATCCTATGTTGTAGTTATATGCTGGTGATTTACATATATTAGTGCTTAATCTTGCCTAAGCATAGAAACACTTTTACACTTTATAAGAAAGGAAACTAATACTCAAGAAGAGTTACAGTTGGGATTGAATTTTGGTGCCTGATTCTTTACTTTCTGTAACATTTTTAGACTTCATGAAGAAACTGGATCCCAAAAAGGAATGAAAAGAAAAAAATCTCAGCACGCAAAGAATATAACAGCCAGTAGTGCAAAGAAATGAAATAATTACAGAAATGGAAGTATGTATGTTGTTTTAAAAAGAATAGTGAATAAATTGCTCACTCTTTTTTTTTTTTTTTGCTTTTTGGGTCACACCCAGCGTTGCTCAGGGGTTACTCCCGACTTTGCACTCAAGGAACCACTCCTGGCGGTGCTTGGGGGACCATAAGGGATGCAAGGGATCGAACCCGGGTCAGCTGCATGCAAGGCAAACGCCCTACCCGCTGTGCTATCGCTCCAGCCTCTAAATTGCTCACTCTTAAACAGTGGTTTCTTTCTGAAGCTGACAGTAAAAGAAAATCATCATTCTTGATTATTTGCGTAGAGTTTGACATTTACAGAAACGTTTTGTAAGCATTATCTTGTTTGAGTTCCTGATAACCCTACAAGCTAAGTGGTAAATATAGTTTTATAAACATCTCATTGCACAGATGAAAAATCTAAAGCTGAGATTCAGTGATGGAACGATGATCTTAAAATGAGATATTAAATCAGACCATAAAATTGAAACTAAAATATCTGACTCTATACATTTTTCAAGTTTTGTTTGAAATACTCTTGTATTTGAGGGTTTGGGCAGAAGTATGAATCTTAAATAAATCATTGATATATTTTTATCTTTGAGTAAGCTGATGAATAACATGATCTTGCCCCACGCCCCAGCCCCCAAAGATGCTTTGATTCTTCTACTGTTAAAAAAAAAAAAACTCCACTGTAGCCAAACACTAACTAGCTCAGGAAGACTGCTCATGTTTTCAAATACATTAAAAAACTCAAATTCTACTTTTCTCTTGGCCTCTAATATTTTCCAATACAAACACAGTACTTATCACATAAAAGTTTCTAGGTAAACAATAAGGATGCTACCTAACCACAAACTCTAGATATATTTACTACAGTTATTACCAATTTGCACTTGAGACTTGCAGAAATTCAGTTATTTCCTTATACCTGGCCCCATTAAGTGTTAAATCTTTGTGGATGCAGACTCAAATGAAGATCTGACTGACTCCAAATGGTAGCTTTGTTCCTCATGAAATTAATGCAAACATATATAAAATGTGTCTTGCTGAATGAGAGAAAATATTCACACTTCATAATCTGAAAAGGAGCTAACGTCCAAGGTAAAGTGTTCACAAAATTCAACAAAATAGAAAAATAGAAGACCAACAATTTCATCCAAAAAAATGGGGAGCGCACTAAACATAGACTTCTCCAAAGAATATTTCATAAGCATGAAAAAATTCTTGGCATCAATTATTATTAGGAAAATGTGAATTAAAACAACAATTAAATGCACCTCACTCTTGTGAGAAAGGGCTGTGTCCACAAAGCAAGAAACAACAGCACAGGAGACAATGTGGTGACAAGAAATCACATTAACTGTGGGGGCATGGTACAGCTTTTCAGCTTCTGTGTAAAAGGATGTATGAAGACTTCTCAAAAATTAGAAGTAGAATTAACATATGATCAATCAATTCTACTCCTGTGCCTCTACCTCAAGAACACAAAATACTTTCATTTTAAAAACATATATGTATTCTTCTTCATTCAGCCAAGACATTATTATATAAATAAATTTGTACCTCTTGTAAAATTTAAATAATTTGTAACTATTGTAAAGGTGAAACAACTTGGAAACAACCTGAGTGCACAACAGATGAGTGAATAAAGAAGATGTAATTTATAGGTCCATGATTGAATACTACTCAGGTATAAGAAAAGGTGAAATATTGCATGTAGCTAAAACATAAATGGAACTAGGGAGTGGTATATTAGGGGTTAGAGAGATAGAACAGTATGTCAGGTGCTTGCCTTGCACCTGACTGACACAGTTTAATCTCCCAAGCCCCGTATGTTTCCCGAGCCAGCATGAATGATTCCTGAGTGCAGAGCCAGGAGTAAGCATTGAGCACCACCAGCAGTTTTCCCACCAAAAAAGGGAGAGAAAAAAGTGGTATTTTAATCTAAATGGTCAACTGGATGATGGCATTTATGTGAGGTCTTCCCAACGCAAGGAACTAGACACTATATTCAATGAGAACAAACCCTTAGACTCTCTAAAAAGAATTGAGATTATCTAGATGAGAGAGTTGAGGGTGTGATGGGAAGGGGTACTGAATGGATGAAAAGAGTTTAATGCATGGTGGTAGGTATAGTATGGCAATACTATACTCCTAAAATCTATAAACATTACACTCTTGAAAACCAGTCCAAACTCAATAAAATTCACCCATATATAGAAAACAGATAAAGGAATCATACACAAGAACATGAAGGTTATCACATACCAATGTATCTTCATCCGATACATTGCTGTCAGGTTCTCTGAAGAGAAAGGTATTTCATGTCCCATGAAATGACCCCAAGACCAAACTTGCAGTATCTTTGAGATACCTAGTTAACTTGAAGCAAATGAAACTTTATTGTCACTATTTATAAAATTTTTCTTCATTTATGTCCAGGATATCAAACTTTAAAATAACAGTAAACTTCTGGAATTTCACATCAGACCATTAAATCAGTGAATTTCCTAACTACTTTTCTACTCCCAACCTCTCCAACATGCAAGAAGAATTTCATTAACTGTTACACAGGTTTATTATATTTTTTCCAGAGGCATATGTCGATGATTTTTACCCTCAGAGGAAAAAAAAAGAAAATTGAAAATGCAAAAAGAGTCACCAGATGCTACTTGAAAAATGTTAAGAATTAATGTAGCTTTGCAGGATGACAGAGTTCTTAGGCCAATTAGGTTCAAGAATTACTTGCAAAAATAATCTGGTTCATTTCCAACTCTTTAAAAAATATCTGAATTTTAAATCTGTCTGGGCCTTCATTATCCTGATGTTATCCCGTTGCCCTTAGATAGCTCCCTTGGTATTTAAAATAGAGGACAAACACACTGGGAAATAATTCATGGAGAGACAGCAATCTGGCAAATATTTCTTCCAATGACCTTAAGCAAGTGTTTCCTCAATACAAAACTGAATATGACCACACCTTTCACCTGCTCCAAGTGGAATGACCTTAAGGGGAGAAGAATGCAGATATATGGAGGCAAAGGACAACAAAGAGAGCACTGAATAATTCAGCATTTTCCTATTTATCCTGTTTAACTGCATATCTAGTGAGCGCAGAAATTAGTAGCTAATATCAAAGGGAAAGAAAGAGAAAGGCACTTGCTTGAGGGGGTTGGGAGGTAGATATTTCTGTTGAAAATTAAAATACCAGTAGTGTTGCATAAAAAGAAACTTACTTCAGTAAGATTCAGTAAGATAGATGAGCTTTTAGAAAAGATACTACCAAAAACTTTCCATAGTGTAACAGACCATCAAATATTTTAAGAAGCCATGTTACAAAGTATGGGTCTCAGTAGCAAACAAGAAGTTGGATTGATACAGATGCCACTAAATGAGTTTATATAAAACAAGATAGTCAAGGAAAATATTAGAAATACTCAAAAAATACTTTTAAAAAATCAGGGCCAGAGTACAGTGGGCAGGGCATTTGCCTTGCATGCAGCTGATTCAAGTTCAATCCCCAGCATCCCATATGGTCCCCTGAGCACCGCCAGGAGTAATTCCTGAGTACAGAGCCAGGAGTAAACCCTGAGTATCACCAAGTGTGACCTAAAAAAAACCCACAAAGCATTAGCATTATGGTTTGGGTGTATAGTTGCCAAGTGAAGTCAGAGCAGAAGGGAAAATCTCTCATGATCTCTCTCATCCTCTGTGGTAAAGAGAATAAGAAAAGGGAGGAGAGAGCAGAGAATGATGACAAACCCTTGGCCTTGGAATGCAAAATAGGTTACCAAGCAGAGGTGGGGACAGGGGGAATTGAGAAATGGTCTAGAGTAATGTAAAAGCATTGCGACAGGATGTCTCAGTTACCAAAGTCTTCATATGTTAGCCTATACTTTCCTCAACCTGTGGTCTCAAAGGTGAGGCTGAACGCTATTTGCTTAGAACTAATGCTACCAGTTCTAGTGTACAGACATCAAAATATTTATCAGATTGAGAAGCGATGGTGAACCTCCAGGAATCTCATAAAGTTTTTAGGGAGAAACCCTATGTAATTCAGGAAACAGAGATAATAGAAAAATGTTAATGGAGCCCATTCACAATTTAGCATGGGCCGTAATTTCTCACATCTTGTGTTTTGCATCTTAGAATAGGTGCAGATGGTTTGCTACCATCATAATTAATTTATGAAGTGACAGAAAATACCAAATATTTTAAATTCAAGCAGCATATTATTTCTAAGTGATTCAATATATGTTTGATTCAAACTGAAATGTTTTTGCTGTTGCCTCTGGCATTTGTAGATTTTATTTCTTTTTATTCCTTTGCTCATTTGTAGATAAGGGCTTATTAACTTTCCTCTTATTATTGATATTTGTGAGCATTTGTTGTTATATTACCACAAATCATGTGTCATATTTAAAAAAATAAACATCTTTGGTTTTGGTGCCTGGGCTACATCCTGTGGAGCTCAGGAGTTACTCCTGGCTCTCTGCTCATGGATCACTCTGGCTATGTGCTCAGGGACCACTCCTGGCAGGCTTGGGAAACCACATAGGATGCTGGAGAACAAAAGTAGGTCGACTGAGTGCAAGGCAAGCACCCTATCTGCTTTACTACCACTCCATACCTCAAACTATCACTGTATCACTGCATCATTGTCATCCCATTGCTCATTGATTTGCTTGAGCTGGCACCAGTAACGTCTCCATTGTGAGATTTGTTGTTACTGTTTTTGGCATATCGAATATGGCATGGGTAGCTTGCCAGGCTCTTCCGTGCGGGTGGGATACTCTCGGTACCTTGCCGGGTTCTCTGAGAAGGACGGAAGAATCAAACCCAGGTTGGCCGCGTGCAAGGCACTACTTCCTGTGCTATTGCTCCAGCCCACCCCAAAATAGACATATCCAAATATGTCTATTCATATTCAGAATATAAAAAAATTGGAATGCAATGAAAATTAATCCGCAATTTTGAAAGGAAAAAAATTAAGACTTGGACTCTCCTCTATGTAGTAGCTTTTAAAATAGGCATGCTAAAGATTTCTAAATAAAATATCTAAAAATTAATATGTGCATAGAATTTGAAATATTTTCAGACCATATTGTGATGTATAGTGGATATTTTGAAAAATATATGCCTAGTGATTCCCAAAAGTTCCTGTTATTTTAAAGAACAAAGAATTGTTATGTGGTACTATTAGACAGAGTCAGAACTGTCTTTACTAATTCTCTTATTTCTTATAAAATGAATATACTTATCTTTTCATTCTATGAATTACTTTCATTAGAAAACAAAATGTACATTAATTAAAAGGACCGCAGTGCCACTTGATACTTCTTTTATGTCCCTCTGTTTGAAGTCTATTTTTAATGAGCTAACTTAGTAAGATCTATAAGAAGTGTCTATTCTGTGGGCTCCCTGTGGCTCCTGAAAGGGGTTCAAGCTGGGTGCAAGGAGAACTAGTGAAATGGGTCAAATCCTCTATATTTAGAATCATGATCATCTGACCCAATGAAAAGCTCTTGCAGCTGTTGTCTCCAAACATACAACATATGTTTCACCAGCCTGAGAACATCTGAGTGAAGAGAGAAGTCTATGTGTGTGAGATACCTATCCATGTCCGCACACTGCAGCAGGCCTCCTCTTCCTGCTCCTTGGTGCCCCTCTCCTTTCTGGCTCCTTTATTTGATGTGGGTGGGCCAGCCAGCCCCCTCCCTTACCAGGCTAGTGAGGTCCCTGACCTGTGCACTGTCCTTGGGTCACCCGTCTTCTCCCCAGTGCCCCCTGTTGCAATCATGTTACATAAGCAAAGCAAAAATAAATTAAGGAGCACTTTAAAAGGCTAAGGTGACAGTACTAAGCACTGTTTAATTTATTTTGAAGAGTTTCTTTTTACACTTCAGAGATGTTATTCTATTATGGGTCCAGGTTAAGATAAATGTGCCAACTGAGTGAGCCTTGCCAAACTATGGAATCTCATCTCATTCTCCAGATGAAATAACTCCTTTCACCTTCCAACCCACCCTTCTCATCTCTACTTCACACATCTAGGTAAGACTTTCATTAAAATGTTTCAACAATTGAGGTAAACGGCAAACTATTTCTTTCAATAATCTGATGAAAGTGACTTTATTATACTGGGTGCTGAGCAGAGAGTAATAAAAAATCCATAATTATTTAACAAAGGTGTATAATTAGAGACCGCATTTCAACAAAGATTAAAATCTGATTTTACAGGATATCTACATAGCAGTCCTTGAAAAAGAAAGCTTACCCCTTTTCCACAAATTTAATTAAAAGCTGTATTTTCATGTACTATAAAGATGAGAAATTCTTTTCACTTTTCTGACAGACAGGACACAATTTCCTTTAAGGCATAGTGCACCAAATTAGAGGCATGAGGAAAATTTGACCTCTACTTCTAACCAAGATAGATAGTGATAAGTGCTGGGTTTGCTCTTCCTCCCAAAACTATCAGAACTAAGAAGAAATACGGCATAAGGGTCCTTACAAGACTGAACACAACAATGGAAAGCAGTGAGGCTGAGGGAAGGACAGTGAGGCTGAGGGATGGACAGTGAGGCTGAGGGAAGGACAATGAGGCTGAAGGAAGGGCAGTGAGGCTGAGGGATGGACAGTGAGGCTGAGGAACAGACAGTGAGGCTGAGGGAAGGACAGTGAGGCTGAGGGACAGACAGTGAGGCTGAAGGAAGGACAGTGAGGCTGAGGGACAGTGAGGCTGAGGGACAGACAGCAAGACTGAGGGACAGTGTGGCTGAGAGGTGGAGAGTGAGACTGAGATGGAAAATTATACAAGGTTACCATGGACTTATGTAAGGCTTCATTTTCTTTTTTTTTTATATAATTTATTTATTTTTAATTAGAGAATCACCGTGAGGGTACAGTTACAGATTTATACACTTTTGTGCTTATACTTCCCTCATACAAAGTTCGGGAACCCATCCCTTCACCAGTGCCCATTCTCCACCACCCGTAAACCCGGCGTCCCTCCCACCCTCCCCACTCCCATCTCCCCTCCACCCCACCCTACCACTGTGGCAGGGCATTCCCTTCTGTTCTCTCTCTCTAATTAGCTGTTGTGGTTTGTAATAAAGGTGTTGAGTGGCCGCTGTGCTCAGTCTCTAGCCCTAATTCAGCCCACAACTCCCTTCCCCCACATGGCCTTCAACTACAATGTAGTTGGTGATCGCTTCTCTGAGTTGCCCTTTCCCCGGAACGTGAGGCCAGCCGCGAAGCCATGGGGTCAACCTCCTGGTACTTATTTCTACGGTTCTTGGGTATTAGTCTCCCACTCTGATATTCTATATACCATAGATGAGTGCAGTCTTTCTATGTCTGTCTCTCTCTTTCTGACTCATTTCACTCAGCATGAAACTTTTCATGCCCATCCACTTAACTACAAAATTCTTGACTTCCTTTTTTCTAACAGCTGCATAGTATTCCATTGTATAGATGTACCAAAGTTTCCTCAACCAGTCATCCGTTTTGGGGCATTTGGGTTTTTTCCAGATTCTGGCTATTGTAAACAGTGCTGCGATGAACATACATGTGCAGATGTTGTTTCGATTGTACTTTTTTGCCTCTCTGGGATATATTCCCAGCAGTGGTATTGCTGGGTCAAATGGGAGCTCAACCTCTAGTTTTCTGAGAATCGTCCATACTGTTTTCCAAAAGGGCTGAACTAGCCGGCAAACATCCAACCCCATCAAAAAATGGGGCGAAGAAATGAACAGAAACTTTACCAAGGAAGAAATACGAATGGCCAAAAGGCACATGAAAAAGTGCTCTGCATCACTAATCATCAGAGAGATGCAGATCAAAACAACCATGAGATACCACCTCACACCACAGAGACTGGCACACATCCAAAAGAACAAAAGCAACCGCTGTTGGAGAGGATGTGGGGAGAAAGGGACCCTTCTACACTGCTGGTGGGAATGCCGGCTAGTTCAGCCCTTAAGGCTTCATTTTCTTCCCCTTCTCTTTCTAAAATATTGCACTGTGAACAGCATTCTGTATGACTAGGAAATTCAGGAGCCTTGGGGAAGTACTGCTGCAGCTTACTTCACGCTTCCTGAGAAACAAGTCGCCTTTCATTTTCAGATATGCATAACTCTTCATATGGACTCAGAATGTCCTCATCAAAATTTAGTTCTTCCTCCTCTTCTTTTCTTTCTTCCTTTAATTCATCTTTACTCAAGGAATCACCGTTCATCTTTCCATTGTTTTGGTCGGCTTCACTGTGTTGCTCATCGAGCTGTCCAGAGCAAGTTGGTGCCAACTCCTCAAGGAGGATTTCCCCACCCAGAATCCATCATTGCCCTTGACTGTTGTTTGTAACAGTTTAATGACAGATTTATAATCTTCATTTAGTTGGTCCTTCAGCCGCAACAAACGCCAATGCTCTATCACACATTCCTTGCACAGGGCTTTCACAGTCTTTGTCCACCTAAATATCTACTGTATAAAAACATATATATATATATATATTATATCTATACATTCCTCTTGGAGAGCCCAGCAAGCTACCGAGAGTATCCCTCCCGCATGGACAGAGCCTGGCAATCTACCCATGGTGTATTCGATATGCCAAAAACAGTAATGATAGGTCTCATTCCCCTGACCCTGAAAGAGCTTCCAATCATTGAGAAAGACAAGTAAGGAGAGGCCGCTAAAATCTCAGGGCTGGGAGGAATAGAGATGTTACTGGTGCCCGCTCAAGTAAATCAACAAACAATGAGATGACAGTGATACAGTGATACCATGGACTAAGAAGGATTCATAAATTCCTTTGAAATTGTGGAATTGAAATGGAATACAGACATGGGGGGGGGCAAATATATTCAAGCTACAATGCCACCTGAATCATAAACCGCCTAATATTGTGAGCAGGAAAGGAACCTCACATTAACTGAAAAATGAAGACGAGCCTTTTATGAGAACAGGAAGGCCACTTAAGGGAATCGGACTCTGAGGGGTTAGATTTACAGCGTATTGATTACAGACAGAATAAGCACTCAAGTGGTCTCCCTAAGGCAAGTCGAGTGAAGCAGCCATAGGCTTCACCCCCAGGAGTCTCAGGATGATGGGATCAGCACTGACATTGGATGCAAAGGCAACAAGGGGTGCCCTCCGTGTCCCCTGGAGGGTCCATTAGAAGTACTGCTGCCTGGGGTCCAACAGACACCCCCCTCAATCGTGCCTACAGCAAGGTGACTGAATCACTATCTTTTCCACCTTCCAAGTTCTATAACGTCAAGATTATTTTGCGTGAATGGTGAACACATAAAGCTTAATACCTGCCATTTTAAAGATTTGAAACATTTTCTCCTGTTAAATTTCATGCATTTATCATTTTGCACAATCCTTCCCACTACCTAGTCCTGAAACACTATTACCAACCCCTCCACGCCCCCCCAGTAAAACCCTTCCCCATCCTATAATACCTGACCCTTTCTGCCTTCAGCTCTGGCATCCACCACTCTGTCTTCTCTCCCTACAGATCTGTATATTCCATAGACTTCGTGGGAATCAGCCAATAGGTGGCTGTTTGCCCCTGCCTGGCTTCTTTCACTTGGTCTGGAAATTTTGTTTTTCTCTCCTGGGCTATTTCTTCTTTTTTGGCTGGATGATATTCACCTTTGTTAACTTGACTATTTCTACCTTTCAGCTGTCATGAATACCTGTGTGCAAGTTTTGATTGGAATATACTGTCACATTTTCAATGCCTCCCTTCACTTACACTTCCTCTACACAAAAATCAAGCTCTTGTCGCCGCGTGATGTTTGAATGTTCCCTCTTGGCTTCACTTCAGACTTCTACCATTCTCCCCTTTGTGCCAACGCCCTCCTGCCTTTAGCGGGCATGCGCCCCGTTACTCGCCTCCATGCCCTGTTGATCCCTGCCCCTGCTCCAGCTGCTGTCCCCTACCTGTCCAACAGTCTCACTCGGTGGCTTTTCAAGCAATAGTTCAGGCATCGCTGCCACCAGAAGAATTTTCCATTTCTTTCTTTTCTTGTTTGCTTTGTCTGTAACGTATACATTCATGAGTCCAGACACCAATCTCAAGAGTGACTCCAGCTCTCGGCTAAGCTATGAGCTCCATGTCTGATGGGTCTGGCCACATAACTGACAGCCATACATGTTTCATGAGGGAGTGTATGGAACATATAAATGAATAAACGCTGTGTCAGTCCTATGGAGCCAGAGGAGAGGTGAACTTTATTCCGTGGTTATTTAATCCTGTCTCTAAGGAGCATTTGCCTTTCTGTCTCTCTCTTATTCTCAATTATTCTTTCAAGATCTCTCCCCCCACCCCCGAACCTTATAAGACAGATCAGCACCTAGAGAAGAACAATGGGGAGGGTGAGAATGGATGAGGGCAGCCACTGGCACTTCTCTCTTTATCTCTCCAGATCCCTGTCAGCTCCCTTTGCTCGCGTATTCCCTGGCAGAGCCAAGTTAGGTGCAGTATTGAAAGGCTCAGCTTTGTGCGACCCCAGCTCCCTGGCACGAACCACGTGATCTCCAGCTACATACTTATTATGACTCAGTAATTTAAAATATGCAGTAGAATAGATTATAAAAACTTTTTTATCACATAAATTAAAATATATTCAGAATGCATTCAATCCATCATCAGCTCTTAATTGGCTATGCTAATAAGGGATAGAACTGTATATTTTATTTCCAGTGTAAAGCTCTCCTGCCCTCTGCCAACCAAACTATACTCTTATTCAGGATGATGTTCAAACAGTACCTCTGTTGAGACGTGTTCTAGGCTACTCCAGCCTGACTTAAGGACTTTCCTCTGTCCTGGGTGCACCTCTTATTTATCTCTCCCGTAGCACCTGCTTTACTTCTTGTAAATATGTCTTTCTCTCTCTCTTCCAACAAGTCAAGTAAAATTTTACTGTGGCAGAATCCATGTTTTTCTGGGTAGGGATCAGTGCACCCCCCTAGAGGTGTGTATGCCACACAGCTCAGTCAGGCTTGACTGATGTGTGACATCGTGAGATAGTGATGAAACAACATAGAGGAAGGGCTGAATTTGATCCATCAGGCAGAAAGACAACTGAGAAGGCCAGAGAGACATTTCACCTTTAGGAACAGCATGACATCAGTTTGTTAGCATATGTATAGCTGACTTCCTGAGGAGGCCAGTTCCTAAGGAGGTGGCTCCTCCAGGACTGTGGAGGGGCATGCTGGCCACTTCTCAGCTTCAGTGAAATGGCGCTTGTCACAAAAGTCACTTCTCATTATAAAAGAACACGTTCAGTTTAAATAGTAGGATGTGTATTTTTATAATTTTGTTTTTACAAATAATGTAGAAATAAAACATTTACTGTAGTCTAAAAGAATATCAAAAACAGAAGCACTTTTATAACTGTAACTTCTACGACAGAAAAACCCTCTAGAAAAAGTAAGGGAAAAAAGACCAGGCTAAATGCTGCCTGATGTGAATTACCCTTCTCATGTACCTTATATCTTACATAAATCAGAAAGCATCTGGACATGATGGACGTTGATAATTAATAATGTTTTGGATTTCTCTGGTATTTTTCTTCTCCACAAGTGCTCAAGATAATTTTGTATGTTGCCATCAATTTCAAAAGTAACTCTGAGTATAATTACAACTGAAAACTGTGGTTCCTTTTCTCATCTGACGTTCCCGTTGCATCCTATATCTTATGCAATCAGGACATCTTCCACATCGTAATGAAAGAGTCTGTTTTTATATCAGCTCCCTTTGCTCCATTGAAAATCCCCCAGGACAAGGATGGTTACATATTCACACCTCTCTCTGTCTCGGTACCTTAGACATCTAGTGGCATAAATTTTACCAAAAGTTATATGGGAATGGTACATATGCATCTCTGTCGTATGCATTCTCTGTCTGTCTCTGTCTGTCTCTGTCTCTCTGTCTCCGTCTGTCTGTCTGTCCATCGGTGTTTCTCTCTCTATCTCTCTCTTTCTATCTCTCTCTCAGTACCTTAGATATGAAGTAGCACAATCTTTACCAAAAGCAAAGGAGAGAAACTCTGTGACTTAGTTTATGAAGATATTTTTTCATAGAGGCCATACCAAGGGGTGCTGCTGGTGGGGGTTGGTCCCGCTGACGCTCAGTTCTGCTCTACCTGCTGACCCAGCTCAGGGCCTCAGCATGCCAGGGACATGTGTGCCACTTGACCCATATCTTTGGCCCTAAGTGATCTATTAATTTTTAGGACAAAAATAAAACAATGACTAAACTGGACTTTAACAAATTTAAAAACTCTTGTTCTGAATTGATGCCATGAAGAAAATGAGATGGCAAGCTGGATACTTGGTGATATTACTTGCAAAGCACCAGTTTTATCAAGGGACACAAACTGTCCACACCCATGCCAGATTTTTTTTAAAGCAGAAACTTCACACAGGAGGATGAAACATTCATTCAGAAGATGTTCGTCATTAGTCCTTACGGGAATGCGTGAAGCTACAATAATCACCTCCTAAATTGGTTCATTAAAAAGAATGGGCAATTTCAAATGCTGTTAAAGAGAGGAGAAAACTAGAGAAAACTCTAGAATTCTCATAAATCACTGACAAGCATTCCTTTTGGAAAATGTTATCATTTGTTTATGAAGTTAAAAACACAAGACAATTCAGAAGACACACCACTGGATATCAGAAAAGGTAGAAACACATACTTGTGTATATGTGATGTGGTATGCTATATAAAAATATATTAATTAATTATATATTTGCATTTTTGAATAAATTATATATAAAATAGCACCTCCACTTGAATATAGAAAGTGTATCCATGACAGTCAAAGTATAGAGGCAATACAAAATTTCATCAATTGATAAATGATAAAGTTCTGCTACCATACAAAGAAATGCTATCTAATATGCAGCAACATTGATGATACACTATTGACATAAGATTTCTATAGAGAGAGAAATTTTGCTACATTGCATTTTAAAATTCAATTTATTTGATGTAAAAAATAGAGATTTAATTTTTTCATAATGACCCCAAATAGTAATATTGATGTAATCAACATTTATTAACATAACTACCTTGCTGAATATTGGTTATGATGGTGGTCATTTTATCATATTCAACTTTCAAAAATAGACATTAAATGTTATAACTTTTGGGTGATCTTTCCCCTCCCAATCTTCTCATTATAATCTGGCAGCGATTGAGGAACCATATAGGATGCCAGGAATTGAACCCAAGCCAGCCATGAGCAAGACAAGCTCCCAACCCACTGTCCTATCACTTCAGCCTTTAAAACCTTTCCTTACTTGTATTGCATCTCCCCAGTCAGGCTGGAGCACTCCAGCCTGCACCCATCCACCCATCTCTTCCCCACCCATGAATGCTCATTTGCCAGTAGATCTAGTAACTTGCATGCCTTGAGGTTTATATTGTCCTTAATCTCTATAACTCCCAATGAAAGCCCTGGGTTTCTTTGCTTTTCTTTTTGCTTTCTGAAACTGCTTCCAAACTTTTCTCTCTAGAGGTTTTGTCCTACAACAGAGATCTCATCATCCTTCTCCTGCATCCTTTATTAACTCCACAGGTGCAAAAAAATATGAACATGAATTATTAACTCAGTAGTTTTGCATCTGAAGCTCTACATGAGCTCATCTTTCCTTTATCTCCTGGTTCTAACCTCACCCTAAATATCCAATTCTACTGAACTTATGATTTATCATACTAATATGTGTTCAGCCCACTCCATTTTAAACTGAGAAGCTCCATTCCTTGCTCTCTCCCAGGGTACATCATTCCTGCCCTTCAGTGTCAAATATTTTCTCCATCAGAAAATTTCTTCTGACTAAATCAAGCTATATTACTTTGCCCTTTCATATAGCTTTCTGTGCACAGTGCAATTCTGGTGTTTATGACCCTGCATTAAAATTATGTGTTTTCACATATGTCTATACCACTGGTTCATGAATGGCTTGATATTGGAGCAAAGTTCCCTAACACATTATTTGAGAAAAGTATATATTGAGTACTCCTGTTAATAATAGTTGAAATCATTTCCAAGTTTATTTTGCTAGAAAGTAAAACCTGTGCACTCAATTATTTCTAAATTGTCTGTTTTATCAACAATTTATGAAATACCATCATGATACTTTTCTCCTCTTCATTTATTTAAAAGGTTTAGCAATATTTAATTTCATGGCATGTTAAAATAAAATTAAACTTGATATCAGAAGAATTATTACTTCAAGCTGAGAGAATAACGAGTAACTCTTAGCTAAGGATTTTTTGTTTGGTGGGAGGGGGCCACACACAGCAGTATGCAAGACTTTCTCTTGGCTCTGCACTCAGGGATCACTCTTAACATCGCTTGAGAGACCATACTGCATGCCAAGGATCGGACCCAGATTGGCTAGGTGCAAGGCAAGCGCTGCCCTCACTGCACTACTGCTCTGGCCCCTGCAAAAACCTTTAATAGCATCACTATGTTTCAATTTCCCCATTAACTAAGGAAGAATGTCTGATGCTCATTGGGGTGTCAAAGTCTGGTTATTCCTCTGTTCTTATTTTTGTCAAGCAAAAGTCACTCTTTTCTCTATAATCTAGCTTCTTAGACTGTGGGTTGTAGCCCATATGGGCAACAGTGAAAGGTTTCTGAATATAGGGCCAGAGAGAAAGTAGAGCAGGTTTAGAGGTTTCCCTTGAGTGCAACTGACCCAGTTCAATCTCCAGTATCTCATGTGGTCTTCCCAGCACCACCAGGAGTAATTCCTGAGTGTAGAGCCAGATGAGCATAAACCCCTGAGCGTCACCAGATGTGGCCCCAAACCAAGCAAACAAGAAAGGTTTCTGAATACGCAGTGATCGAAGGTGAATGTAAAATCAACTGCCTATGAACTGGGAATTTGTTGTGTTTCACAGCAGAAAGGTGGCTGCAGGTAAAAAAAAGTCTAAGAAGCCCTACCCAGTGGTATGGTTTTAATTTCCCTATTCATGCCTTCCTGAACTCCAAATTTTTTTCCTTAGATTCTGATTTCCCAGAGATCTAAAGTGCAGTCATTTATACTCTATTGACTTTCTCTATTCAGGTTTCCTTCTCTCTCCAGGCTTGTAACACACTCTTGCTAAATCATTCACTATACCAATCTCTTGAAGCTGTCATCTCTCTATTTCATTGCATCTCCTTTGCCCTCAGATCAAATACCAACGTCAGAATGTCACTTTGAAAATGCGGAAGCCAGACCAGTTCTCCCTCCCCTCTCTGGTCTCAGCTTAACCTCTGTGTTCCCTGGCTTCACACAAATCCATACTCCCGGGGAGAAGCCCTCTGCCCTCAGCCCTTGCTCTGCCGTTAGCTGTGAGCTCGGCTCTAGTCTCCTTCAAACACCCATCCACACGAACCCTGCTTCTCCTCTGACCTCCTGAGCAACTTTGGAACCTTTCAACACAATGGAACAAATAATGAACCATCTCGCCAATACTAGTATCAGATGTAAGCACAAAGTATAGCCATTTATGGGGAAAAGTGATTAAATCAAAGATTAAAGATCAACTAAGTCGAGAAATACCCAGAGCTCGGTCTTCCCTTGTACCTCCTGAGGAGAGAAGACACCTTATTGGAGTCTCAGGGAGCATTTTACATGGTCTGAGACTCAGGCGCTCTCTAATACGTGTGTTCATTGACTGGATGATAGCTATTATCTAACCAAAGCACATAAAGTTTTACCTCTTTAATACTTTAGTTGAAAAAAATTTAAATTTAATTTTATTTTTTGTTTTGGGGACCACACCCAGTGGTTCTCAAGGCTTACTCCTGGCTCAGGATTTACTCTCAGAGGTTCAGGGGACTGTATGGGCCACCAAGGATTGAAACTGGGTTGGCCATGTGCAAGGTATGTGCCTTACCCACTGTCCCCTCTGTACTGTCACTCCAGCCCCCCCACTATAATACTTCTAGATCTTAAAACATCAACCAAACTAAACTCTGTGGTAATTTAGTCATGGACTATTCACATGTTAACAGCTGGAATGGATTTTATGCACTGCCTCATGTAAATTCATTATGTTACAGTGGAATACTTTGAGACACAATTTCTTCACCTGAAAGTGAAGACATTTATTGGAGAATCAACTTCCTATAGGTAAAATAATCAATTTCATAGCATCATCTTTCCAAGTCCAGGTTCTACCATGCTCCTTCAGTTATTGTTCTTTAATATATTTAGGACATAAGAGAATAACCATATTACAGTTTTTCTGAAATGAACATCTGAATATGGTCCTTTACCATTAGGCGCTGCTTGGCATTTTACACTGGAAAAATGGTATCGCTTTCATTATAACTAACAACCTAGTACCTGTAATAAAAATTTTTTTCATGGGTTTCGCCAGTATGCATCATTAAAAAATTATCTCAGAGTCTCTTCTTTATGATTTTAGTCCTCAGCATTTTAAAATGATGAACAGAGACAGGAGAACTTATTCACATTTAACTAAATTTTTATTACTCAGAACATAGTCATTCATTCTTTCTTGATTGGTTACTTTGGCTACTAGCTTCTTGGTTGTATGTGATGTTTGTTTATTAAAAACTCATAGATATTTAATTGAGATGCTACTCTCAGCTAAGAGCTAATATTTTCCTTTGACAACCCAGGTGTTTCTCACTCTCCAAACATGATCCTGCAAACAACAGTTGTTCTAATTTATTTCCACCAATGCTCCAGGCATCTGTTTCACATGGGAGGCAGCCTTGCACACAGCAGTCTTGATCTTTTCCATGCTCAAAATGATTCCAGATATGACTTTGGCTCTGAGAGTCTGTCCTGCTTGTTAATTTAGGGGTCAGAGATGTTCAGGACTTATTCCTGGCTTGTGCTCAGGGATGACTTCCGGCAGTTATTAAAGGACCATATGTAATATCAGCCATATTTGGAGTTGTCCATGTAAAAGGCAAGTGCTGTAACCCCTGTAATATCTCCAATATCTGTTCAATTTTTGGAGTGTGAAATACCATAATTGGAAAATTTTAATCTCCAAGACATTGAATTTTCAATATTCAACTGAATGTATTATCTAAACATTGATGCATAATGATGCATACCAGATTTATGATGAGACACACAATATTGTGTGTTTCTGTAACCCCTGTATTATGTGTGCTGCTTTAATAAAACCTCATTTTAATTTTTATAGTTTAGGTAGTTACAATGGTGTTACAGTTTATAAACAAACTACTATACCCCAGGACCAAAGTACTTCCGTTTCTCCACTCCTGAACCCTTATTACTACCAGTTTGGCTTTTTCTCTCCGACCATCTCCCACTGCTCAGTAACTGGTTTTGTGTTCCAAAGCCACTGGCATCTCACTCTTCTGACAACAGATCAGTGAGATCATCCAGATTTGTCTTTCTCACTCTGACTTATACATTTTAAGGAATAAACAAGGTACTGAACAACAGTTAAACAAATTAAATGATTTCTTTCCCTTGTATTTTCACAGCAGAAATACAAAAGAGAAGCAAAGTTTATAAGTAAATGCAGTGTCAGGTTGTAGGATGCCCATACTTAAAGGAAGTTGGGAGGACTCATTCAGGTTGAAAGCTGCATGCTGAAAGTAGTCTATAAACCGAACATAATGGCCATTTAATACATCTACTGCAAACTACAATACCCAAAAGGAGAGAGAACAAAAGGGAATGCCCTGCCACAGAAGCAGGGTGGGGAGGTGGGGGATGGGATGGGGGTGGTGGGAGGAATACTGGGAACATTGGTGGAGGAAAATGGGCACTGGTGGAAGGATGGGTAAATGATCATTGTATGACTGAAATGCAAACACGAAAGTTTGTAAGTTTATAACTGTACCTTATGGTGATTCACTAATAAAAATTTTTTAAAAAATCATTTCCATGTCTCAATAAAATGAAAAGGTTGGAAACAAGAATGAATGGCAATGTGTATGCTTTGCATGCTGAAGACCTGGATTTGATGCCAGTGCAACAACAAAAAAATAAAATAGAATATCACTGTATCACTGTCGGGCTAGAGTACTAGGACAGCGGGTAGGGCGTTTGCCTTGCACCCAGTCGATCCAGGTTCGATTCCTCCGCCCCTCTTGGAGAGCCCGGCAAACTACTGAGAGTATCTTGCCCGCATGACAAAGCCTGCTAAGCTACCCGTGGCGTATTCGATATGCCAAAAACAGTAACAACAAGTCTCAAAATGGAGATGTTACTGGTGCTCGCTCGAGCAAATCGATGAGCAACAGGATGACAGTGACAGTGACAGTGTATCACTGTCATCCCGTTGTTCGTCGATTTACTTGAGCGGGCACCAGTAAAATCTCTATTCCTCCAAGCCCTGAAATTTTAGCAGCCTCTCCTTACTCATCTTTCCCAATGATTGGAAGCTCTTTCAGAGTCAGGGGAATGAGACCTATCATTACTGTTTTTGGCATATCAAATACGCCATGGGTAGCTTGCCAGACGCTTCCCATAAAATAAAATAAAAAGTGAGATTTTTTTCAGTTGAAATTAATAAGAGCAAAGAAAACTGTATGCAATATTTTTTACACATACATGATTTCTATGGTATGTGTCATTTCTAACTTAGGTATCTAAAAATGTTTGTTTCTTAAGAAATTTCAAACTTATGAGTACAGCTTACTTTTATACTTTTCTGCAGTAAATACCTTTGCAAAACCACTTTAAAGAAATTTAAATCTGAGACTTTAATGAAAATGAGGCAACTTTTAAAAATTCAAATTCATATAACTTGCATTTTATGGTAAAGTATGCTATTGTATTTTTGTGCAAAGAATTATAGTGAGTCTAGTTTCGGTATTGGTCATTTATTTTCAGGATATGGTATTTTAAATCACCCCGGCATCTTGCTACTACTCAGGAGAGCTGAATAACCTGCGTGAGAGTGCTTTTCTAATACCACAATGAGAACTAGAAGGGTGAAAACTTGAGGAGAATGGTGACTCAGGGGATAAAATTATTATCTGGTCCTAGTTTTCTATTTGGTTTTTTTTGGGGGGGGCATATCTGTGGTGCTCAAGGCTCACTCCTGGATCTATGCTCAAGGATCACTCTTAGTGGGGTCCACATGGGTACTAGGGTTCAAACCAGGGTCAGCTGCATTAGTGGGGTTCAGGGGACCACATGGGTGCTAGGGTTCGAACCAGGGTCAGCTGCATGCTCTTGCTCTGTCCTTGGGTTTCATTTTTCCTAAGCAGGTGGTTGAGAGATTGGCTGAACAGCCAAGAAGAACTTTGACCATGTCAAGGTGGCTTACAGAAAGAAAAAGAAAATTTAGACCAGATTTGATTTGTATTTCTTTAAGTAAATGCATATGTCTACCCGGTATCATTTCTGCTCTTCTAAAAATACAAAACATTTATTACTGCAGCTTTGCTAGTGGTGAATTCTCTCAACATATGACTAAAACTACTTTGATTTCACCTGTACTCTTACAAATGCTTTTAGATGTCTAGGGGGACTGTCTTTTACCCCCTTGCAGTTTAAAGATATGATTTCACGGTCTTCTGTCTTGCCTGGTTTCCCCTGGGAAATCTGTAATTGTCAACCTAGCTGTCTTTCCAGATGCAGCATCACTTCCCTGGGAATGCTGTGAACGCAAAGATTTTCTCTTTATCATTGTTTTTTTTTTAAGTAAAATAGATTTTATTTGGAGGTTTTTGAAGGGGAGGATGAGGGAGAAAGAAATGGGAGAGAGCGGAGAGTAGCATGCTCAAGAGAGAACGTGGGCTTCTTCAAAGGCTAAAAGAGCACCTGAACACATCCCAGTATTTGACATGAAAGTGTGAAAGTACACATCTCAAGAGGGGACATGTGGGCGACACACATGCTTGGGCATGTGGGCACAAGCAGCACATGGGTCGGGTAGCATATGCGCACCCTTCCTTTGTTCAAGGTGGATTTTATAGGGTTTCCAACCTGCTGCCACATTGGGCTTCTACCTAGAGAAGAGTCCATTGCTAGGGTTCTTGCTAACTGGGTATAATTTGGGTGTGGCCTTTGAAATGCCTTTGCTTGACCTTTGGTCCTGTTGGATCTTCTCTTGGAAGATGAGTCCAGCTTTCTCTGCTCTGGGCTAGATGAGGGTTAATTATATTAAATGAAGAAATAGAGGGTTCACCAGTAATTTCCTTGAGGCTCTTTCTGTAGGGAAGGGTCCAGTCTCCTCAAGGTCTACTAAAGGTCTTATCAGGTCGTGTTTTCTGTATCCACAAAGTCAGACTTCACTATATTACTATGTCATTGTCATCCCATTGTTCATCGATTTGCTCAAGCAGGCGCCAGTAACATCTCCATTTGTCCCTGTTGCATGCTAGTGTAGCTCGATGACGTATTGGGGGCTCTTCCAGGATCAGGGGAATGAGGACCTTTATTGTTACTGATTTTGGCATATTGAGTACCCCACGGGTAGCTTGCCAGGCTCTGCCGTGTGGGTGGGATACTCTTGGTAGCTTGCCAGGCTCTCCAAGAGGGATGAAGGCTTTAGAGGCGGCCTCTAATCGCCTTTACAGGTGTTCTCAGTCTAATGAAGGTAAGCTTTTGGTCGACTGGCATGTTGTAAACGATCTGCACACTGACAAACATGCACCTGCCTGCATCTCTGGGCAGCACCTGGGACATCTGAGGCCTCAGGTTGATCTCCTTGAGGTTGATGGAGTGCACCCAGAGGTTGTTGAGCAGCTGGCAGAGCAGGACCCTATAGCGAAGGTTTGCGCCGAGTCCCAGATCACCTGGTGGTTGGCTGACAGCACCCCACAGTGGATGAGCCACTGCGTGCACTGCCGCCTTAGCTCTATGTCCAACGACACTGTGCCTTGGTCCAGCCAGGGCAAGTGGCAATGTGCGGCCGCACTACTGAGGTTTCTCCATGCTCCACCGATACCATTTTGTCTGAATCTTGCAAAATATCGGGGTAGCAGCATCTCAGCCAGAGGAGATGGCGCCAACGATGCCTGAATCCCTAGCGCTCTCCCGAACCCAGCTCACCATCTCGTCTTAGATAACATGTGGCTCAGCACGCCAGACATAGAACTCCACACATGATCCCTGCTAGAACTCTACCCATGATTCCTGCTGGACATCGCCGGCTGTTTTGTCTATCATTGGTTTTGAACAATTCTATCATGATTCACATTGCTGCAGTTTTTGTTATGTTCTTTGTGCTTCCTTTCAACTTAGTTTCTTGGAATTGTGGAACTGTCATTTTAAAAAAAAAAAACAGTCAAATTTGGAATAATGTTGACCATTTTTTTAACTTTTTTTGTCTGCCTTCTTTGATTTCAAAAACCCCAATTGTATATAAATTTGGTTGCTTAGATTTCTCCTATATTCTTCCAGTACCCTGGTTATTATTCCTAGAAGGGTTTTGAATTGTTTATTAGTTTTCTTTGCATTTATTTTTGGGTAGATCCAGTGCTCTGACGTCATGTTTATGGGCATTCTCTTCTGTAGTGTCTCAGCTACCATTTCTCATCATTGACAGGTTACAGCTCATATACTGCAAATTCCATCTACAGAAATCTACTCTGGGACTTTAAAAATGGTTTTTATGTCTGTCTACATAAATTTTCTAATATATATATATATAACACTTCCAATAGATTTTTATCCTCCTTATATATCCTATTATAGTACTTCTTTGCAAGCCTAATTATTTTTATTGTTAGTAGGCATTGTGGATTTTACCCTATTCAACAGCATGTATATTTATGTTAAAAAAATTTGAATCAATGTAATTCATATTTCACAAACTCAAGCTCAGGGGTGGTGTGTAGATAGGTATGTGTATCTCTGAAACTTTTTCTATTTAACAGATACACACATACATATTTGTGTACATATCAGACATTCTAGATGTTCCAGTCTACTGTAATATCATTTAGCTTTATTCAATAATGCAATTCAGTTACTTAGAGCTAGTTTCATCTTATCAAGTCTTACATTTAGGATCTGTGTGGGAGACTCAAAACAGTGCTCCATTAAGTCTGATTATTCTCTGTGTTCCCAGTGACGTGTGATGCCTGAGGTTTTCCCATATGGGGTAGAAACAGGCAGTACCAGGTCACTCTTCTCTGACCCTTCTGGGTGTTCTGAACCTCAGGGATACTGCATGTTTCATAGCACCAGGATGCATGATCATTACATAGCTAGACACTGGAGAGAATCCTGTCAAGTGTTAGAAGTTTTCTCTGTGAAGTTTCTTTGTCTTCTCGGGTGCTCTGACCGAGTCTAGTAGCCTTCGTCCATATAGAGCTCAGTTTCAAATCTTTCATTCAGGAGTTGACAACGAACTTCTGGATCCCCTTACTCCTTGCCTTACAGCTTGATGATTTCCTCAGCACAGTGAGCTGGGGACAATAAAACCCAACCACTATTCCTCCCCACAGCTCAAGAATCAGTTTAACACCCAATGTCCAGTGCTTTGTATCACTGTATCACTGTCATCCCGTTGTTCATCGATTTGCTCAAGCAGGCACCAGTAACGTCTCATTCATCCCTGTCTCATTCAGGGACAGGGGAATGAGGCCCATTATTGTTACTGTTTTTAAAATATTGAATACACCACGGGTAGCTTGCCAGGCTCTGCCATGTGAGATTCTGCTTTGTAAACCTTCATTTTATTTTATTTTTTTCTAGAGAAGGGTATTTCTGTTCTTTGCTCAAAAGCAGAACTTCTGCAATAAACACATGGACAAAATTAAACTTTAACCTACACCCTCTTTTTCTAAATTTGCCCCTGATTAATGTTCCTACCAGCTTAATTGAGGAGAGCCTTGGGCTGGAGAGACAATTCAGTGGGATGAGCACAGGATGTGAGAAGCCTGGATTTGAGCCCAGCACCACATGGTTCCCTTGAGCACTGCTATGATCCCCAAGCACAGAGCCAAAAGTAGCTGCTGAACACCTCCAGTGTGGCCCCAACCCAAATATAAATAAAAGTAGCATAATGGAGACTCCCCATGGCGTAACAGAAATGCACCTGTGTGCTTACTGGACTTTGTTCCCAGAGGGGGGAGAAAAGTGCTGCTGTCTCCACCCCAGAACGCATCACACTGGCACAGCTGGTCTTACTGGCTTTCTTCCCCAACTTCTTCTAATAAGACAGTGAGCCACCCTCTAGGACAAGGAGAGTTCTCTGGAAGTAGCATCTTGCAGGAGAGCATGTCCTCCAACTAGAACACTTTGGAAAAAGCAGGTTTCTTGTTTGCTCCCTCAAATTTTTCACTGCAGTTTGGAGATACTAGACTGCAGTCAGCATTTGAATTTCCAACTCCCTCCTTCCTGGGTGGATGAAAATATATAAGTCAAAGATTTTGTTTTAAAATACGTTTGTTCTGTATTCTATTCAGACACATGTCTGCTCATAATAAAATATAGCATTTACCTCTATGCCACCCCATTTTTAAAAAATTTGTGTCATGTGAATACTACTTAAGAGTTTCTCCTGGTTCTGTGCTCAGGAGTGAGGCTAGCAGGGGTTGGGAGACCACATACAGTGCCTAGAATTTGAACTGGGGTCAGTGGATGCAAGGCAAGCACTCAATCCCTGTGCTGTATCTATTGCCCAAGAGTTCCTTCTTAATTTTAGATATAGAGAATTTTACTTCATTGCAAAATTAAGTGCTCACCTACACCTTATAATTTTGAATTGTATTTCTAAATTTCCATAGTCAGACTGTTGCTTGAAATTAATATAACTGGTTGTATTCCAAAAATGCTTATATTCCCATGTTAGATATCTATTTTAACTATAGTCAGTACATATTAATGATGAATGACAACAAGCAAGATTTGACTAACTCATATGTAATTAATTTTTCTAATCTGTAGACCTGTCACGTTTTTTCTTTTATTGATTTTTACAAAACACATATCTGAGATTAAGTATTAAAAAGATTATCTTCTTACTGTGTTTTCCTATAAATTCAAGTTGTAGCATAGACTATTTTATCAGCTCTGGCAGTATACAACTAGGATAACTTTGCAAAAATATAGACATTGTTTTGTTTCTAAAACACAGCACTATATTCACTATAACACTGAACAAAAAAATTCAAGATGCACAAATGTTTCAAGATATAACCACTTCTAAGTTCTCAGAAATCCATTTAAAACTCAAATTAATTAGACAAGTTAATAATTTTCCACTAAATTTGAAACTTAATTTTTGAGTGTATATGATTAGCTACACATAAGTAAGTTTTTAATTGAAATTTGATTAAATTCCTTTTAATAGGTATGTTTATTTGTGTAAGTATAGAAAAATTTCAGTGCTAATATAAATATGCAAGTAAAATAATTTTCTCTGCGTATGTGTTAGAATAAATATGTATCAAATGAATGATCTTTATTCTGTATTTTTCCTCATTAGAAAAAAATGTTTAAAATTAATTTATTACTTATTATAGGGACCATTCCCAGCAAAACTCAGTCTTAACTAGCTGTTCTTGAGGCCCCTGCAGTTTTGCAGGCCAGAGTTATACTGGAGCTAATAAGCTACTGATGGGCTATTTGGTTCATTTCAGAACAGAACTCCATCTTACACATGCTTGGCAAGTGCTCCTGAGATAGTTCCCTTTCCCGATTTATTTGAAATTGAGTGAGAAATACTTTATGGCTAAAAAAATTGCACAGCAAATTTGTATATCAGAACTAACTCAGACCATTATATCCCTTAGAATGCAGGAACATACTACTATTAATAAGCATCATCTGTAAGTTAAGCAACATTTCCAGCCCAATGTTGCCAGTATCAGAAAAAGAGAGTACTCCATATATTTGGGGTGAATTTTTATTTCTTTAATAATAAAACAAATGAAAATAATCAATTCTAGCAAATTGAGTAAAAATTACTAAAATTAATTTCTGGACTGAAATTAATGAAAGATTGTTTCAATATAAACTGATCAAATATAAATATATATTAATATAAATATAAATCAAATATAAACTTTGGATACCCAGGTCTTATTTTCCCCTCTAGTGAAGTCTTAATCAAAATTTTTGCTTTTATTTCTTACCATAGAATGTATTTTGTATTAGTTGAGCATAATACAAAACAGGCTAATATTTGCTGGCATCTGCATTTTCAGCAACTTTTCATAGTCTCTACTAATTCAAAATGTATTGCACAGATTACCTGAACAAGTTTCAATTATTCTAAGACATTTTGGGAGCCCATAGATGTGAACCAACTGCAACATCATGCTTGTTTTCTGTGTAATGCTCAGTCCACATTTCCTATGTATGTATACTTTCAACAAACACAAAGAGTCATGCTGCATTATAGAAAATACTGAAAACACATAAACAAAAATTATAAACCTGTCTTCAAGATATATCATTCATAAACACATTGGGAGATAGAAATAATTACATAATTACATCATAGTGTCGTGCAAGCAGTCAAAATGTAAATAGGTGACTGGCATGAACAAATAGTCTCTGAAGGCAGATGAAGGATCTGGGATGGCTACTGATTAAGACACTATTTGGAAGAAGTCTGGATAGAAAATAAGCCTATTTCTTTTCTTGAAAAATAGTAGAGAACAAAGTGGACACCTCTCTACCCCCGCCTCTACACACACACACACACACACACACACACACACACACACACACACACACACACACACAGAGGAATCAAAAAAGAACCTTGTAGACTCTTCTGAGGAACTAGGTAAAAAGCTTTGCCCTTCCACAATGAAATTAATTTTTATCTTCCAAGTTGTCACTGGTTACACCATTAGTTATATCTGCTTCAGAATTACCCCATGCACTTATTTGTCTTTTCAATATTTTTCATGGATTACAGGAACTAGGTCTTGTTTATGTTTGCTTCCCCCATGGCATAATTCCAACTACAGCATATGTTCAATTAACATTTGTTGTATTAAAACATTTAACATTGAAAATGTCAGCATCCATATACATCATTATCTTAATTTAATGTAATCAGCAGTGTTCATATTCCAGGAACTTTTTTTTTTCAGTTTTGTCCAAATACATCAACATCTGTTATCAACCGACAATCAGATTCTAGAAAGTGAATGCTAGGATAAAAGATAAAGCTTCTATATAACCTTGGGAGTTAATTTATGGTACCATTTTAGTTTTAATATATTTTAAATTGATTCTCTTTTCATATGACAGAATTTGGGTTGAAGATATTGAATAAAGATGATTCTTCTTATTGACAAATGGCCTACATATGGATTTAGAATAAATCTTTAAAGAGAGAGTTACTGACCATTGAGAAACACTTCTGAAGTGTAATTAGTTCAAGATTCACTGTGGAAATAATTTATTGTGAGCAATAGGGATGCTTATTACTGCCACTCAGTGTGGACACTAAACTCCTCTTTGGCTTTATTCCAATTTGGGGATAACCAACATCCAAAAAAGTTTCATAACCAAGGCTTACAATCATATAATATGCTTTTTTGGTAAATTATCATTAGGTAATACAGTTATTAAGTGATATGGATTCATAAATTCAGGAGACTCATTATTCTCCATATCTTTGCAAATCTGAAAGCTCTTTCAGCAATGGGGAGGTGCTCCAGGTGGCTTAGGGAAAAATCTACTGGACCATTTTAAAAACAAGATTGTTACTTTGTACACACTGGAAATCAAATAAATTCACCCATGTCTTCGAGTGTCTTAGCTCTTTGGCTTCAATACACTGAAGTGGACTCAGAGTCTGGTGAAAAGAGATGGTGCTATCTGTTAATGATGACTGGGGACAGCTTTAGATGTGGAGTCAGAGATGGTTTCAGGGACATTTGGGCAAGGGTATTCTCAAAACAGTAAGTGGCAAAATGAAAGAAGGTTAGAGCAGACGAAGGAGATAAGCCAAGATGTGTTCTCAGTTGGGATCTGAAGCATAAATTGAGCCATTGTAACACCCAGGGCTTGTCAGGCAGCCTTTGACTGGAGAATATCTGGGGACAGAGGGAGACTCTTTCTATTGGGGGCAAGTGACTGAATTCTAAGGGTTAGATGCTGAGATGAAATCAGACATGCAAGGTAAGTTTTGGAGAAAAAAAGCACGTGATGGGAAATGCGAAGGAAGGATTACCCATGTGAAAAGAAGAGGAAGGAGGAAGATTGGAGGGCTGAAAGAGGGCATTCGTTTACAGGTGAAGTACACTGCTTTTCAATGTACACTATAACAATTTACCATGAAAATAATGGTTTCCACTAGCACACACTCATTTCCTCCCAATTCGTAGTGCACGTGTCCCAAAACAAGTCTCACTGAACCAAATTCAAATGCTGGCAAAGTCTCTCTGGAATAATTTATTCCTTGCTTATCTAGGCTGTGCTGATTGCCCCCAGCCACCCAGTAGGTCCTCTTCCTAATTTTAAAGCCAGAAACTGTGGGTTGGCATCTCACCTTGCATCCGTGCAACCTCTTCCCTTTCCTCTTCCTCCCACTCTGAGGGAACCTTGTAATTACACTGACCTCCCCCAAAGAGGTAAGAGGAATTTTTTTCATTTTATTTTATTTATTTATTTTAAATTTTTAAAATTTTATTGAATTACCATGAGATAGTTATAAGCTTTCATGTTTGGGTTACAATCTCACAATGATCAAACACCCATCCCTCCACCTGTGCACATTCCCCACCACCAATATCCCGGGTATATCCCCCCTTTCCCACCCTCACCCTGCCTCTAAGGCAGACAATATTCCCCATACTCTCTCTCTCTCTCTACTTTGAGGCATTATAGCTTGCAACACAGACACTGAGAAGTCATCATGTTTGGTTCATTTTCTATTGTCGGCGTGCATCTCCCATCCCAACTGGGTCCTCCAGCCCTCATTTTCTTAGTGACCCCTTCTCTATTCCATACGTCTTCTTCCCTCCACTCATGAAGCAGTCTCCAGCTATGGGGCAATCCCCTTGGCCATTGTATCTACCGTCCTTGGGTGTCAGCCTCATGTGATGCTACCCCACCCTCCACAAATGAGTGCAGTCCCTCTATGTCTGTCCCTCTCTTTCTGACTCATTTCCCTTAGCATGATACTCTCCATGTTTATCCATTTATAAGCAAATTTCATGACTTTATCTCTCTTAACAACTGCATAGTATTATGTTAAGGCCTGCTGACAGGTAACTCTGTCTCTTGTGCCTCCCAAATTTCTCTGTGTCACACTTACAAGTAGACTGCTTCCAGAAACCCTTGGTGTAGTCTGGTGGCCTCTGAGCACCTCCAGTTCCAGTCATCACGTCAGCATCAGGCTTACACCCCAGAGCTGAACATACCCAAGAATGACCCCAGGACTCCTGAAGGTATACCCTAACAAAATAAACACACCAGGGGTTTCAGACAAATCGATGAGCAATGGGACAACAGTGATACAGTAATGCAGTGATGAAGGTGATGGATAATAATGTTGAAATGGTGCCATGTAAGAACTGACTGAAATAATTTATATAATTAAAACATTTTTGGTATGAAAGAAAATAGAAACAAAACATCCCAATCATTAGAGCTGGCCCAGAGTTTAAAGGAGCCACTTTTATTTTTCTTTAATTTTTTAAAATTTGATTTATTTTATTGTTGTTGTTGTTTTAATGAATCATCGTGAGATACATTTATAGACTTACAGATTTTTATGATTGCATTTTAGTCAAACAATGTTCAAGTACCCATCCCTCCACCAGTGCCCATTCTCCACCACCAATGTTCCCAGTATCCCTCCCCTCCCCCCACTCCCACCTCTTCCCATTCCCTGCCTTTGTTGCAGGCACAATCCCTCTTACTCTTTCTGTCCTTTTCGATGTTATGGTTTGAAGTGTGTGTGTGTGTGTGTGTGTGTGTGTATGTGTGTGTGTCACACCCACCAACTGCCCCCAGCACCATGTAATCCCATCAGCGGCCAAGATCCAGAGACTATAAAACAAAGCTCCTGGAAACAAAGCCACCCCTTATAGTCTAGTTCTTCCTCTTGGAGAAACAGGCAAGCTACCGAGAGTGTCCTGCCCTCATGGCAGAGCCTGGCAAGCTCCCCGTGGCATATTCAATATGCCAGAAACAGTAACAATGACGGGTCTCATTCTCCTGACCCTGAAGGAGCCCTCAATGTGGTACCATGGGAAGCACGAGTAAAGAGAGGCTTCTAAAATCTCAGGGCTAGGACGAATAGAGATGTCACTGGCACTTGCTCAAGCAAATCAATGAACAACAGGATGACAGTGATACAGTGATACAGTGATGCTTTGCAATATAGGTAACAAACAGCCATCATGCTTGGTCCATAGCCTACTTTCAACATGCATCTACTATCCTGAGCAATCCTTCCAACTATCATTTATCTAGTACTCCTCTCTCCATCCCAGCTACCTTTTCTCGCAGGGCATGAGACCAGCTATCAAGCCGTGGGGGCAGTCCTCCTGACCTTTATTTCAACTGTCCTTAGGTGTTAGTCTCCTATGAGGTTACTTTATATTCCACAAATGAGTGCAGTCCTTTTATGTCTGTCCCTCTCTTTTGACTCATTTCACTTAGCATGATACTCTCCATGTTGATCCACTTGCATGTAAATTTCATGACTTCATTTTTGTAACAGCTGCATAGTATTCCATTGTGTAGATATACTAAAGTTTCTTTAACCAGTCATCTGTTCTCAGGCACTCAGGTTTTTTCCAGATTCTAGGTATTGTAAATAGTGCTGCAATAAACATACAAGTGCATATGTCATTTCTACTGTACTTTTTTGCATCTCTGGGATATATTCCCAGAAGTGGTATTGCTGGGTCAAATGGGAACTCGATTTCTAGTTTTTTGAGAAAAGTCCATATTGTTTTCCAAAAAGGCTAGACCAGTCGGCATTCCCACCAGCAGTGAAGGAGAGTCCCTTTCTCTCCACATCCATGCCAACACCGGTTGTTTTTGTTCTTTTGGGTAAATGTGGGGCAATACCAGTCTCTGTGGTGTGAGATGGTATCTCATAGTGTTTTGATCTGCATCTGATTATTAGTGATGAGGAGCATTTTTTAATGTGTCTTTTGGCTATTTGGATTTTTTCTTTGAGAAAGTTTCTGTTCATTTCATCGCCCCATTTTCTGATGGGGTTGGATATTTTCTTTTTGTGGAGTTCAACCAGTGCCTTGTAGATCTTTGATATCAACCCCTTAACAGATGGGTATTGGATGAATATCTTTTCCCATTCTATAGAATGTCTTTGTATTCTGGTCATTGTTTCTTTTGAGGTACAGAAACTTCTTAGTTTAAGATTGTCCCATTTATTTGTCGAATAAATAAATAAACTTTTTGATAATGTCAAATTCCATTTGGGACAGTTTTTAAATAGGAGATTCTTTATGAAATGAACCACTGAGTACACTGACTTCTAAGGTCTATCAGTCTTACTTTTATTTTTAAATGTAGGAGAAGAGGAATTATTATTCCCTTACAAAGTACAAAGAAATGCGTTTCAGTCTCCTCACAATGTGCCACAATGTGTTCCTTCCAGGGAACAAAAAGCATCTGACAGAGGGTGAGCTGAGCCTTGCATGGAGTCTCATCCTGCACCATCAGAGCATGGTAGGTAGGATTCACTGGGGGCACAAAGAAAAGAATCTGTGTATTGCTCCCCTGTTCTCAGAGGTACTAATTATACAGTAAGAGTTGAAAGATTCTAGTTCCCCATTTCAGAGATCAGAAGCTGTCATTCTTATTAGGAATTCTTATGTATTCTTCGTAATGGTTTATTTGAACTCTAGAGAAACAATAAAGCCATCTCATAAATTTTTCCTTGAATAGCAGTTGAGATTCAAATACACCATCACACACACAAAGAATATCCTAGATCATAAAAACCTTGGCTATATATCTATATGTAACAACCATGGATATATGTGTGTATATACATCCATTAGTCATAAATAAGCAGAAATATTCCAGTACCAAAATCTGAGTGACAATCTGGGGTAAGGATGCCCCATTAAGCAAAACCTCTAAAGGCTTTGGAGACCTTGAGATAAGTTAGCAGAGCAATTCAGCTGAATTGAAAATGCCCATCAGAGATCCCCTTGTGTTGTGAATGTCTAGAATGGAGTTAAATTAAATTGCAGGAGATGTGCTCAGAACCATTGGTCATTCCTTTGAGAGTTTTCCAGCACAATCCAGCATAACTTATAAGGATTTGGTAGAGCTAAATCACTCACACTCACACACACACACACACAAACATACACACACATACAGAAAGAGGGAGAGAGAGAGGTGAGGAAGGGAGAGAGAGATATTATGTATCAGTAAAGCAAGATTTTATAATCAGGACAATATCAAAATCACCTTATTTTAGCAAATCAATCAGATAGCTTAATTTGAGAATTGAGAAATAAAATAAGCAATCCTTAAAAGGTAAAGAAAGCTGTAAAGAAAAACATAAGAGTTATAGACGTTCAAGTCTAGAGTATGTGAAAAGCTAATGACACCGGCAGAGAAATCCCTGAAGAAGGCTGGATTTGTGCTCCTCTATACTAGGTATAAGCCTGCAATTCTTGCATACAGCTGGCCATGGTTTGGTCCCTGGCACTGCATATGGTCCCCAGAGCACTGACCCCTGGAGTAAGCCCTGAGCACAGCCAGGTATGCATTCGTCAATCCTTGCCACCACCCACCAAAACAATAAATTCTAACATTTATTCTGTCAGTAGGAAAACATTTAAAGATTTTATTGAGTTTGAGGCCACGCCCAGCTATGCTCAGGGCTTACTTCTGACTCTGCACAGTCTGATACTATCAACGTAGGCACCTTACCTGATGCACTATAATTCCAGCCCCCATATTCTTTATTTCAAAGTACTCTAGCTCACAATCAAACCCTATTTTCCTCATTCAGAAAAGATTTTTCCAGTAATTTCAAACAACTAAAAGATATGATTAAGATAACATCCTGGATGATTAAAAAAATTCAGAATGAGTAAGTTTATCAAACTTATTATCAGTAATACTTTCTTTATTAAACTAGCTAAATTTTTATTCAATTAAATGAGGTCTGTGAAGACATACTCTATACTATTCAATTTGTGCTCAAACACTAAACTCTGAATTAGAAAATGATTGAAAAAATGATTTTGGTATGAATCTGTATGCAGTGTTGCTGAACCTTCTGTCATTACTTTTCATAAACTCTTCATTTTCTAAGTTCATAACTGAATATACACCCACTCACCTGCTTATCACAGCCTATGCCATGGTCCACATATGCTTAATAAAGAATTATATAAGGGTTTTCAAAAAAATAGGTTTTCACATCAATATCACTAGTAGGAAACAAATATTAAAGACTGTGCTCTGCCAATGTTCTAAATAACTCATTGTCTTTCCCCTTTATTATGAATGCACCATCTGAGTCAATAGTCTAGGAATAATTTACCTGAGATCACCATAGAGCTGGACTGGAGCGATAGCACAGTGAGGAGGGTGTTTGCCTTGCGTGCAGCCGACCGAGTTTGACTCCTCCGACCCTCTCGGAAAGTCCGGCAAGCTACCAAGAGTATCCCACCCGCATGACAGAGCCTGTCAAGCTACCTGTGGCTTATTCAATATGCCAAAAACAGTAACAACAAGTCTCACAATGGAAAATTTACTGGTGGCCACGTGAGCAAATTGATGAACAATGGGATGACAGTGCTATGACAGTGCTACAGTGCTATGACAGCATGCAACTTTTATCTCACACTAATTTTTACTTGGACGACCTGAATTTACAACCCCACATGTCCTCGACTTTACTTATTTGACCATTGAAGACTCCTACCTTCCTGGAGCTCTCTTTGATCCTGGGCTCCTGGTTTCTTCACCAATTGCCCTTGAGAAGCCTGTCAAGAAAGTGGCAGTCTCTATTTCCCAAAACTCCACACCGGAGAAAACTTCAGGAAGTGACACAGTGCTGGGGACCTAAACCAAGTATTAAAAAATTATTCTATCCCATTAGCCCTAATTGGGTGTCTGTGAAATATGCCATGGCAGTTATAAACAGAGAAGCAAACCAAAGTGCTGAGGAAACAGAAGGGGGAAGGAGGAAAGGAGGGAAACAGGTGACTTCTCTAAGTAGCCAATTTTAATAGCGCTGGAATTTTCTGCCATCTAATTCAGTTTTTCATTTTCGGAAGAAATATCCACATCTCTAATGCAGAATGGCTATGCATAACTGCTATCCACAGCGTCTTCTGCTATGAGAAACCCGCTGTCTTGTGACCTGGCTTATTGTCCCCTTTTGACAGCATTTACTAGGGGACATCCCCTCTTGCTGAAGTCCTGGGGCAGCCTCTGCTGCCTTCCACAGAGTTTGACTGTAAACACAATCACATCCAGTCACCATGCTGATGGCAATTTACTCCAAACACCATGTACCTGTCTCCCTGCCTTCCTTGCATCCCACTGGCTTTGGGTGGGTTGTGATGACATGAGGACTGACAGAGGCAAATATGCTCTGACTGGATGTTCGGAGAGCCCCAAACACTCAGCACGAGTTCAGCTGGGAATGTTTGGGTTGGTGGGGAATTAGAAAGAGTGACCAGACTTGGACCTGCTGTTGTTGACAGAAATCATCAAATGAACAAAAACGATTAGAAAGCTGTTGAGTGGTCTAAGGGAAATTGATTAAAGCGTTTATTTTCTTTGACATAATTCCCTTTCTCTTCTGAACACAAGGGCCGTGCATTTGATTATTCTGTTTTGTACTCACAATGCCACGATTATTTACTATTTTTAAATTTTTGGTGGGAAGGAAGCAATTTTTGTTAATAAGAAAGGAAATAAAATCTGTTATTTTTTTCCTTTGTCCCTAGTACGTGAAAAAGGGGAAAGATGTTGATTCCTCCCTTTTCCCCTCCCTACTCTTTTCTCCTCTATAGATTTTTTGCTTGAAAGCCCAGAAAAATACATAATTTTTGAAGCACAAATATATTGATGATACCATATTATTTCACTTGCTGTGAAGTATAGAAACTACAAAGGACAATGGCGAGGCACTCTATCTGTGTCTGTAGGACTTGTAATGCCTCCCTTAATTTTCTCCCTTTCTTGAAAAACCAGAAGAGGGCTCAGTATTGTTAGAAATTTCTGGAAGTCAGAGTAACAACCCACAGATGTCTGGAGCAAAAGATCATGGTTGAGGGCGGGACAGTCAGCAGAGGGGTAAGGTGCTTACCTGGCATGTGGCCCACCAAACTTGATCGCTGGCACCATACATGATTTCTCAAAAACTTCCAGGAGTGATCCCTGAGCACTGAGCCAATAGTAATCCCTGAGTACCTCCAGTTGTTCTTTCTCCCCCACCTCTGAAAAATATATGGTGAAAATATGCACTAGAACCCCAGGAGCAATAGAGAACTAATAGCAAATGCCCCGGAGAGCTTCTCTAGGAAATTAGAATATTCAAAAGGAACCAAGTATATTGAGAATTGAGAAGACAGGAGCTGCCCCAGATGAGATTCGTGCTTTGTAGCCACTGGAGGTGACACCATCCTCTCCTCAGGCTGGTCTCTGGACATAGTGCGTAGTTGGCTCAGTCAGCATCAAATGAGTATCCCAACACTGCCAGCCTATAAAGACTAGTAGAGAAATTTCTTTAATATGGCTTTTCAGTTTTGGGTCCAAAGAAATACATGCCTATCTACCAGCTGAAGACAAGCTAAAGAGCAGAAAAGAATAACAACAACAACAAAGAAAACAGCAAATATTAGCTCACTAACAAGCATTACCAAATACAAAAACTGCTTGAGGAAACAGGCCATTACTACTGGCTACCCTCTGCAGTACAACTACAAATATTATATTTTTTAGAATTATTGCACATTAATTTTAGGTAATGGGTTAAAGTAATACAGGAAGCTATCACCATTATATTAAGGAGAGAATGATTATTATCAAGAACAATGCAAAAAAGAAAAAGGCTAAAGATTTGTAGAAAAGAAAAAATGACAAATGGGCTTACAAATAAAGAGATGACGCAAATAGCAGGTGATCCTGAGGAAAGAATTTGATCATCAGCTGTGTTCTCATCTGCAGGATTCTCTGCGAACACAGCACATCATAACCAAGATACATCTGGGCTTTGTCTTCAGTTTCCTTTTTCTGAGTTCTTATAACAAATAACTAGATAATCTGAATATTTTTGTAAAGTAACTGTTAAATGAAACATTGTCACTTATTCATTTCTTTTCTTTTCTTTCTCTTTTTTTTCTTTTTTTCTTTCTTTTTTTTTTTTTTGGTGCTTTTTGGGTCACACCTGGAGATGCTCAGGGGTCACTCCTGGCTCTACACTCAGGAATTACTCCTGGCAGTGCTCAGGGGACCATATGCGATGCTGAACTTTGAACCCGGGCTCAGCTGCTTGCAAGGCAAATGCCCTACCTGCTATACTATAGCTCCAGCCCCTCATTTTCTTCTTTAAAAAAATTGTTATTTTAAGCACCATGATTGACAATACCGTCAATAATAGAATTTAAGGCATACAAAGTCCCAGTGCCAAACTCAGCAGTTGTAGGGAGCCATTTTACAAGCCCGGCTCTTATTCTCTAGTCAAGTGGAGGCTTAATCGGGATTCCTGTAACAAGGTCACCACTGCTGACCTTACTGATCTTATCAGTTCGCCATTCCTCTCTCACTAGCTAACGCCCATGCCTGATCTGCCCAACGCCCATGCCTGATCTGCATTTTACTATTGTTCCTATGGGGGTCCAAGCATGCATACCGCCCCCTCCCACCAAGAGGTATAAGTATTGTAACTGCTGTGAATAAACTCTCTCCTCCTCCTCCTTCTGGCTCTGCGTCTCTCCGTTCGGTTGCGTCCCCTCCTTAGCCCCACGAAGGGTCCTCCCTGCGGGACAGGATGATGCCTGCAGGGGGGACCCCACAAGCAGTTGAGTGCCAGCATCCCTGCACCAGTCTCCAGATCCCCTCTGACTTCTTCCTCACCCTGTAGGCAAACAGTTGTGGTAGACTGACCCCCCAGCATATGCTGCAGCTGGTCATCTGTAACTCCCTTACCATAAAATAAAGCATAATCATTTTTTTAAAAAAGTACATTAGTTAGCTAGGGCTATTATAACATACATCCACAGACTAAAGATTGCCAATAACAGAAACAATTTTCTCACATTTCTGGAATCTAGAACTTCAAGGTCATGCTGCCAAAAGCAGATTTGTCTTCTGAGGAGACCTCTCTCTTCTGGACCCCGCTCCCCCCCCCCAAACTAAACTACAGCCACTCCTGCTATCCATGGGCACTGTTTTCAGGATATGCTTCAGATACCAAAATCCAAGAAAATTTATTTTTTTAATTGAATCACTGTGAGCTACAGTTACAAAACTTTCATGTTTGAGTTTCAGTCATACAATGATCGAACACCCATCCCTCCACCAGTGCACATTTCCCATCACCAACATCCCCAGTATCCCTTGCCCCTCTGTCTCACCCTCCCCCTGCCTCTATGACATTATTCTTACTCTCTCTCTACTTTTGGCATCATGGCTTGCCATACAGATACTGAGAGGCCATTATGTTTGGTCCTTTATCTACTTTCAGCACACATCTCCCATCCCACGTGATCCCTCCAACTATCATTGACTTAGTGATTCCTTCTCCATGCTAGCTGCCTTTTCCCGCAGCTCACGAAGCCACCTTCCAACCATGGAGCAATCCTCCTGGCCTTTGTCTCTATTGTCGGTTCAAGGTTACTTAAGGCCTTAATAATCAGCTTCAGATTCTGGAGGTTCTGCACCAGGCAGTCAATGGATACATGAAACTGGACCATAAATCAAGGACAACTGTCCTTGTCCCAAGGCTACTACTGATAAGAACAGTTTGTCCTCAGTTTACCCTTTCCCCAAAAGCCTAAAGATAAAGACAGCTTTCCTCTTTGTGTTCTTTGTCAAAAGTTTTTCCCTACTGTAAAACAGATTAGATCTAGTGGGCCTCATAGGACCACATTTCCTTTCTTTCAGTTTGCAGGTAAAATGGGCTTGCTTCTGGTAAGGAGCCAATGGGGGAATTTTATTGCCCACTCTGGTGCCACTGGTCTCTAGTCCACTCTGTCTTTGGTTTTTCTTTCCCCTTTTCCCTAAAAAAAGAACAGCTTCTTGTGGGCCTACAGACACAGGGTTGCTCTGAAGACATGGTGGCCATGTTCCAGCCTGCCATTTGCTGCCAATAAAGCCCAGCCTAGACCCATCAGTACATGTCCCCTCACTGTCTCTTAAATGGCAGTGTGAAGTTGGTGGGCCCCCACAGGTGGCTTATGTGATGCAGAGAGGCATGAGATGGTCACTTTCTTCTAATCCACCTCTGCCACCCCAGGACCAGCTGGAAAGGTTGTAGCACTGTAGTAACACTGCCGCCCTGTTGTTTATGAATTTACTTAAGCAGGTACCAGTAACGTCTCCATTGTGAGACTTGTTGATGTTTTTGGCATATCGAATATGCCACAGGTAGTTTGCCAGGCTCTGCTGTGCTGGCAGGATTCTCTTGGTAGCTTGCCGGGCTATCCAAGAGGGACAGAGGAATCAAACTCGGGTCGACTGCATGCAAAGCAAATGCCCTACCCGCTGTGCTATCTGCAAGTGAGTCCCTGTGAAGCATGGGCCAAGCTGGCAACAAGGAAGAACAGGACTGAGACGGGGAAATGCTGGGTTAGCCTAGGGCTGACTCTCTTTTCCTCCAGAGAGCAATTCCCTGCTCCAGCCTAAGTCCACAGCTCCCCGAGAAATTGGGTGGTGGGGATCAACTCCTATGCCAAGAAACCAAGCGGACATCAGGTGTGGCTTGACAGTCACCTGGTAGGGCTTGGCGGGGCTCTGGCCTATGCTGTGCAAGGGCTTTTCTTACCCATCTGAGTCTTCCCAGCCGGGCCTGAGGGGGCAGAGGCAGATTGGGAGATGACCATCTCTTTCCTTTCTGTCTCACATAAGTCACCCGAGGGGTCCCATCGACTCCAGGTGGAGCAGGGCCTTCAGTCACAAGCTGAGATGGGCCAAATCCATAAAAAATGGGTAGAAAAATAAAATTATTTGTAAAAAGATGACATGACTTAAAACTATTCATTTAAGGGGCAGCAGCACAGAATTGAAGCATCCAAAAGTTGGAGTCACAAAGCTGTGTGATGAGACCTCCTCTTTCCCAACCCAATGGAAGGCAGCTTTGTCTGAAATAATCTTTCCTTTCTTTTACTAATGGCTTTACAACCCACTCTACAACCCACTTTCTGGCTGTGTAAAAAAATAATAATAATAATAATAAAACACCTTGCATTTATCCTGCTTCCTGCAGAAACTGTCTGCCTGCTGGGTGGAAGGTTTCCAGGTCAAAAATCCTGGAATAAAGCCAATCAAATCTTTAGTAAGAACTTGCTTAGGTTTTTGTTAGTTAAAAGTTACAGGCAAAATATTTCAATTTGACCTTGATAGAAGCCCTTGAAGTTATTAAAATCTTCAAAAAAAACCAAGTGTTTCCTTTGCTTGCTTTTCCCCCCAAATCTTCACTCATGATAAAATCTCTCATTCTTATAAAAGAACATGGAGATCATGAGTTTTAATGCTGTTCTCCAGGTTAAACAATGATGTCAGTGGGCCCCACGGATGACTTATGTGAATCGGGGAGGAGAAAGAAGGTCACTTTCTCCCAATCTGCCTCTGCCACCCAGGACCTAGGGTTACTGGGTTCTTGTCTTGCCTCGCAGAAAGGAATTTCAGGAGTAGACAGACAGTGAATAAATAAACTATATTTGGAGGATTTTTAGGGTGTTTGTGTGTGGGGAGAGAGAGAGAGAGAGAGAGAGAGAGAGAGAGAGAGAGAGAGAGAGAGAGAGTAATGCACTCAAGAGAGAACAGGACTTCTCCAGGGGTGGAGAGAGCCCCTACACACATCCTGGCATTAGCCATGAAAGCTGAAAGTACACATCTCAAGAGGGGATATGTGAGCGACACGTCAGGAGCCACATGTGCTTGGTCATGTGGGCTCAAGCAGCACATGGGCTCTGGCAGCATATGTGCGCCCTTCCTTTGTTCATGGTGGCTTTTATAAGGTTTCTCCAACCTGTCCCCACATGGGGCTTCTTCCCAGGTAAAAATCCATTGCTAAGGAGGTTACCAGGGAGGTTGGGAGTGGTGATCATCTTCTTTGGGCTGAATTAATCAGATTAAGGGCGAGGTCTGAGAGTTTGAGGAACTTCATGGGGAGGGGTCCAGCCTCCTCAGGATGGGCTGAAGGTCTTATCAGGTCTGTTTTCTGTATCCACAGGATGGATCAGTTTTAGGATTTTCCTTCCAGAAGTTCTATTGACCTAAATTTCGTTGCCTAGGGCCTTTCCCTATCTACCTGCCTACATCATCAAGAGGAGGTGAGATGATTTGGATAAAGCCTGTTTCCCCTCACTGTGAAGCTGCCCACCATCAGGGTGTTTCAGAAGAATTTATTTGACTATGTCCTGGCCTCATCTTTTAGTTAAAGGGTCTGCCAGTTTAGGTTTGGGTATCACACCTGCCTCTCAGTCTTTTTCTACAAGCTGATCATTGCATTCCTGCTGTTTCCAGTGATGCTCTGGGCTATAAATTTCTTCAACCATGTTATTTGACTGAGCTTTAGTTTTTGAGGCAAGTCTTTGATAATTATTTGGGTGGTTTATGCTTTTAGGGATCCCCATCTATATACCATCAGGTGGGTTTGGCTGTGTGAGGAGTGCCTGATTTTTATTCTGTTAAGAATACCATGCTAATGTTCTATTTCCTAATGCTTGTGCCTTTGTTGAATACAATAATTTTTGTTTAGCTACCTGTGTTGTTCAGTTCAATAATTAGATATGCACTGTTTAGTGCATAAGAACCTAAGTGTTTTTCATTATAGATAATTTAATTGGCAAAGTTATGCTTGAAGCCAACATTTTGCACATGAGGCAATAGATGTAAAATTGCATTTTAAGTTAGTACTTGAAGGCTACTGATATATTCACTTTCTCTATAAACAAAAGATTGTAAAATAGAATATTTTTGCCAGGTTACTTTGATGTAAATTCATATATTAATTTGAAGAAGAATATGATCTGATGGAAATTTCTCACAATGTTAGAGAGACATGATGGATGGCAGCCAGGAGTATTATATAACTTACTTATTTTCAAAATAAATAGTATGTTCTCTTATTTTCCTTTTTTTTTTTCCTTTTTGTTTTTGGGCCAGTGCTCAGGGCTTACTCCTGGCTCTGTTCTCTGGGAATGGGACCATATGGATGCCTGGGATAGAATCTGGGTTGGCCTTATGCAAGGGCCAGCTACCACTATACTATCACTCCAACTCCTTATTCTTATAATGAACACCTCAGAAATACATCTGTGCTTCTGAGAGGTGAATTGGATGACAAGAACTATCTTTTAAAAAAAAATCGTAATTATTGACCAAATTAAGAGTCATTTAAAAGTCTATAAAAGGCTAGAATTTTAGCTGACCTGTTCAAATTCTGGATGTGGTGTGAATAACATTGTTGCTCTGTCTTTCTGTGTCTCTGTCTCTGTCTGTCTCTCTGTCTGTCTCTGTCTGTCCCTGTCTCTGTCTCTGTCTCTCTGTCTCTCTGTCTCCCCTCTCTTTGTCTGTGTGCATGTGTGTATGTATGTGACATGTAGCCACTCTGAAGAGAGGAGATTAACATTAACTGTATTGCAAACCATAATGCCCATAAGTAAAGAGAGAGAGAGAGAGAGAGAGAGAGAGAGAGAAAGAGGGAAAAATTGGTGGTGAAAAATGTTTACTGTTGTGGGGATGGGTGTTCAATAATTGCATGACTGAAACTCAACATGTTTTTCTACTGTAGCTCATGGTGATGAGAGAGAGAGAGAGAGAGAGAGAGAGAAAGAGAGAGAGAGAGAGTAAAGTAAGTCAATTTCTCTCCTGCCCAGGTATAATGTAAGCTAGAACAATGTCATACAAGCTTGGCTAGAATAAGAGTTAGAAAGCAGATAGCCATTTGGACTTCATAACCATTGACTGCCCACACCCTGCAAATTGACTCACACCAGTGAAGCATTTGTGCATACAGCCCGTGAATCTTTTACGACAGTGGAGGATTGGAGCCAGGAGCCAGGTAGCACTGTAGCACTGTACTACTGTCCTGTAGCACTGTTCTCCCATTGTTCACCGATTTGCTTGAGCGGGCACCAGTAATGTCCCCATTGTGAGACTTGTTGTTATTATTTTTGGCATATCGAATATAACACGGGTAGCTTGCCAGGCTTTGCCATGTGCGTGAGGTATTCTCAGTAGCTTGCCAGGCTCTCCAAGAGGGACAGAGGAATCAAATCCGGGTCAGCCACGTGCAAGGCAAACACCCTACCCACTGTGCTATGGCTCCAGTCCAGGAGCCAGGTAATGAGGAACCAGGTAATGAACATATCTTAAATCTCATCTCCAGATGGGGTAGCCAGCCAGAGGGACCATGGAAATGGCTAAGGGGTAGAGACAGCAGCACAAGGGGACACCGGTCCAGCAGCTTCCCCCGGGGACCCTGTGTCCATGCCCAGCTGTATTGCATCCTCTTGTCCACCATCACCTCAGCCTAGTCTGACTGCAAGGAAAGCAGCAGTTGTGCCCCACTCACTCAGGGCTGTCAAATCAAGGAAAGCCAAAGAGACAAAGAACAGAAAGCACCAGTAAGGAGAAGCAGACCACCAATCACCGATGACAGATGAGGACACTGGACTATGGACATTAAGCGACAGAACCCGAAAGAAACTAGCTATATCCAGGATAGCATACACAGGACATTGAAGGAAAAACCAGAGAAGAACCAGTGGGAGACCCGGTGCTGAGAGTACCCGAAACTACCCTCGTAAATCTGTTCAGTACAAAACCACAACTTGATCAAGATGTACATGATAATTTTACACGTAATAGAACCCCCCTCAGAATATAGCCAGTCTCACTGTAACAAATCCATTGGGTAGCTCCCTCCCTTTCCCGGACCCTTCACCCAGCACCAACCAACATCATCTGGAAATGGATAACACACTCACCTTCAGCACAGCCTCAAGGAACTCCAGCCTCCTCAGCGTGCCAGGACCTCCCTTGCCACAGGGGGTTGGGGGGGAGTATTTGGCCATTTTCCAAATGGGAAATGCGTGTCTGCCTATTTCAGAGCAGATGCTGGTACAGAAACAGGTTTCCACATATGGAGGATTAAAGCGGGGCCCCACTGATCAGCAGTGTAGCAACTTGCATGCTGACTTCAAAACTTTCTATCAATGTTATCTCCAAATAAAAGCTCAGAGCCGCAGTGCTTTGAGACATGAGTCACTGTCACAAGAAAGAACATTTTCCCTACTCAAATAAGCTTGGTCATGTCTATCGACTTGGCACCAACAGGTTATGAAACCCCAAATTCTGGTAATACAAGGAACTGTTGCTGTGAAGGGAAATGTGTGTTATAGTACATCTCATTTTTAAGGCATCCTTCAATACAGTTACTCTGCATATAGGCGACTGTTCATTAAGAATATTGAGGAGTCCTGTCCTTTTGTGAAATACTTAAAATGAAACTTTGTAATTACATCTTTCTATATTACTTCTCAAAGGTTTTACATTATTCATGAACATCTCTGAAAATAATGAAGACAGCGATCAGAGTCACAGTCTGATTTACAGATGGGAAAGCAAACTTGTAGAAGTTTGTTTTCCGGGGTTTCTGTTACTCAAGTCATGCTCAAATGAAATAATAAATGGCATCTTGATACATTGAAAAAATCCTTTTGTGTTCCTTGAATTAATTAACTAGAATAGTTTTCTAGAAACCAGTAGAGTGTTCACGTAGGAGTTATAAAGGAGCATGTCTCTATTTCCCCAAGTAGAGGTTTCTGTTGTACTAAATTTCAATACAAGCAGCTGGTATTCAGCATTCAAAATATGTCAAGCACCTCATTCAGCAAAGGGAGACCAGTGGAACAGTTCAAAATCCATTGCCCTGTTTCTGAATTTTAAATTTCTTAGCAACTGAATCACCAGAGCCCCAGAGGACTTGACTAAGATTGCTGAAGTTGCAAGGCACCACTTCTATCCCTCCATGGCAGTGTGAGATGGATTCTTTCCCAGGTATCTTCAACCCGTTCCCCTCCTTGGTCCTTGAAAACATGCACGGATACAATCGATACAGCACAGAACAGATGTGGAGTTCAGTAGGCAAAGATGCAGATCGAGAACAAATTATGGTGGAGTGTAGATGTCTGCATGATATTGGAAAATTGCCAATGTTGAGAGGAAGGCAAGGGCAGCACAAAAGGTAGCTATTAGGATTCCAGGACACACTTAGTGAATCTCGAAAGAATTGAGAACATTATAGTGCTGTATCTTAGTCCAAGCTGGAGCAATAGCACAGTGGGTAGGGCATTTGCCTTGCACGCGACCGACCCAGGTTTGATTCATCCGTCCCTCTCAGAGAGCCAGGCAAGCTACGGAGAGTATTCTGCCCACAAGGCAGAGCCTGGCAAGCTCCCTGTGGCATATTTGATATGCCCAAAACAGTAACAACAAGTCTCACAATGGAGACGTTACTGGTGCCCGCTCAAGCAAATCAATGAACAACAGGATGACAGTGCTATAGTGCTATCTTGGTCCAGCATAGACAGAAAATATGACAACCATTGCAAACTCTCCTGGAAGTTGTAATTCCACAAGCATGATGCATTATTTGCTTGAGCGGGCACCAGTAACATCTCCATTGTGAGACTTGTTGTTGCTGTTTTTGGCATATTGCTTACACCACGGGTAGCTTGTTGGGCTCTGCTGTGCGGGTGGGATACTCTCAGTAGCTTGCTGGGCTCTCCAAGAGGGACGGAGGAATCGAACCAAGTCAGCTGCGTGTAAGCAAACGCCCTACCCACAGTGCTATCACTCAAGTCTATGTATTAATTTATATGTATATATTTTATTAGTATTTAAGTGAAACAATAAGGTCCTAGATCATAAGATGCTGATTATGAGTATGGTTTACGGTACAAAGAATACCAATTGCACAAAAGAAAGTCTCATGGTACTTCTTAAATTTAGGTGGATGTGAGTTTGTGAGAATGTCATGAAATAATCTCTTCACTGGAAAAGGAAAACATTCTGATAGTTCCCAACAAATTTCCCAATGGTCTCTATGGAATTTGATTCTTCCTTCAAGTACTTTCTAATGTTATGCCCATTTACAAACTATTTCTTGGTTTTACTTCCATTTTCAGATTATCTCTGGTCAGATTCTTCTAAATAACTCACTAAAAATTCTTACACAATTTTATTTTATCTTTCTTAGTGCTCAATTTTTTAATTTGTTCATCATATATTAGCTTTAATAATTACATGAATTTCTATATGTATCCATATATGTAATTGGTTCCTATCAATTAGCACATCCTCCCCCCACCTCCCAACAATACTAATTCTGCCTAAATTGAGCAGCACATCAATATCTCAAAGGATGTTTGAGTAAATACAAAGTTCTGGGGTGGGCAACAGAGCTTAGCTGGATGGTTAAAAAAAAAGTAACAACTCTCTGGATAGATAAATATAATTATTAGAGACTTGATTATGTATATATAACTCCAGCTGCAAGAGAAACTTGGGAAATATTTACCTGGCATTTTGTTTGTAGTCTATGTATTAATTTATATGTATATATTTTATTAGTATTTAAGTGAAACAATAAGGAAGAAAATAGACCACAAATTGGAGGGATTTCATATGCATAAGAATAGTGGCTGACTGCAGAAAAGAACATAGCATGCTTCATTATTTAAATTTCTTAAGAAATAAAGAAAAAGAAGGAAAAAAGAAAGGAAAAGGAAGGAAGGAAGGAAGGAAGGAAGGAAGGAAGGAAGGAAGGAAGGAAGGAAGGAAGGAAGGAAGGAAGGAAGGAAGGAAGGAAGGAAGGAAGGAAGGAAGGAAGGAAATCAACACTTGGATCCTAAGCTGTGAGTTCACAAAGCATGTATCTACTGTGTGACCTGTGTGTTCGGTGGCCAAGGGCTGCCTCCCCACCCTCCCAAGCATAGAGACAGAGAGACAGGGGACCACAGCCTGATAGTGAAAATGACTCATTTAATGCAGAGCTGCTAGATACTTATAGAACATCTGAGGGGGGTTGAGATAAGGACCTAGGTGTGATTGATCATTTAGAGATAAAACATTTTGCAAAGGCAATTCTCTTGGGGAGATTAATTCAAGGAGACACTGTCTCCCAGGGACATCTACATTGCTTTTGTCTTTTCTTTTAGTTGTATATATTAAACAATTAAGTTTACTTCTTATCAATACTTGCAGTTGTTTGGATAAACACAGTAAGAGACAAAGATTCCAAAACTTACTTCTCTGGGCTCTGAGAACAAGTAAGGCTTTTTACTGTAAATCCCAGACTAACTCCTCAGGCCAGTTAAGTTTGGCCCTCCCCATGGGGGTCCTGTCTTTCAAGTCATAACAGCTTGCATCAATCCCTTGGCCATTTATGGATTTATGCTTTCTAGACTGTCCCATTTCGATGTTGGGATAGCTTCACCACTCGCCCCAGGTTCATCCCAGTCCCACAGCGGGACCTCCCTTTTGGGGTGTTAGGAACTACAACAACTGAAGCCTTAATCAAGTAATTATGACCAATGCCAAGGAGGACGTGTATATCAGAGTTAATCAACTCCCAAATATTAAGATCATAATATTAATGGTCTTTCTGTGTTTAACCAAAGAACATTTTTAGTGAAATATGAAAAGGCTATAAGGGAAATAGAAAAGCAAGTAATTCACTGCATCACTGTATCTCTGTCATCCCATTGTTTGTCAATTTACTTGAGTGGGCACCAGTAAAGTCTCTATTCCTCCCAGCCCTGAGATTTTAGCAGCCTCTCCTTACTTGTCTTTCCCATTGATTGGAGGCTCTTTCAGGGTCAGAGGAATAAGACCTATCGTTACTGTTTTTGGCATATCGAATATGCCACGGGTAGTTTGCCAGGCTCTGCCCATGTGAGTGGGATATTCTCAGCAACTTGCTGGGCTCTCTGAGAAGTATATATATATATATATATATATATATATATATATATATATGTTATATATATATATACACATCATCATCATCATCATCATCATCCCGTTGATTGTCGAATTTCTCGAGCAGTCTCAGTAACGTCTCCATTCGTCCAAGCCCTGAGATTTTAGAAGCCTCTCTTTACTCATCTTTTCCAACAATGCCGTACTGGAGGCTCTTTCAGGGTCAGGGGAATGAGACCCAGCTTGTTACTGGTTTTGGCATATTAATACACCATGAGGACCTTGCGAGGCTCTCCCAGGTGGGCAGGAAACTGCCAGGAGTTTTACAGGTTCTCCCAGAGAGAGAAATAGGCTATAAGATATCCCACGGCTATGAAGTGAGCTTCCGGGAGCTTGCTTTTAAGTCTCTGGATGCTGGCCGTTGACAGGATTATACGGCACCGGGTGTGTGGGGGCAGTCGCTGAGTGTGACCACCGAGCTACTGGGAAATGGGAAATCTGGGCGGAGGAGGCTCAGTCCCGATCCGAGCAGGCTTGGAGGTCTCAGGCCCGGGTCCCACACACCTGGATTCCTCTGCCGGTTTCTTCATGCATGAGGCTCGACCAAATGTGTGGAGAGGGGCTTTGAGCATGGCTGTGGCTAGGCTCCTGAGGTCTTCAGTCGCTGGGAGCTCTGCTCAGGGCGGGGAGGGAAGCTGGAGCCCACCCACTCCGAGGAGGCCCAGGAGAAGACAGCCAGGCACATGGACAAGAGACTCTCTTGTATATATACACATACATACATACATACATACATACATACATACATATATATATTGCTCTTTATGATTTGTTGTCTACTGTCTGAACTCTATCAAATATGGTGTTGTAATTATGGAAAATGGATAGGAAGTATCTTATAATGTGCCTGGAAAGCGGCCTGAAGCATGATGGCGGTTGGGTAGTGGAGGTTGGTTGCCGGGGCTGGGTCCCTTGGGGGGAAGGGTTCTCACACACCCCCATCTGGGACACCTTGCCTGAAAACAGCCTGGAGCTGAGTCCAGTGGCATGGCTATAGGGGGCCTCATTTTATACTCCTCTCTGGGAGGAGCAGATGTTGAGACCTGGAGGGTGGCCAATGAGGATATTATCTGGTGCTGACAGGGTGTGGCAGGGTGTGGCTTATGGGTGTGATCTCTGGGTCATGGAGATTGAGGGATAATAGGCAGAGGATCTCTGCTTCCAGGTCCCATTGAGTCCAGCATCCAAGGTCACAAAGTTCCATATTATCTGGGTTCCGTTGGACTTCATTCATGCGTGAGGCTTGGTTGGAGGGTACGGAAAGTGGCCTGGAGTGTGGCGGCAGTTGGTTAATGGAGGTCGGCTGACAGGGCTGGGTTCCTTGGGTGGGGAAGGTTCTCACCCACCCCCCTCTGGGGCGCCCCAAGTGAAAACAGCCTGGTGTGGAGTCTGGTGGCATGGCTATGGGGGCCTCATTTTATACTCCCATCTAGGAAGAGCAGCTGTAGTAATTCACTACAAATACAAAATCCAGAATTACCAGAAAGTTTTGGCTTATAAATAACCAAGCTTGACTTGGGGAACTGTGACAATGAGGGGTAAAACATGAAGGAAAGGTAAAGATAAATTTTAACTAAATTAGAAATGCTAGCAAGAGCACAATAAGTTTCTCTGGGAGGAGGAAAAGGCAATTCACTGATGAAGCCTGAAACACTTAGGGTTAATATCCAACACTGAGCTGTTGTTTAAATTAAGATTTCTCTCATAAAGAACATCAAATACAAAATACTCCTATACCAAACACCTTTGTTCATGGTCTTTAAACAGAGCAGTCATGATTTTCTCACTCCTCAATCACTTACAGTGACAAACGATGGCCCATGTATTTCAGACCAGTATCAGATAGCTGCACATTCACTATTTGATGTTTTTATCACCATCCTCAAGTCAGAGCTCTTTAGAACGTCTTTAGAACCAACATGGTCTCCCAAAACATGCTCTTCTCTTTCTTTCCTACTGGCTTTACTAAGCAGCACCACCTTCTTATAAAATCTGTATTTTATTACATGCTACTCTTTGCAATAAAATAAGTTCCAGATGGGTCAAAGAGATAGTATAGCAGGTAAGGTACTAGCCAGGCATGTGGCTGACCCAGGTTCAAGGCCTGGCACACCATGTGGTCCCCCAAATTCCACCAGGAGTGATCCCGAGTGCAGAGAGTAAGCCCTAAAGATCACTGGGTTTCATCACTTACCCACCCCCCCACCCCCAAAAAAGCAATAGTTGCAAAAATACAAAGACCTTTGTATATTTCAATATTGATTTACTTAAAGGATCAAGAGCACTTGCCATAAAGTGTTATTTTTGTTCAATAAAAATATCATTGGAACATCTCAGAAAAGGAACAAATGAAACAGGAACATCCAAGATTATTAGTTTCAGTGTTGCAGCATTTTTGTTTAATGTGGGGTAACACAAGAGTCAATGGTAATAAGAACCAAGTAAACAAGTAAACAGAGTCAGTTTCAGAGAAGTACATTGTGTTATATATTATATTATATTCATAGAAATACACACACACATATATACATATATATATACACACACACCCAAAACAAAACTGTAGCTTTTGACTAAAACTTGAAGGTAAAGAGCAAAAGAAAAACCATATTGAAAGGTTCAAGTTCATTAGAAGCCCAGAGCCATCTGAGGTCCAGTTCAAAAATCTCTAACTAGGGAAAAGAAAACTGGTTGAAACTCGCAGTATCATTAAAGTATACCCTATTAAATATAGCCATCTAAAACCTCCAAATATTCAACCCTCAGATTGCCTCAGTGAAGATAAACACTCCAATAACTTTTAATAGTTTTTCTTTATAAATAATGACCATTTTTCATCTCTAACACCTTACTTTTCATTAAAACAATATTTCCAAATGCTTAAAGATTGCTCCCTTTAGACTTCCTGCTGTTATTTCATTTGCTCTAAAAAAATCAGTGCCAACAAACCAATTGCCATTTAAAAACTTTCCACCTCAGCCATTGGTACAAAAATTAAAAGCCTAAGTTATTAAGATATAGAGTTCATTACTGCTTTTGTAAAATAAAAATTCTCTTTGGAGTCAATGGGACCAAGGTTTACTTTATAATGTTCTATTGTAACTTTCAAGTAAATCCTGATATGTAGTAGCTAGACATCTTCCTACTATAAATGAAGATAAAAAATATTATTACTTGAGTTATTCAGTCTTTTTACATAGATTACTCATTTGAATATTTAATATTAATATACATCACTAATTGGCTTAGTTAACAAAATATAACAATGCCTTCCATAACCAAGATACACACTTAACACTGATTTTACCAACTAAGCAGATAAAAAAAAACTCCCTTTTATAATCTTTTTTGAAGGTATATAAATAAGTAGCATAAAAACAATATTTTGAGTCATGATATTAAGAAACAAAATAAATGTGTGTTGGATGATACTATTGAAGATTATTTCAATTTTCTGAAAGTACTGTATTCTATCATTTAGTTTTCTTTATATCACTATAGATTCTCTTGGCAGAAGATTCTTCAAGTGTTCGGGTCTGAGCTTGTCTGGACCGGGTGCTGTATGTGTCTTTACCAACGAAATGGTGTGTCGGATTTCGGAAGGGAGGACATTGGGAATACATAACCATCCTGCGGAATTTGATATGTGGGCAGGTGGACGTGGCTGTCAAAGAGATCTGAGTAGAAGTTGTGAATAATCCTCTCCATTGCCTTTCTGGAAGGTGTGATAGATCCATCAGGACGTTGGAAGGCAGTCATCTTGGTCTTGTAGTTAGCGAAGGACAGGTGAGTGTTGTGAATACTCTTCCCGGGTTCTGCCGAATGGGCCAACACTGTTGCTCTTCTCTCTTTGAGGTCTTCCTTTATCACTTCTCTGCACAGCTTTTCGAGCTCAGACATTAGCTTGTGGTTGCCTTAGGCTCATCTTAGGCTCATGCCAAACCACGTTGGCGAATGAGCTCGTGAGTTTCTGAAGACAGGCATCTGTTTGTGGATTTTCCACTCTCGGCATTTTACACACAATCATGGAGGTGCTGAACCAGTCGATCGTATTCCTCGTCAATATTGTCAATGACGGCATCTTTCCGCATTGCCACAATAGTGCCAAAGACCACCAGTTGGTCATTCTGGGAGTTATCTTCTTAAACTTAAACTTTGCAGTCCTTTCTCCCTGCTCTGTGAAGTAGGATTTTGCATGAAGGAGACAGTGGTCTGATCCCATTTGGAATTTTGGGGAAACAGCGACGACATCAGTCAGGCAAAACCTTCCATTGAATATGATGTGGTCAATTTTGTTGTGGAACTGTCCACTGGGAGACTCCCATGTCCAATGTTTAGATTCGGCCTTCTGGAACTGTGAGTTACCATGGATGGTCTTGGTTGACATGATGAACTCAGACAGTCTCTCACCCTGTTCATTCCATTCTAGGCCATGGAACCCAATGTGGAGCTCTTCAGGTGACCATCTCAATCCTATCATGGCATTAAAATCACCAACAATGTTGTAGAAGGGGTGGTCTTCTTTATAGAACTTTTCCAGCTCCATGTAGAACTTATCAATTTCTTCTTCATCGTAGTTGTATGTTAGTGCATAGACAATGAAGATAGAAACTCCTAGCAGTGAACCACATCTATTCAAGCATAATCATACAATTCGGGTTGTTATGCATTAGAATGAATCAATGCTCATGGCCAAGTTTGTGTTGACAAGGACACCGACACCACCGGTGCCTCTGTTGTCGCATGTTCCTAGGAACAGTTCTTCTCCAGTGTCAAAAATGGCATGATGTGATTGACGCTTTCTCAGACCAGTGATGTCATACTTGCTTGGTCATGGACAAATGCTGTCATGATCCAAATAGTGGTAACTAGATTTGGACCCTACTAGGGTTAGGAATGATTAATCTGGCCTGAGTGCTGTAGTCTGAGTTTGTGGCAAGATGTTGCCAGGAGACCAGCCTTGAAAGCCTCAATATATCTCTTGCTATGTCCATACAAAAATAACTAGTATTAAGATGTTAATGAGTGTTTGGACTAAGGACAGGAGAAAAACCCCTTAAGAGGTATTTTGCCTACTGGCAGTTAGGAAGGGCTTTGGAATGCCCCTAGGTTGTGTTCCCTTTGAGCCTGAGGGCCTTCAGCAAGGACTTTCTTATGATGATTTTGCTACCTGGCTGTGTGTAGCCTAGGGGCAAGGGGGGAGAGAGAAAAAGGGAGGAGAGAGACAGGAGTTCCAGAGCTGCAGTAGATCCAGAGAGAGGACAGAGCTAGGAGTGCGGGAGATGAGAAAGATGGAAGATTGAATAAACGGTAACTAATCAGCAACCAGCTTGGTCCTCATCCTTCCTTCGCCTGTCCTTGGCCAATGGCCATCCCGATCCAGCCCATATACAGCGGTTCCAGAGCACCAAACGCGGGCAGTGAGACAGAGCCGCCTGGAGAGCCCACGAGTGCACATGCCCCTCGGCATGCATAGTTTTTTACACATGATCAGGTCCTCGATGGATGCTTCCGATGCCAGCATACATGTGTTGAAAGTACAGACAGTCATTTTAGTCTTTCTTCATTTGGGCAGTCTAGTTCGTTCCTGAGATTCTATCAGTCTCTCCTTGCTCATTCTTCTTAATGCTGCTGTATTGGGGGCTCTTTCGGTGTCAGGCAAATGAGGCCCATTGTTGTTACTGTTTTTGACATATCGACTATGCCATGGGTAGCTTGCCAAGCTCTGCCGTGCGGGTGATAGACTCTTCCTGGTAGCTTGCCGGGCTCTTTGAGAGGGATGGAGGCTTTTACAGTGGCCTCCAATTACTTTACAGGTGTTCCCATGGTTCATACCATATTTGAAGCCCATCAAATATGGTGTGAAAATTATGGAAAATGGGTATTAATTGTCCTATGCTGGTTCAGAAAGCAGCCTGGAGTGTGACAGTGGCTGGGTAGTAGAGATAGTGAAGGTCTGTTGGTGAGGTATTTATCTGGCTCTAGTAGGGTGGGTCATCTGGGTTTGATCCCTGGGGCAGGGCGCCAGAAATTGTAGGAGTTTCCAGGTCTCGTTGAGCCTGAAGTACAAGGTCAAAAAGTTCTGCTTTACCTGGTTCTGTGGGCTTCACTCATGCGTGAGGTTCGGCCTGAGTGTCCAGAAAGTGGCCTGGAGCATGGTGGTGGCTGAATTAGTGGAGGTAGTGGAGGTCTGCCGTACTTGTCAATACACTGGCTTGGCTCTTCACATGCTACCTGTCCAAATGCAAGTTTCCATCCCAATGGAAAACCATCAGGACTGTTCTGTTGTACAAGAAGGGAGACATCCATGAAATCGGCAACTATCACCTGATCTGCCCCTTGTCCATCATTTACAGGTTGTTCACTGAGTCATCATGAATAGAATAGGCAGAACACTAGATGAAGGACAACCATGCGAGCAAGCTGGGTTCCAAAAAGGATTCAGCACAATTGACCATATCCACAAAGTGACCAAACTCATTGAAGTTTCGTGAGAATTCAAGATGCTGCTCTGTCTAATGTTCATTGATTTAAAGAAGGCCTTCAATTCTGTGGAGACTGAAGTGGTCATCGAAGCCCTAGCCAAACAGAGAGTTCAAACTCAGTACATCAAGATCCTCTGTGAGCTGTGTTACAGATTCACCACCAGGATCTCACCATTCTACAAGGAAGTGATCACTGATGTAAAGAGAATGGTTCAGCAGGATGATACCATTTCACTGAAACTCTTCAGTGCCACCCTCGAGAACATCATGCGATGACTGGAATGGGAAGGAATGGGAGTGAAAATAGATGGTTGGCAACTACACCACTTCTGCTTCGCTGATGACATCATTCTCATAACACCAAACATTAGCCAAGCAGCACAAATCCTGGCCGACTTCGACCGCGAGTATGGAAAAGTCAGACTGCAGGTGAACCTCAACAAGAGAAAAACGAACTAGTCCCTGATGCTCCATTTGCTCTCAATGGAACGAACATCTCTGAATTCAGCAGTTATGTGTACCTGGGTCAAGAATTTAACATGAGGAATGACTTGATGCCAGAACTACGAAGGAGGAAGAGAGCAGGGTGGAATGCCTTCAAGAGTGTCGAAGTGGTTAAGAGGATAAAGAACCTCCAGCTCTGGACACATCATTTTGACTCCACCATTCTTCCTGCATTAATGTACACCTCAGAGACCTGGGCCCTACACAAACAGGATGAGAATGCTATTCAGGTATCCCAAAGAGGAATCAAAAGAGCTATGCTAGGAGTATCACGTTTCACTCAAGTGAGAGAAGGAATCTGGAGTTCTGATCTCCATCGACAGTGAAGAATCAGGGACCCTGTCTCATTTGCCAAGGTGTCAAAAATTAGATGGGTCACACACATAATGCGATTCAGAGACGACCACTGGACTAGAGCTATTACTGATTGGATTCCATGGGATGTCAAAAGACCACGTGCTGCCCACCAATGAAATGGTCAGACTTCTTTGTCAAAACCCCGAATGAACAATTTGAGGCTCTTCCTGTTCCTGGAGAGAGCAGATATCATTGGGCTGCACTAACATGCAACAGGGACAAATGGAGACATTACTGGCGCCCGCTTGAGCAAATCGAAGATCAACGGGATGACAAGTGATACAAGAGATAGATTATCTTGAGGCTGCTTTGGTCAGAGAGATGTTCTTTTCTGAAGACCAAATGAACTGAATCATAGCTAAGCCCACGCTTACTCAGAGCACTAAGAGAAAATAACATGAAAATAGTAAAGAATTCCTCTAGACCTGGAGAAATACTACAGGACATAGGACACTTGCCTTGCAAGCAGTTGACATGACTTTGCTTCCTTGAGTTCCTCCAGGAATGATCCCCACACAGAAACAGGAGTTATCCTGAGCAAAGCCATCTATGGGACCAAAACAAACAATAAAAAATTCCGTAGCTCACAAAAATGTCTTATTTTAGAGTATGTTTAGTAATCTATTGTACACTTCTGAGGGAGGGCTGTTTTCTATTCTATGCATGTGAAAAAATACCTTCCTATTGCATAGTGCTTTTTTAAGTAATAACTTACATGTTTTTTTTTTTCTCAATTCAATATGTTATCCTGTCTCTCTTAGTAAGTTCACTGATACTATTTTATGGTCTGTGTTGAAAGGCATTGTTCAAGAATTCAAGCAGTGTTTTTTACATATTTAATCCACAGTTTGGAACCAGGGATGTGGTTCTGGCTAGTCTTTACTGCTTCATAATACCCCACCCCTTCACACCCCAGTCAAAAAACTGCAAGAAAACACAGTCTCAGCACCAAGTACTCTGTGTATAACTGCATAGCTTAGCTGAGCATATAAGTATTTGGAAAGAGTATACAGCATCTTTTCGAGCAGTTTTTAAAATGTAGGTCAGTTATTCTATAGATAAAAGCACAATCACCAACATAATACTTACAGGCTGATGGATGACCTTAAAATAAGTGACTTCGGTAAAAACAATCCTGGTTTCTGGATGTTAGTACACCAGAAATCACTGATGTGCACTAGAAACAGTCATCTACAGCATGCAATATGCTCATTGTAGAAATTACATCAAACAAAGATCATCAATCAGAGCATAAAGAGAATTGTCAATTTCTTGCATTAAGTTATCACTTAAGTCAATTTTTCTCAAACACAATTCTAAGAAAGAGTGCTCAGTAAAGAAAGAATAAGCTGAATAAACTTCATATGTCTCAACAGATCTCCTTTTGTCAAGAAATAAAAATGGTTTAAATATCTTTATCTTTTTGATTCATAAGAAATATGAAAGTGTAGCAAAGGAAAGTGTTGGATACAGTCTCCCTTTTTGACAAAATACATTTAAAATGTAGCTTACAGTATGATTAAGCAGTTAAATTTAATAGACTGTGATTTTCCGCTCCCATAAAAGAATTTTTCTTTGCTTTTATCGATTCTCTAACACCTTATTGAGTTGAATGCCTGTTTTGTTGGGTGTTCTTGGTGATCTTATTGATTCACTGAAGTTGAGGGGATGGGAAGCAAAGAAAAAGATTTTTTATTTCGTTTTCACTTAAAAAGTCAGTTGTGATCAAGTTTAAAAGTCAAAAATAACCCTAATAAGCAGGGAAATTATTGAGGGAGATAAGCTGGTGAGGAAGGAGACAGAATTATTCACAGAGCGGACCGTGGAATACTACCAGGTACTCAGGTACTCTTCTCTGGGGGCCGTACCACGCAGTATTCAAGGACCACTTCTGGCCCAATACTCTGATTTTTAAAAAGAGTCAAATTATATCAGTTTAAAAAATGCTTTCCCAAGTGAAACCCCACAGAAACTAAACGAATTTGAGCTTCATTAATGGGAAGAAAGACATGTTATGGTCTTTTTCCATTCTGAATTAGTGAAACCAAAATTACAGAGCTGTATGCAGACCATAGTGGTATACTTTTAAGATCATATACAAATCCCAATGCATTACTGTACTGAGCACATTTAGCAACAAGTGAAAATGGTATTTGTTATTTTGCTTTGTTTTTGTATGATTACTGCATGCATTTGGAAGTTTGCCATGTAGTAGAATGATTAGACTTCAAAGGATACAAGTTTAATAAACAAGAAAAATGCTTAGAATCAATGGAAAAAAGAACATCCTTAGGAATTTTAAGAATACACTAAATAAAACATATCAAATAATATTCTAACAAGATAAAGTCAAGCTGAAATTCTGGCTAGAAAGGGAAATATATTCTAGAAAAAACTATCAAAATTTATAAGTTTAGAACTTCTATTGTCTGAACTTAGACTTTAATCCCAAAAATCTATAACATCATTATAGTTTATTCATATTTATGATAAATAAGTATACCTGAAAGGGCGTAATCAATTTCTAACTTAAAATCACAGTTTGTGTTTTCATAAGAGATAATATTTGTCTCATAGGAGAGAACTATTCCATAATTAATTTAAAACAAAACAATAAGATAAAGAAAAGACCAAGTCACTCAGATATCCTTATTTTTTACAATGTTAGTGTGCTACATCTCCATTTTATGACTCTATTTCTTGTGTTATGATGGCTATTTTATAAACCAAACATTTTTACTGGATATGTATAGTAGTTTTATTCTATATGACTGCATAGTTTAATAATTTGAAAGGTTTTAATCAACAATTTGTCCATCACTTCCCTGTTACTGTATACATTTAATGTAAATTACAAGTCCACTATAAATATTCCTGAGAGCAAAGTATACATGCCTATAGGTCCCCCCATCTGTCAGAATACTTTTGTAGAAATGGCTTTCCAGAAAAGAACTTGCTCAGTCATATGAAAAAGAATTTCACTGCTCATTGTGGAGAGTGCCAAATTTCTTTTTAAAAGTATCATATCTTTTATAATAAAAAGCTCTAACTGGACTCTCATAAATACATTGATTACTTTTCTGTTTCTTAATGCCTTCAACACTTGAAATATGACAATCTTCTTCCATGATATTTTCAAACGTGACTGTATTCCTTTCACAAAATCAGGTATAACCAAGAGAAAGCATGGGGTCATATTTTCTAGTTTACCTGCCTGAAAACTAAAAATATTCAGCTGCCTTTTACTTCTGTTGAAAATGTAGCTGAGGTCTACTGAAGCTCTGATCCTTAAAAGATGCTCTAGATCTTGCCTATTGTCAGCACACATTTCAAACACCCTTCTTCCACTTCCCCATCTTACCTACTTCTAAGGGTTTAAACTTTATCCTGTAGATCCATGTATAAATTCTGTCTTACTCCTTCATAATTCTATACCATTTTATTTTTAAAAAAATTTTATTGAATCACCGTGAGATAGTTACAAGCTTCTTGTTTGAGTTACAATCACACAATAATCAAACACCCATCCCTCCACCAGTGCACATTCCCCATCACCAATATCCCAATTATACCCCCCCCTTTCCCACACTTCCCCTGCCTCCATGGCAGACAATATTCCCCATACTGTCTCTCTACATTTGGGCATTATGGCTTGCAACACAGACACTGAGAGGTCATCATGTTTGGTCCGTTATCTACTTTCGGCACACATCTCCCATCCCTAATGATTCCTCCAGCCATCATTTTCTTAGTGATCCCTTCTCTATTCCATCGCCTTCTCCCCTCCACTCATGAATCAGGCTTCCAGCTATGGGGCAATCCTTCTGGCCCTTGTATCTATCTACTGTCTTAAAAAACCCTAAAGACTCTACAGAAAAGCTCCTAGAAACAATAGGTCGATAAAGTAAAGTGGGAGGCTACAAAATCAATACCCAAAAGTCATGGCTTTCTTATATACAAATAATGAAAGAAAAGAAAAAGACATTAAAAAAAATCCCATTCACAATAGTACCTCAGAAAATCAGTTACCTTGGAATAAGCTTAACCAAAGAGGTGAAGGACCTATAGAAGGATAATTACAAAACACTACTTCAAGAAATATAAAAGAACACTAGGAAATGGAAACACATCCCTGCTCATGGATAAGGAGAATTAACATTATCAAAATGGCAATACTGCCCAAAGCACTACATAAATTTACTGCGGTCACTATTAGGATACCCATGACATTTTTCAAAGAAATGGACAAAACACTCCTGAAATTCATTGGAACAATAAACCCCCACAAATAGCTAAATCAATCCTTGAGAAAAATAAGATGGGTGACATAACCTTCCCCAACTTCAAACTCTACTACAAAGCAGTAGCAATTAAAACAGCATGGTATTGGGCTAGAAACAGACCTGCAGACCAATGGAACAGAGTTGAATATCCTGTCACAGACCCCCAAATAAATGGCTACTTAATCTTTAAGAAAGGAGCAAGAAATGTGAAGTGGAACAAGGAAAGCCTCTTCAACAAGTGGTGCTGGGAAAACTGGATAGCTACCTGCAAAAAAATGAACTCTGATCTCTGTCTAATGCCAGGGACTCTTTTCTTTTTAATTGATCACAGATGCGGCCAGCCCTCAAGCATAGATATCTTGAGTGATGATGATTTTAATAATGGCAAAATGAAAAATAATAAATGACACTTACTCATAATTTATGTTCCTTACATGGCAGGCACTACACCAACAATATATAAAATAGCTCATTAAATTTCTACCCAGACCCTATTTATTACTTCATTTTATAGAGCCCTGAAGCCCAAAGGAATTTTCCTAGCATAACACTTAAAAATACTTGAACTAGGATATAAATCCACATCCCTTTCACTTGAGTGCATATGCTTTTAAATACAATGTCTTCTGTTCTGGAAAAATAATCATGATACGCAAGTCAGAAACAGAGAGACCTTACAAGTTATTCTGGTCAGCCATCTGTCATCTACCTTTATTCCACTTAGGAGATCACTGTATCGTTGTATCACTGTCATCCCATTGCTCATCAATTTGCTCGAGCAGGCACCAGAAATGTCTCTATTGTGAGACTTGTTGTTACTGTTTTTGGCATATCGAATATGCCATGGGTAGCTTGCCAGGCTCTGCTGTGCAGGCGAGATACTCTAGGTAGCTTGCTGGGCTCTCCGAGAGGGGTGGAGGAATTGAACCCGGGTCAGCCTCACGCAAGGCAAACGTCCTACCTGCTGTGCTATCACTCCAGCCTGTATCTCCACTAAGGAGATAAGCCTAATAAATATTTTTTTCCAGAGCCATTTATATATTATTTAAAATTGTATTGATCTGAAAGAAATGTTAATAAAGTTTTCACTATTAATTTCTTCTCCAAGTGCACTGTTTCTTTCTTGGTTGCCTGAAACTACACACATTTTCCTTATTTCACCACTTCATCCCTTGCAGTTACTTGTTCCTTCAAAGAGATTGTTCTCTATCTCTGCCTGGACACCAGTTTATAGTTCCAACTATAAACACCATTCCTCACTCATCTCATAAAAAACCTGGAAATCAGGAATGTCACTTATTCTTAACGAATATGACTAGAAAATACTCTTTTTTTCAGCAGTCATATGGAACAATTTGCATTTTCAACACATATCAAAATGTAGTTTCATATTCAAATCATATTTACTCTAAACAACATGACTAACTATAGTTCATTCTTATATCAAAAATATTGCTTTTTCAAAAGACTAAAAGTACCATGAATAAGAAGTTAATTATATGGAAAAGTTAGCTTGAATGATAAAATACAATTTAGTAACAAAGAGATCTACCTGATAAAGCAGCAGAATTACTCTGGCCCTAAAGTGAACTAAACTTCCAAGACAGTGGATTTAGGGATGATGTGACTGAAGAATCTTGAAAGTGATCCTGGAAATAAACTAAATGTCACTGTTATGCCTATTTATTTTTCTTTTTTGTGGGCAGGAAGTACACCCAGCTGTGTCCAGGGCTTACTCCTGGTTCTGTGCTTAAGGATTGCTGCTAGTGGTGCTCTGGGGACCAGATGGGGAGCTGGGGATCAAACCTGGGTTAGCTGTGTAAAAAGCAAATGCCCTACTGCTGTACTATCACTCCATTTATTTTTCACTATCTCCTTTGATATAGAAGTCACGATCACGATAGCCCGTTAAACACCGATTTCTCGGGCGGGCCCAGTAACATCTCATTTCATCCTTTCCCTGAGATCTTAGAAGTCCATCTGGACTTGGCCCTCCCAACGATGTTGCACGGGGCCTCTTCAGGGTCACGGGAATGAGATCCAGCTTGTTACTGGATTTTGCATATAAATACACCATGGGAAGCTTGCAAGGTTGTCCCATTGGGCGGGAAACTCTCAGAAGACTGCCAGTTTCTCCCAAAGGGAGAAGCAGGCTAAAGATATCGCGCGGCCGCAAGCGCAATATCTTCTGGGAGCTTGCTTTTAAGTCTCTCTGGATGTTGGCCGTTGATGGGATTATACACACCTGGGTTCCTCTGCCGGTACCTTCATGCATGAGGCCTGTCTGAACATGTGGAGAGGGGCCTCCAGCATGGCTGTAGCTAGGTTCCGGTGGTCCTTGGCCGCCAGGAGCTCTGCTCGGTGTGGGGAGGGAAGCTGGAGCCCATTCCCTCCAAGGGGCCCCGGGGAAGACAGCCAGGCATGCGGGCAAGAGACTCTCTTATAGAAGTAGGTAGGTATTAAAAGTAACTTTTTATAGTATTTGAAAATGAGGATTATAAATTAGCAAAACTTAGAAGAAGAAAAACTTCAGAGGTAGAGTCCCCAGGCCCTTGATATTTTGGGAATAACATGCTGGACATGGAGGCCAGGCAGTTATGTAGAACTGAGGACATAAATCAGGCCACTCGAAGCAGCCCTACCATGCAGGGAAATAACTAGAGGGAGATAAGCTGGTGGAAGGGAGACAGAAACACTCATAGGACAGTGCCTGGATCTTTATTCGGGGTTTCTTCTCTGTTTGGGGAGTAAGGAACCTCTAGGTAGAGACCACTTCTGGCTCCATACTCAGGGTTATCAGTCCTGAGCATCATTTTTCCTGGGTGTGCTTTTTCTTTGGTAGCAAAATATTCTTTAGGAAGAAGTAGAATGAACCAAATAAAACCTGAGACCTACAAGTCAACTGAGAGCTTCAGAAATATTTGTTTAAAATAATAGTTTCTAAAGCCCAAAAGGAGAGAGAGAGAGAGAGAGAGAGAGAGAGAGAGAGAGAGAGAGAGAGAGAGAGAGAGAAAGGTAAGGTGCCTGCCATAGAGGCAGGTCTGGGAGGCAGAGTGTGGCAGGAGGGCGACTGGGGACATTCTAGGTGGGAAGTGTACACTGGTGGAGGGATGGGTGTTGGGACAGTATATGACTGAAATCCATTCCAGAACAACTTTGTATTTCATGGTGATTCAATCATCATCATCATCATCATCATCATCATCATCATTATCATCATCATCACCATCATGATTCAATAACATAAATAAATAAATAAATAAATAAATAAATATACAATAAGGGGCTGGAGCAATAGTACAGCTGGTAGGGCATTTGCTTTGCACACAGCATACCTGTGTTAGATTCGCAGCATCCCATATGGTCCCCTGAGCACCGCCAGGAGTAATTCCTGAGTGCAAAGCCAGGAGTAAGTCCTGTGCATCGCCAGTGTGATCCAAAAACCAAAATTAAATAAAATAAGTAAAAAAATAAAAATACAATAAAATCTAGCCCGAAATAAATTTATAATTTTTTAAAAAATATAATGGTTTAGTGATTTCTACAGAAGTATTTTAGAACAAGGAACAACAGGGCTAGATAGAGAATACAATAGCTGTAGAGGGAAACATAAATGGGAACAAAAGTGCAAAGGGGAAGTTCGGATAATGAAACTAAGTTGCAAAGTTATTAAATTCACAGAAATAGAAGTGAGAAATGTGAGAGTATAGTGTGATATCAGTAAAGCTAATTATCTACTCCAGATAATACTATTGAGGAAAATGAAAAAACATTTCATCAACTTGTAAAAATAATTCTAATTTAGCTATCTGTCAACTACTAGAAGCTAGAATATAGAAGTATGGGTCTGGACAAAGGGTGCAGCGGGTTAGGCATTTGCCTTGCATGTGACAGAACTGGATCTAATCTCTGGCACCCCATGTGGTTCTGTGAAAACTACCTCTTGAGCACAGAGTCAAGAGTAAGCTCAAAGCACTGCTGCATGTGGTCTCAAAACCAAAAAATAAAATAGAAATAACTTGCACTTCAATAAACAGAAATAATCCATGTTTTAAAAAACTCAAAGATACTTTACAACCTTAAGAAATGTCTGATAAATATGTTTTAAAAACTATGTAATATCACTTGTCACCAGGGAAATTCAAATAAAAGTCAGATCAGATGCCACTGAAATTCCTACCCAAGTTTCTGGATTTAAAAAGAGTGACAATTCCAAGTACCAGTTAGTAATCGATAATTGACACTAACACATATTCCCTAGTGGGAATGAAAAAGCATCCAGCCACTTTAGAGTTAAGTATGTTTTTCCCTTTTGCCAGATTACTCTAGTACACTTCTTCCTGGTTATTTACCATGGAAAGGAAAATATGTGTTCACAAAAATGATTTGCATAAGAATACTAACAGCAGCTTTATTCCTACACATTAAATAGGTGAATAGATAAATAAGTAGTGGTAAATTTATACAATGGAATAATATGCAATAAAAATGAATTAACCATGGGGACAGAAAATGATATGACTGAATCTAAAAAGGAAACCCACAACATATCATGTTTATCAAGAAAAGTCGGCTGAAAAATGAGGATACAGTGTATAAAGTATTGAGATAAAGTTCAGACAGATACGTATAAAATAAAATTAGCCAGGATCAGAGGCTCAGACATAAATCTTAAGGGTGTAGTGCCAATGCAATCAAAGGTCCTTCCGATATTTTTTTATGTAATTGAAAATTTTTACACTCAAGGGAGTTTTCAAATAAGGTATGTGAATAAATGGGAGCAGGAAGGATGTGATCTGAATATCAGTCTGATTGCAGGAAGGAAACAGGACCGGGCAGTGCTAATACAGTGAGAGTTCAGAGGCCTGCAGAGCGACATTCTTTTTCTTAAGGACATTTATCAACAAATATTCATGGCAGTGACCATACATTTCATGCAGATTTAAGGCTCCACAAAGCAGAAGATAAATCAGGAGTGTGCTTTGTAGATGCTTCAGAAAAACAAAGAAGGCAGGATAGGTTTCAAAAGGTCTGGCTTCCCATTCTCTCAGAAACCAAACTCGGGAAACATTTCAAGAGGATTTACTGTCCTCACAAACCTATTAAAACAGAACACTTGTTCGGTAAGCCTAAAGACTTCTTCAGAACATATGTATTATAAGACTCTCTGTAATTAACAACTATAAAGTTATTTTCCCCTTATTTGTTTGCTTCTGAATTATTTGAAATTACATCACCTTTTCCTAAAAATAGAGGTTGATAAAAACACAATTAATCTGTCTTTACAAAATTTATTTTGTTTTCTTTTCACTAATAGCAACTAATAAAAAAAAAACCCAAATACTATATTGTCAATGATAGCGTCCAATTTTTTTAAATGATATTCCTAGACTGGATTTTATTCCACTATGAGGGGAAAAATCACTCTCATTTTGTTTGACTTAAACCAGAACATGACAGCTGAGTTTAATGCTATAATCTAATTTTCCAGTCATTGTCTACATAAGAATTACTTGGAATTGATTGTGTATTAAACTTGGAATTGATTGCGTATTAAAATCTAAAATTAATCTTCCCTTTCTAAAAAACTATGGTTAGGAGATTAAAGAAAAATCCCTCAATCCAAAACTACCCCTCCTGGGTTCTTCTCAGGCTAGTTGAGCAAGCAAATTAACATAAAATGGATTAGAAATTGAAAAAGACTAGATTTAATTATATAGGTATAGACAAATTGCATGACAATAAATTGTGGAGTAAAGGAACAAACTGAGCCAGGGTATGGGATTAAGGGTTGAGTACTCCGTGGTATAGGTATACATAACCTCCAAAGCAAAAACAGGAAAAAGAAAAGATTCTCGCTATCCTGCTTATATGCTTTATTTATTTTTACTTCTAACTTTGGGCAGACAAATTCAGTTGACACTCCAGAGGTCTCTACAAGATCAAATGACTGCTAATGTTTTGTATTTTTCAATTCTTTCTTTATGTCTGAATCTAGCTATGGAGATCATATAACCTACCATAACTTCATAAATGCAGTGGTAGCTTGAGGCCAACTTACTGTGTGTTAAAGAACATACTTGAAAATAAGCCTAATAAGCCTAAAGACAGTACTGGATAATATAGTTAGAGTGAAACAAACTGGTGGATAAAAATAGAATTTTAACACTATTTAGAAAAAATGTTGCTTTCTTGTTAAAATTCAGCCTCAGAAAATATTCTAATCAAATTATGTATAGAAAACTTGGATAGATACTACAGAAATATTGCATAGCTGTCTTTCTTTATATTTTATTTGAAAGCAGTTAATTATGTCTTACCTACTCCTTCAACAGTTATGCAAGTTGCTTTCGGAGACTGACTCCTGGAAATTCACCTCAAACTTAGGGCTCTCTCAGAAACAAACTCAAATGAAACTCAGTTTCCCCCCAGTTTATGAAGAAGTATTCTTTTCATTATTCTCAATTCTCATTAACTACACCAAGACCCAGCCTGCAAGGCAATAAAGATCGCTTCTAGTCTTCTTAGATTGACGAGATTAAACAGTTTGCTCCCATTTTTATGTCAAATTCTTCATCTCTGATGTATATACATGTTCATCAAATCTTAAAGATTTCCCTTTAAATGAAAAAATGTTAATTATTGATTTTTTCCCCCTTCCAGTAATTGAAATAAACCCTCAGAGCCCTCTAAACTCTAATTTACATTACTGTTGACCAAAAATCTCCCACTGTTTCTTTCAGATGTAGGTATTTTAAGTGTCAGATGAAAATATGGGCTATCAGTCCAAAATAGATGTTTGAGAAAATCTAAGACAGTCATCAGAAATTCTCCCACAGAGGGAGAAATGAGACAAATTAAAGCTTCATTGCGGTGAAACCCAGGAAACTTAGCCTGTCTGCTGCAGCCACTGAGGAGCCCAGATCTTCGATCATCACGGAAATCTTGGTATTCACATGAGTGGAACACATGGGGGACTTTCTTTTCTGTTTGATTTTTAATCATTCCAAACCCAGACTTGGGGATATTTTCCTGCTAATGTGACACGTATGTCCTTGTCGAACCATAGTATAGGAAAAATTCAAAACTAATGTACTCATTTTTGAAGCTTTATGGTATTAAAAGAAATTAAAAATACTGGAAAGGCTTGAAGGTCCATTATATTATATCCCCACTTGCTGAATACTTTTTGTTTTCATTTCCATGGCATTTCATTTCCTCTTCAGAGATGTCATTATACATCTCCATACCCTATGATGGAGCCTCTGGCCTCCTGTCCTGTTTGTTTACTTCCACAATGTTTTCTTTCTGCTGTCCTTGAATGCATTGCCAGAGCTCTCCTGTAACATGGGTTTGGACTTGAGAATGAGAGTTTTAGGGAACACACTCATATTTTGATTCCATATTCAGGACCATTTTATGAAGTGGGGAGGGGAGGGCAAGCAAGCATTCTTTTTTCTTTTTTTTTTAATTTTTGGGGTCACATCTGGTGATGCACTCAGGAATTACTCCTGGCAGTGCTCAGGGGATCATATGGGATGCTGGGAATTGAACTCGGGTTGGTCGCGTGCAAGACAAACACCCTACCCGTGTGCTATCGCTCCAGCCCCAGCAAGCAAGCATTCTTATGCCCATGTTCAAGGAATCCGAAATAGCAGTTGGCTTGAGTTACACAGTAGTGGGAATTTGTACAGAAAACCAAGAATATTTTAATTCTGCTCTGACCCTTTCCAACAGGTTTCCAGAAGAAACATGCATGCACATGTGTGTGTGAAATATTAGAAAACTGTTCTATTACCCAATAAGCTGCACATAAAACTCAGTGTAGAATTCCTGTATAGTTTTTTGCTTATAACTCTCAAACCTAAGTGAACCAAAAGATATCATATTCAACATATGAGAGATCCATATCTCCTTATTCAACACTGAAGTCTTATTATTTTCCATGAGTTAGGGTCCATTCAAGCACAGTAATCCATGCATACAATTGGCCCTGCATGTGTCCACAGTACACATGACACACATAACACACAGTCCTGTATGCCCCAGAAAGAAACAGTTTTCTTTTTGGTTTTTGGACCACACGCGGCAATGCTCAGGGCCTACTCCTGGTTTCGTGGTCCTGGTTGTAAACTTGGGGGACCATATGTGGCACTGGGGGTCAACTGCCAGCATTGACTATTTGCCTGACTCGTTGCATTATCTCTCTGGCCGAGAATGTGTATTTTTTTTCTTTTTCTTTTTTTAAATATCTGCTTAAATCTGTCTAAGCCACAAACTCTCAGACTTCTCAGGCTAGTATGGTAAGTCCAAGTTTAGAAATATAAGAGGCAAAAGTAAAATCAAAGCAGACAGACACCTGGCTCATAAAATGAATAAGAATGTTTGGGACAGTCCTAGCTATATGTAACCATAATTGTGGCAAGAGAAAGCAGTTTTGATCTGCGTAGAGTTCTGAAGTTCTATTCTGTACATCCCAGTTTATTTCCTATTTAATGAAACACTTTCCACTTCAGTCCCAAAGGATTTGGCAGTGTGAAACTAAGTACCCCAACCAATACATATGGAATATGCTTTAGTGTATTTTCTGAGTGAGCAGAGTGGACAGAAAGTCAAACGTTCTCTGAGGGATTTTGGCAGGATAAAATTCTGCAGATCATCTTAAGGTCTGGACAAGGGTGAATGGGGAGAATAGAAGGTGAACAGTCCACAGTGTGGACAGCTTGGAAGGGTAAGAACAGATTAGGAATTGTTGCTAATCTTTTCCTTCCTAGTCAATAATTGTCAAGGACTTGTGATAATTTGGACTGTGAAATTGTGTGAAACTTATGTCAAGACATTTGTGAATGAATAATTAATTCTACAGTCAGAAGTGATCTTATTCAGTTCTCAGAGAATCCCCAGACAAAAGGTAAGCCTTTTCAACTGTTTGTTCCTTTCCTAAATATTTATTGAGCACTTATTTAGGGCCTGACACATCTAATGATCTTTACTCTCTAGTATTACTGAAATAATCAATGCAATGAAAATTGCAGGATGCCAAGAGTCAGGGAAAGAGCAATTATAAGGATGGTGCAGGAAATTTCCTTGCTGTACTTTACAAGTGCTAATCCATGAAATTGTCACAGATTTAGACACACATTAAACTAGCTTTAATATAAATGACATTTTATAGAGTCATAAGTCGGGTTCATAAATCACTTGCACAATGTCACAAAGCTTTGATTTGTACATGTCTCCAATGTAACCATGATTTTTGACTGATATCCATGTGTTAATAATATCAGTGAAACTCAAGAATTTTTACCTATATGGGAGACTAGTGTAATATTTTTTTATTTATTTATTTTTAAAATTTATTTATTTAGTTTTTTGCTTTTTGGGTCACACCCTGTGATGCAGAGGGGTCACTCCTGGCTCTGAACTCAGGAATTACCCCTGGCGGTGCTCAGGGAACCATATGGGATGCTGGGAATTGAACCTGGGTCTGCTGCGTGCAAGGCAAATGCCCTACCCACTATGCTATTGCTCCAGCCCCCTAATGTAATATTTAATATAACAATATATAAATTTTAGGTACTGGAGATATAATACAGGAGGTTAGATGTTTCCTTATATATAGTCAATCCATTGTTCAAATCCCTAGCACCACGTATGATCCCCAAGCACCATTAGGGATCATCATTCATGAGCCACTGAGTACCACTGGATATGTCCCAATATTCCAAACCTCACCTTCCTTGAAACACACACACACACACAGAGAGAGAAAACAGGAGACAGATAAAGAGACAAAAATTCACACCAAATAATTTGAATCATTTTAGATGGTGACTCCTGCTACATCTGGCACAGGAGTGATAGCACAGCGGGTAGGGCGTTTGCCTTGCACGTGGCCGACCTCAGTTCGATTCCTCCATCCCTCTCAGAGAGCCTGGCAAGCTACTGAGAGTATATCGTCCGCACGGCAGAGCCTGGCAAACTACCCGTGTCATATTCATATGCCAAAACAGTAACAAGAAGTCTCACAATGAAGATGTTACTGGTGCCCGCTTGAGCGAATTGATGAGCAATGGCATGACAGTGACAGTGACTCTTGTTGAACAAAATTCCAGACAGATTTAAATTTGGAAGTTTAGCCAGGATTTCACATCTTTTTATCCACAGCATTGTATTATTAATTTCCTTTGAAATGAAAACAGTGTTGATATTAGACCCATAGAAGATAAGAACAATCTTGCAGAGAGAAATTTAAATGAAAAAAAAAAAACAGAAAACAAAATCTCAGGTGATAGCTAAGATCAAGTAAAGCCACTGCCTCTCACTCAGTCTAAGTTGACAGCATCTTTCACTGATGAGACAATAACAACTATCTCTGCCCCAAATCAGCTGGCACCAGGAGCTGGGCATTATCTTTACAGCAGTCACGGTAGTGCAAATATGCTTGCTCATTTCCTCTTTCATAAAAAGAGAATTGAATTTTCTATCTTCTCAGGATATATTGAGGCCTACTGTGATACGTTATAGCTATCTGAACAGGCAGCCTCCCAAATTTTCCAAACATTTTTCTTTATTTAAAATTGATATTAATATTTAGTGTTAAGAATTTTAAGGTTTTTTTATTGTATGATTTCAAACCCCAAATTAGCTCTCTTTAGGTCTACATTCCCTTGAGGGATTTGACATGAAAATCCAACATAGGGATATTTTGAATTATAATTTCTAAGTGATTCATGATCACGCAGAAAAGAATGGCATTTGTTATGATTAGGAGTATATTTGTAGATCCTCTAAAGATTTCTGCCTTCTGGAGCAGCAGCTACTGAAAATCATTCAATTAAAATAGGTGCTGATGGAGTGTAACTCCTGGGATATGGATGCTGAATAGAATCCAGCACTCACCATCGTCTTCATCTCAGCACCAGTCGGCTTGCTTTCCCTAGAAAGCAGTGCCTGCTAATCTACAAGAAAATGCTAGTTTTATCCCAAACAGAACTATGAGTGAAAATAGCTTTATTTAAATGCTATTTCGTTATGAATTATTTAGTATATTAGTACTTCGGCTGCATATGAGTTAGTTGCTACATATTATTGTCACATTTTAAGGTAGAATATAAAAAGAATATAATACTATAATATGAAACAATAATAAGCTGCAATAATAGAGGCAAGTTATACATTTTTAACTTGTGTTCAATCTGGTGTTGAAAATTCAATGTTATGTTGCCTACTCCCTCCTTTCTAAGACATCATAAAGTTTTGTATGTCTGTCCCTCCTTCTCTGTGGTTCCCTAACTAAGACCACCACAGTGCTTAGTTCTGGTGTCTACAGCTGGCCCTGACCCACGGGTGCAGTCATCTTTGGAGGCTGCCTGACTTGACATTTATTGCTTCTACCCAGGACCTTCTCCAGACACTCATTTTGGCTCTCACGAGATACTCGCGAGAATTCATATGCAGAGTTTCCCATGAGGGAATCAAGGCTAGACTTGTTTTGTTTGTCCACACCCGGCAATTCTCAGGGGTTACTCCTGGCTCTGCACTCAGGTAATTATTCCTGGTGGTGCTCAGGGGACCATCAGAGGTGCCAGGAAACAAACCTGGATGTGCCATGTGTAAGCAAGTACTCACCCTCTGTATTATTGCTCCAGCCCCAGGGCTATACTTTTGGTGGTGGTGATGGTCATTGTTTATTTGTTTTTGGACTGTGCCTGGCGGTGCTTGGGTATTACTCCTGGCTCTGGCTCAGAAGACAATTCTGATGGGACTCAGGGGACCACATGGGTTGCCATGAATGAAGTAGTGCCTGTCCACTATCTCTGGCCCTTTTTTCAATTTTGACTTTTTGGTCCTTTGATCAAAACAGCGTTTTTCCCCACTTTTGCACCTTTGAATTTGAGGAAAGATGTAAGCCTTTCTCCACAGCAGTGATGATAGCTTTCATATTCTGTAATCTTCCACAGAGACATTTTCTTGATGAAATCTGTTTATACACATGAATTACTGGGAAATTTTTTGTGTAGTGCTTTTGTGTTTTCACTCTGAAATCAGAATATCTGTTGAAATCATGTATTTACTATTTTCCTGAGAAAGACATAGTTCTTCCTTTGTCCAGTGAAAAAAAATGTAATACTTATTTCATTGTCTTAAAGATGAAGTGGGTATCCCTTTCCTCCTGACTAGTCCTGTGTTTATATAAATATTGGTAAGTTGGGAGAAGAAAATTGTAAGAAGTTCACTTAACCTCATGTTTACTTGGATCTCCACCCTATGCAGGAGTAACTATATGACTCAAGTCAGAAAAACAAGAAATGGAACATTTCTGGGAACTAGAGAGGCATTCAAATATTTTGACCTGAATTTTGGCATGGTGAAATTTTATTTAATAAAAGTTGGACTGACTACAATGAGTGGAAATAATCCAATGAGACAGGAACAATTTATGCTGTAGTTCAAATGAGAGGCTATCTGGGCAGGGTTAGATGGAAACGTTTATAATAGTCTATGATGTAGCAGGTCAAATCACAGAATGGTTAGATGCCAAAATCATACTACTCACTGACATCTTACTAATTCCTTCCCAGCCACTTAATAACGATAAGCTTGGGTGATCCTCCTCATATCTCTCTGCACCCTAACCCGTTCTGAATTTCAGGCCATCACTTTCTGCCCTATCCAGAGGTATGCTATTAAGAAAAACTCTACAAATTCAAGTTATTGCTTTTACAGTAATCCTGCCTTCTCCTTGGTCACTGTGGTCTGAAATTACTATGATAATTCCAGAAATAAATAACGAGTATGTTTTAAACTGTGCACTATGTTTGGACACTTGGGGAACTTGCTCATCACCCTGTTCCACTTTGGGTATGAGAATCATTAGCCCTTCAATCAGTGTCTCAGCCATCTGATGGGCTGTCATGGTATCTTCATGCTTCGTGCTGGTGTTCAAGGAACCCTTATCTTGTGAAATGATGTGAAATTATGCTAGGAATAGGGATATGCCAGAAATTTCCCTAAGTCTATGCTCTATCATTCATCTCACTTTATATTATCATGCAGTCATGGTATCAACTCACATCATTGCAAGAAGGGCAAGAACAGAGAGATCTCCTTTCATATAACTTCTATGGCATGTTGTTATAATTATTTTATTCTATATATAGTTATTATCAATGATTCCTTACTTTGTGTCACTTATAAATAAAACTTTTTTATAGATAAGCAAGTATGTATATGTGTAGGTGAAGAACTAAAAAAAGAGAGTTCAGTACTGTTGGTAGCTTTGGGAATTCACTGGGGTTCTTGGAACATTCTCTAAGAATAGCTAATATACTCAGGTATTATAATTTTCTAGAAAAGTACCTCACCACAAGGAACAGTAACAAAGGTAAAGCAACTCTCTTAAATATTGGTCTTCCTACACACATACACACACACAGTGTGATAAACATGCATTTGCCTTTTTCCTGCTTAGTTACCTAGGCTGAGAAGGAAGGATGATACTTAAATGCACATTATCGAGGCTCGAGAGAGATAGTACAGCGGTTAATGTACTTACTTTGCCATAGGAATGACCCTGGTTCCTATTCCTGGCATGAAAAATGTTTCCGCAAGCACCACCAGGAGTTATTTCTAAGCACAGAGCCAAGAGTAAGTCCTGACTATTTTCAGGTATGGCTCAACACCTCCCCCAAGCCCCAAATAAACAGCCATTTTCAAGTACTGTCTTCTTGAGACAGTATAGGGGAAATTGTCTGCCTTAGAGGCAGGGGGCGGGGTGGGATAGAGGGGATAGTAGGGACATTGGTGGTGGAAAACGTGCACTGGTGGAGGGATGGGTGTTCGATCGTTGTATGACTAAAACTCAAATATGAACACATTGTAACCGTATCTCATGGTGATTCAACTAAAAAAAATACTGTCTTCTTAATCTTGGTCTATTTTAATGGAGCTGAATTTTGATACATGAATCTGTGGATTATCTTTTCTTGTAAATGCTGAAAAATGCTTTATT